>NC_132849.1:60002099-60307694 GCF_048164855.1 Canis lupus baileyi | reverse complement strand
TGAACATAAATAAAACATAAATCAAAACATGAACTTTCAAATGGTAACATCCAGCCTATTACTGGCTGGTAGCTGGAGTGTGGTGGAAAAGCACAGGGTGGATTTTGGAACGTTATTTACCCCACTAACCATATTTCTTTTACTAAAAAAATGAATATGAGCATGCTTAATGTGCCAAGTTCTTTTGAGAGTTATATAAGTTAATGTACTCAAAAATGCCAGTATGCTCGCCAGCACCATGGAGAGCTAAGAGGTTATATTGTCTTCCTCCACTGGCCCCGTCCTACTCCTTGTTCATATTTCTCTTCTACATCAATGTGGGTCAGAACTTTGTACCCTTCCCAACAAGAGCCCCAGAATCCCAGGAATCATCCCTGTTTCCATACTCCACACCTATACTCTATGCCTAAATCCTGTGGGTTCTAGTTCAGAGAGATCTCGTATCTTCCAGGGTCTCCATCCCCACTATCAGCTTCCCTATCGAGTTTTAGGACCTAGGTTATCTCAAGCCCGAGCATTATCTCATGTCCACCCAGTTACAACTGCCATCAATTTCCTCCTACTCTGGTTCTTTCTTGTTATGTTTGTTTTTCTTAAAACAAACATATTATTGTTTATTTTTTTAACAATAAAAAATTATTTTTTAGAGCAGTTTCAGGTTCACAGCAAAATGGAACAGAAGATACAAAGATTTCCCATACACCTCCTGCCGCTGAGCATACAGAGCCTCCAGGTCATTTCCAGTTTTTCCACCTTGGGTACATTTGTTCCAATTGATAAAAACCACACAGATGCATGATCACCACCCAGTGTTTACACTGGGGTTCCCTCTACGTGACATTGTGCAGGTTTAGACAAACGTATAGTGACATGTTATCTACCATTATTGTATCACACAGAGTAGTTTCATTTTCCAAAAAAGTCCTCTGTGCTCTGCATATTCATCTCTCCTCTCCCCTGTCCTGCAACTCCTGGAAACCACGGAGCTTTTTTTTTTTTTTTTTTTTTTTTTTATGGCCATCGTTTTGCCTTTTCCAGAATGTCATATAGTTGGAACCATACCATATGCAGCCTTTTCAGATTGTTTTTTTTTTTTTTTTTTTTTTTTTTTTTTTTTTTTTACTTAGTATACACATTTAAAGTTTCTCCATGTTTTTTTCATGGCTCGATGGCTCATTTATTTTTAGGGCTGAATAATATTCCATTATCTGAATGTGCCACAATTTATTTATCCGTCCACCTACTGAAAGAAATCTTGGTGGCTTCCCAGCTTCGGCAATTATGAATAAAGTTGCTATAAACATTCACATGTAGCTTTTTGTGTGGGCCTAAATTTTCGATTTAGTTGGGTAAATACCAAGGAGCCCAATTACTGGATCATATGGTAAGAATATGTTTAGTTTCGTAAGAAGCCACCAAACTATCTTTCAAAGTGGCTGCACCATTTTTGCATCCCTGCCACCAATGACTGAGAGTTTCTTTTACTCCACATCTTTGTCAGCATTTGATGTTGTCAGTATTCCAGATTAAGGCCATTCTAATCCTATGCAGTGCTATCCCATTGCTTTAATTTGCATTTCCCTAACGACAAATGAGGTGGAGCATTGTTTCAGATGCTTATTTGTCATCTGTGTATCTTCTTCACTGAGGTGTCTTTACAGGTCTTTGGCTCATTTTTATATCCCCTTTGGCCCATTTTTTTTGATCCCGTTGTTTGCTTTCTTATTATTGAATGTTAAGAGTTCTTTGTATATTTTGGATAATGGTCCTTTATCAGATAAATCTTTTGCAAATATTTTCTCCCAGTCTGTGGTTTATATTTTCTTCCTCTTGACAATGTCTTTCACAGAGCAGATGTTTTTAGTTTTAATGAAGTCCCTGTTGTGAATTGACTCTTTCATGGGTCATACTTTTGATGTTATATCTACAAGGTCACTGCCATTCCCAAGGTTATCTACATTTTCTCCTGTGTTATCTTCCAGGAGCTTTATGCTCTTGTGTTTTATGTATAGGTGTGTGATCCACTTTGAGTAAATTCTTTTGTGAAGGATACAAGGTCTGTGTCTAGATTTGTTTTCTTGCATTTGGATGTCCAGTTGCTCTAGCACCATTTGTTAAAAAGACTGTTTTTCTTTGTTATATTGTCTTTGCTTATCTTTTGCCAAAGATAAGTTGACTATGTTTATGTAGGTCTCTTTCTGGATGCTTTATTCTGTTTCAGGGATCTATCTACTTCTGTGTTCTTTTACCACCCACTGTCTTGGTCCCTGTAGCTTTAAAATATGGCCTAAAGTCAGGTCCTATCAGTCTTTCAGCTTTGTCCTTCTCCTGCAATATTGTACTGGCAATTCTGGGTCTCGTGCCTTTCCCTATTTACGTCAGGGTCAGTTTGTTGATATGCACAGAATAGCTTACTGGGATTTAGGCTGGGACTGTGGTGAATCTATAGATCAAGTTGGGAAGAATTAACATTTTAACCATATGAGTCTTCTTTCCTTGAACATGAAATATCCCTCATTTTACTTAGTTATCTCATTTTGTTCATCAGAGTTTCAAAATTTTCCTCACACACATCTTGTACACTTAGATTATCAAATTTGCAGCGCAAATTTGTTACCAGTACTCCTTTCTCACCCTCCTAATGTCCATGGGCTCTGGACTCACATCCTCTCTTTCATATCCTCTTGCTCATTATTTGTGCCCTCTTTTTTTTTTTTTTTCCCCCTTAGTTAGCTTGGGTAGAGTTGTATCAGTTTTACTGATCTTTTCAGAGTCATCTTTTGGTTTGGGTTTTGTTGATTTTCTTTATTGGTTTCCTATTTTCCTTTCTTTCTTTTTTTTTTCTTTCTGCTTTAATTTTTATTACTTTTTTCCTTTCTGCTTATTTTGGATTTAATTTGCTATTTTTCCCCCTAGTTTCTCTAAAGGAGAAGCTTAGATTATGAATTACTATATATATATATATATATATATATATATATATATATACACACACATATATATGCACATATATATATTTGTTTTCTAATATATGTATTCAATACTATAAGTTTCTCTATAAACACTGCTTTTACTGTACCCAATAAATTTTGGGATTTCTTCTTTGGCCTATGTGTTATTTAGAAGAGTTTTGTTTAATCTCTAAGTATTTGGGGATTTTCCAGCTATCTTTCTATTACCACAATTCCATTGTGGTCTGAAAGCAGACATTGTACTATCTCTATTCTTTTACATTTATTAAGAGGTGTTTTATGGCCCAGATGTGGCTTAGTAAATCTTGGTAAATCTTCCATGTGAGTTTGATTTTATGTCATTTGAAAATGATGTGCCTAACTGTAGGGTTGTTGTTGTTGTTTTTTTTTTTTTCTTTTTCTGTTGTTGTTGTTGTTGTTGTTTTAGCACTTATCCTGCTTGATATTCTCTGATCCTCCTGGATCTCTAGTTTGATGATATTAATTTGGTGGAAATTTCCAGTTATTATTATTTCAAATGTTTCTTCTGTTATTTTCTCTTTCTTCTGTTTCTGATTTTCCCCTTATGCTTACGTCTGCCTTTTGTAATTGTCCCAGCAGAGTTAGATCTTCTGTTTGCCTTTTTTCAGTCTTTTTTCTCTTTGTTTTTTAGTTTTGGATGTTTCTGTTGAGATTCTTTCCTGAGCCATGTCCAAACTACTAATAAACTTATCAAGAGGTTTTTCATATCTGTTATAGCATTTTGATTTAGGGTATTTCTTTCTGACTCCTTTCTTGGAAAATCCACTTCTCTGCTTACACTATTTTCTTTATCTACTTAGATTAATCAAAGTTATTTTAAGTCCCCTGTCTGACAATTCCAACTTCCCCGACATGTTGAGTGTGTTTATGATGTTTGCTCTGTCTCTTCAAACTGTGTTTTGCTTGTTAGTATGCCTTGTCACTTTTTCTGGAGAGAGAGCCTTGACGTCCTGAGTAAGAACTGCTATAAACAGGCCTTCAGGCCTGGTGGTAAGATGAGGGGCTGGGGCAGCATTCTCTGGTCCTCTGTAAGGTCTCAGTCTCGGTAAGCCGGGGCCTCTGGATAAAGAACTTCACACTAGCTTCTCAGTTTTTTTCTGTTTTCTGCCCTCACTCCTCTAGGTAGGACAGGGAGCTTAGAGGGGGCTCATATTGGGTATTTCTTAGGCTCTGACAAAACCCCAGCAGGTTAGGTTCTGGTTACCTATTATCTCCTGAGAGCAGACCTGGTAAACAAGAACAAAATGCTCTGGAATATTGTAGCTCAAAATGATTATTTTTCTTCTCTCTCAGCCAAAAGTCCAACATTCACTCTGAGAGCCTGGCTGAGATTCTGGAATAAAACACAAACATGGGAGACCTCTGTGTGACTGGGTCCCCCTGGAGTTTTTAACTCTCAGACATGCCCACATTTGTCAAGTACAGTTTGGGTTTTCCTGCTCTAACATTTTCCCATGGAGGTTTCCGTGCAAGAGTTTCTGCTCCGTTGGGCTGTAATTCTCCACATTCACCTGTTTCTCCAACTTTGGGGGGCAGCAGTTTACCCCGTGACCTCCCTTCCCGTATGGATCTAGGAAGACTTGTTGGTTTTTCAGTTTGCTCAGCTTCTTACTTGTTATTAGGGTGGAGTGCTGAACTTCTAAGATCCTCACAGGGCAACACAGAATTAGGCTGCTCCATTCTTCATACATGTTGAGTCAGTCCTTGGTTCTTGGTTATCTTCACCTGCCGGAGCAAGGCACACATTCACAGCTTCAAGCTTAATCTCTCCCTACTTTTCCAGCTTCCTGTTCTTCCACTGTATTCACACCATAGCCACAGCAGACTTCCAGACCCTCCACAAACACGGGGTCCTGTCTCTTATTCTCTGCCTTAGCAGGAGCCATTCCCTAAATCTAAATGACCTTTCCCCACTCTTCTCCTTATTGAGAATATATTCAACCTTTAAAATGTTGTTAAAAACAAAAAACAAAACAGGTCTTTTTTCCCCTACAAACCATGCCCTAGTTAAAGGCTCCTCCCTTGTTACCTTGTATCATTTGATTAGAGTGCTTACACCATTTTAAGTATCTACATTCTCCTTCTCCCAGCAGGCTATGCTTTCCAAAATGCAGTGTCTCTAACTAATTCTCTTGAATGAACAAATGGAAAAATCAGCGATTGAACATAAGAGGTTGGATTTCTTTTGTCTCCAAAACCCTTTCCCTGATTTTTAAGTTGGATCTTTTCATAAGCCGTTAGAAATCACTCAGACATTTTATTTTCTGTATTTTCTCTTATTTAATGGATATTATCATTGTTGGTATCATTTCTCTCTTAATCATTTTATAATCATGATATTGCACAATTGCACTGGCAATGTAATGGAGGTATCAGTTGACTCATGTACAAATAATCAATACTGCCCAAAAGTTACAGCTATTATTGTCGCCGTCCCACCTGACACATCACTTCCACTCCTGGCATCTCTTGCTGCCGTTCGGATCACACTATTTGAGACACTGAACGTGATGCTGTTCATATGTCATGTAACAAGCTCTTGAGGTAGATTTTAGGACCACAACTCTATAAACAAGATGAGTGAAGATCAGAAGATTCAAAGGTCTTTGCAGTCACAGAGCCAGTGAGTGACACAGTCAAGAACAGAACTCGTTACCCCATCCCCATGGGCTGCATACATTTGCTTCATGTTATGGGACCTTTCTGCTTAGCCTTCCATTGTCTTCATTCAACTTTCTGTTTTTCCACAAACACTTTCTAACCTCTATTCCTTAAACTTCTGACTTTCTGTAACCTGTGGACAGTGATGTTTTCCGTTCGGTCCACTTCCGTTACCTATTTTTATTTTCCTATTTTTCAACGTCCTCTGATAATTTTCTTTATCCTTTTTTTTCTCCTTCCTACTATTTCCCTTGTTCAGGTCTCATTAGGTAACAAATTATGGAAACTAGGTATAAAAAATAGCAGTTTTTTTCACTTGTTCATCATCAAATGCGGCGTCAACCTCCAGAGATGACTAAGGTAACGCTCTTATGTCATTTACTTTTAAAACTATAGAAGAATACTCTGAAGCCCCATGTTGCAAAACATTGCACTCCATAAAACCATCTTTATTTCGATTTCTTGCACAATTTCATTTTATTTTTTTTGTCCAAAGATGGTGCTCAGCGGGGTGTGGCGCTTACCTCAACAAGAGAGACAGGCTATATACCAACAGGGTAACCTGCACCCAGAGTCGCAAAGGAGGCCTTTGCCTCTATGTAAAGGAGAAATTCAAATGGTTGCTCGTAAAGTATGAGGGAGCTTTTATTCCTCAGAAATGTGAACTTCCCTTCTATTTTGGGAGATCATGAAATCTTCTCCTGTTCCCTTCCTGAGGTGTGTGTAAAATGAATTCTCTTATCAGTTCAGCCTGCCCAGGAGAGATAATTTAGTAGCAGAACAGAGAGCGTCCTTGTGTGATTTCTACCCGGTTTCCTTTGCAAATGCAGCATGTGATTTCATGGACTTTTTATTTTATTTTATTTTTGTATTAGAAGTTACTGAATTTGAATGAGCTACAATCCCTCTTTTTAATAGACTGTATCAAAAATGTTTAAATGCCATAGCATTGGTGGAACTGTACATTATGTCTGAGGACAAGGCCTAGGAGCATTTGGAGTGTTATCAGCAGCTTTAAATAGGTATTGGGTTTGAAGATAGAGCGTGTGATGAAAGAAAGCCAGACCCTACCAGGTTATTTAGCTTTCAATTCTGAGGAACCTGTCATTGCTTGCCTCTGTAAACCTACCTAATGTGATTTATCTGATCCATTTCAATGCAGGGAAATGAAATGGCTCCTGTTAGCAACCAATACAGAAACAGCAGTTATAAACTCACAAGGCGGGTGCTGCTCAAACATCTAGGCTAAGCACTTTTTAAATTAGCACTTTAATCTTGTTAGTGGTCTGTAAATGAGAACCTCTCTCGGCAATCAGATGCTCACAAATAGGGCCATTTCCCATGGACCAATGATGTTGAGAAGACTGGAGCTGTCTTGCTAAGGAGGATTGACTTTGTAGCAGAGTTTTAACAGAGCCAGATGTATCACAGCGACTCTTCCTTTGGGAGCCTAGGGTTTGACAGTCAGGGGACAACTTGCGTCACTGTCTGCCACCCCTACCACCCTCTGGTACTACCATTTCCTTCCATGGCTTTCTTCCCAAAGTCTATGATCTCCTCAAGGACAAGGAGGTAGCACACTTAAGATAACCCAGAAGAGTATGAGTGTGTGGGGCGGGGGGGGGAGCTGGGGATAGAAACCAGGTAACTTCACTGCAGGTGGCTGAAGCCCTCATGCTCACCAACATCTTTGAGATGAATGATTAAATTATGCTTATGCCTTAATGTCCTGATTCTCTCTCAGTCCCCAGCCTTGCTGTTGGGCCCCTGATGTCCTGCTCGCTTTTGCTAGGCCATTCCTTTGGGGGTCCTGTGTATGCTCCTATCACAGTTGTATTCCTTCTGGCTGATTGGTCTCATGGGCCATGAACTTGCCCCTCATATGTCTTTGAAAAACGCCTGCTTCTGTGTACTACTGCCTTCTCACTCACAAGTGGCCCACAGCGTCATCTAGTTCCTAAATGTGGTTAATCAGAAGCAACACCTGGGGAACTTTCCAAAAATAGATTCTATGACCCTGTCTCAGTTCTGCTGAAGCTGAATGAAAGATGGAGTAGGGGGATGTGCACATTTTAGAAAGATTTTCCAAGTGAACCTTATATTCAGTCAGGTTGGGGAGCTAGTAACTGGGATCACCATCTTTAGAATCTCCTTAAGCCTAGCTGTGAGTACAACCGAAGGGCAGTGCTGGGAAGAGCCTCTGACCAACCATTAGAAGGAAGACCTCAATACCTGCTCGGTGAGCAGATGGCAAAGTTGGCGGGTTATTCTGAAGACCTCAAACACTGACTCGGTTTCTAGTAGCATACAATCTCCCACCTCTGAAAGCCACTGCAGACCTGCCTGAAAGGCCTGCAGCACTCTTCGGCTGAAACCCTGTATCCCACACCCATCTGAACGTGTATCTTTGATTATTATCCAAGAATTATGTGAAAATATACTTGTTAAAAATAGCAATGCCCAGATATATAGAGGAGTCGGTAAACAGCCCTTTCCACTTGGCAACCCTGGTTACTCCCTAACTTAAACCAGGTAATTTACTAACGTTTCTATGCTGGTAGGCCCCCACTGCATACATATGTAGGGAGACAGAGAGAGAGAGAGAGAGATGTGTGTAACCATGGCAAGTTGATCAGTGTTTCCATGTCTTAGTTTCCTCATCCAGAGGATGAATAGCAGCAGCTTTATGACTCAGCTGTGAGGAGAATTAAATGAGTTCATATTTGTAAAGCTCTGGAAGACAGTAAGCACTATGTAACTGTGTCTGACCAGCAAACATGCCCCTATACTTTCAATATGCTATAGATCCCAGGCTTACAATTTGCAGTTTTTCATATAATTGACGCTTTTATGTCTTGGAGCTTTTTCTATGCTAGTACACACAAATATAACATAATAGTGTAACAACCACAGAGTGGTTATATGGATGGACTTAGACTTATTTAATAATATCCTTCGATAGCCAATTGTGTCATCTTCAAGAACTGGTGTGTTTCAAATACTGCAATACATAATGAAAAAGATGCACTTATTTGCATAGGCAGGGAAACTTTTGTAGAAGAAAAACTTTGAATTGTTGAAGGGGTCTGCAGATTTTCAGACATGAGAGATAATGACAAATGTCCACTCCAAGGCCGTCCCCGTCTTCCCCCTCAGCAGTAGGGCGTGAAAGGACCTATTCCCTTCCCAATTACATGCTGGATCTGGCAAGCTTTGAAATAAAATCTGTCCCAATGTGAGGTATAAGAGAAGGCCTCAGAAAGACCTCTGCCTAGACAAGTTGGAGCTCAGGGGCAGCCTTCTGAGTGGCAGTGAGAAGGGCCTCCCCCTGACCCCCAGGATTGCCAGATGTGAGGCATGATGTGGGCTGTGGCCAAGTCCCAGGGAAGACAGTATTAGATACATACTAGGAACCAGTTCATTTTGTTTCCTTTCATTCAACTTGAACCTTACCCCCAACATGTAGTTTTGAGTCTAGTAACCTCCCAGCATGCTGCTGAGATGAATAAGCCACACGATTGTATCCAAATGCATGAGAAAAACAACCCTGTTTAATAAAGTTCTCAGGATTAGCATTTCTGTTTTGGAGACTGCCAAACCCAATGCTTTTAGTGTTGGCATCGCTATCAGTGATATCTTTTCTTGACAGTAATTATAATATTGAGCCAATTGCTTCTTGAGGACAGAAAGATAGAATTAGATATATAAAATATCATTGACTCCCCTTCCTATGCAAAAGCTCCTGGGGTCTAGTTATGGGCGATTTACCGCATCCGGTGCTTCGGGGCTCCCAGTGTGACGGACAGCTGGACAGTGTGCACCGAGGACTGACCGACTCAGAGCCCGGCTGCGTGGGCTCACCCCTCCAGGTCTGCTGGGGACAAGCTGACCAGCTGAACATTCACTTTCATCTCTCCGAGTTGTACTTTCCTCATTTATAAAACAAGGGAAAGAGCACACATCTCAAAGTGGAGTTGTGCAAATCGACGAAATGAAAGAAGCAAGCACCTTGCTGAGTCTCAGGACCAACAAGGGAGGAGCGTCACTCAGTGCTACACCCTCAGTCACAGATGGAGCTCAGGGTTTGGTGTATTTCTCTAGGTCATGTCACCGATCAAGGAAAACACGGGACATCTAACTTCTGGGGAAGTGCTCCTACCATCAAGCTACACGCACTCAGAAATGCTATGCTTTAAAAAAAAATTATTTATTGGACAGAGAAATAGAGAGAGAGCACAAGCAGGGGGAGGGAGAGCGGGAGAGGGAGAAGCAGACTCCCCACTGAGCAGAGAGCCTGATGCGGGACTCGATCCCAGGACCCCGAGATCATGACCTGAGCCCAAGGCAGATCCTTAACTGACTGAGTCCCACTCTGGCTCCCCCAGAAATACCGTTCTACCCATGGAAAACCAGCAAGACCGGCAGGTACCTTCCTTGTCTCTGTCATGAAGCTAATCGTTCAGAATGTATCTGCAAACCACGTTTGCAATTTCAGGACAAAATAATATTTGGGCACAATTATATTGACATAAAAATTGTTAATGAGTATCATTAAAGCATACTGACACTCCAAGATCTAATAATTATATTACAATCAACTAAAACTCCTAATCCAAACCAAATATGCCAGGGAAGACCTCCATCAGGTGAGGAGGATCCATGGTTCTAGTTTAAAAGCGTAACCTCGAACCCGGAGGCGCACATGCGATTGTGTGTCTGTGGCCCGGTGGAGCTTTAGACCTAATAGAAACAAGACCAGATAATGAGACTTTGCTCTTCCTCTACAACTTTTCCTTTAAAACCCAGGTCAGACTTTTAAGTCCAAATGCTCTTCCACGCTTCCCTGGGGAACAGCCTCTTGGTGTTAGTCAAACTGAACACTAGATGTCACTGTGTTGCAACAAAATTTGGATTTTGAATGCATTTTTATGTGGCTGTAAATAAGGTGTTCCTTAGGAGGGAAAAAAAAAAAAAAGTGACCTGTCTTTCGAAAGGACCAGTCTTTCTCCTTGGTCTCTTAAACAGTCATTTGGACAAAGTAGAAGGTTTATTTAACATCTACAAAGATTGATTTCAAATAAGCACATGCGTAAAATATATGTATACTTGACATATCAGCAACTTCAATGATTATGTTCTAATATCCGTTTTTTCCCATGGCTTTGTGCCATAGGGTTGAGAACAGTGTAGACTGAAATCTGTAAGGCAGTGATTCCTGGGCTCTGCTGTCAACCCCAAGCTGTCTCCTGACTCCCCCATTCTCACCGCAGACTCATTACCACTCGTGTCTTCTCATCACTTGCTTCCCCAGCTCCCCAAACTCTTGTCAACAGCAGGGCCATAAAACCAGCTTCATGATGTAAAATTTCTGGATGAATTTTGCCTTTCTGCCCCTGAGTTGTTAAATCCAGTGAGTCGCCCACCCAACTTTCCCTCTAAAATCCTAACAAGACCCTCTCCCTGTCTTAGTTCAGAAATGCATATTTTTCGAGAATGTGCATTCTTGCAACATCTACCTCCTAACGAGTTTCTCAAATTCAAGTTTTTCTGTCTTCATTTAAGGAAATAAAACAACAACATCCTCGATCTAAGCTTGGGTGTCCTCTCCGTGGGTGATGGCAGCAGATCCAGGTGCCTAGCATGTGTGACCTGGCCAGCCTGGTGGCAACCCCCTCACTAGCCGGTTTCCTGATTGTCTCTGAGGACTTCTATCTTATGCCCCTAAGCCTTTGCAGGTACTGCTGTCCCTGTCCACAAAGTCTTGAGTTCTTTCTCCAGCTGGCCAGGTCACACATGCTAGGCACCTGTTCTGTTGGTCTATTGAGCAAAACTCAGTTCCTTCATCTCTGCATTCTTCATCAAAGCCCCCCCCCCTTTAATTTTTGCATCCCACATTCTAATTATTTCCTTATATTTCTATCTTCCCTTTAGCTCATGCATATGCCATAGGAAAGACTGATGTCTCTTCCTCTTTGTTACCTTGCCAGTGCTCCCTATATGGTAGGGAAGTGAATCTATACATTACATTTTTTATAGAACATGTAATACTTTCCCTCTAATTTTGAATTTGTTAATTAAAATTTAACCGCATGTAGAAGTAGAGATTTCAGTTGAGGCCCTAACAGATGGACAGATGTCATTTTCTAGGACAAGATGCAAGATCTTGAGGCTGGATTTCAGAAAGAAGAGGAGAAAACCAATCCGCATGATGCATCAGCCCTCCTCCATCCCATGATCTGAGGAGTTTAGAAGAAGCTGGAGTGGAGGTAAGATTTCTCTAGTGTGAGTCTTGATGTGCTACAGGAATGAGGGACATTCCCTCGTATCTCAAGTCAAAGACAAGGTATTTACTTACGGGAAATCGCTCAGAAGCCTGGATATCTGTGGCTTGTATTTTGGCTGACACACGACCCTAGCCCCTGACTCCCTCCTGAGAGACTCTGGGGTGGGCGTGCCACTGTGAAAGCTGGGTGAAGGGGAGGTTGGCCCTCTGGGCAAAGGATGTGCGATTATTCCTCACAAGCCATGGGCTGTGAGCAGGACAGCAGATGGGTTAGACTCAGTGCTGTCCTAGACGGTCCCTTCGAGGTTCTGGAAAGAAGACTTGACCCAAGAGTACCCTGATGCCTAGATGCTGAGGACCAAAATAAAGTGGCCACCAGGGATGGCGCACAGATTCTTAAGCAGCCCTCTGCTTCGTATCCACCTCGCTATGCTCTGTGATGCCAGGGTTGGGCTGAAAACCACCTTTCTCCGTTGCCAGGCAGGGCTCCCGAACCGTCCCGCACAGGTGCTGGGGTGGGATGACAGGCTGGAGGAAGGAGGGGCCCCATCGTCCCTCTTGCACAACTGCTCCTGGCAGCAGCCTGCATGGCAGCCCTGCTTCTCTCTGCAGTGTCAGTTGGGCAGGGCCTTATCTCGGTTTCTGGTGCTGTCCATGTTTCTCAAAGCAGCCCAGCACTCTCTCCCTAAGCAACACTCCTTCTTCAGAAGTCGGAGTCCCAGCTGCCTGGGCTCCTGCCTTCAAGCTCCCACGCAGTCAGCACCAGCGGGCCGCACCCTCCTCCCAGGCTGGGATCCAGCTCCCGGCAGGGTCCTCCTCCAAACCTCCACGTTCTCATGACCTGATCTCTTCCCTCTGTTGCCCTGGACCCAGGGCAGGTAACCCTTACACCAACTGTAGCTCTGGGATTCCAAGGGCCTTGTCTGTCTTTAAGTTGATGCTTGTCTCGCCCTTTCCCTAGATAGTACTCTCTGCTAAGATAACCAGGGAGCTTCTGCTTTCCTGCCTGGTGCCTGATTTATTAAAAAAGAAAAAAAAGGGGGGAGGGTACCACATTTTCCACATCCAGAGCACTGCAGGTAAGGAGCCCCCAAGGTAAGGGGACATTGTGAGGACCCCACAAAAGCACCTCCGGGGAGAGAGGGTCAGCTTTATACACCTGCTGTGCCAGCGTGAATTTGAGGAGTAGGAACTTTCATCGCCTCCCTCTCCCTTCCCGAACTCCCTAACCCTGAAGGGCCAGGTGTAGCGTCCTGGCCTCGGAGCCTGCAAGGAGGGGCCCGGTGAAGAAGGGCTAAGAAGCCCACCAGGGCTGCAGGTCTAGCTGGGGATGATGCCCTACGTTTGCTCACTCTCAGGGCCGGCAACCACGCGGGGCGGCTGTGATTTAACCACTATGTATTTTGTGATATCAAGTAAAGTGATTTGCTGTTGTTCTTACTTAAGAGTGACCCGAAAGGGTAATGAGGATGGTCTTCAATTTCATGTAGGAACAAGCGGAAGAACCAGCGCACTGGACGGTTTAGGGGAATCCTAGGACGCGAACCTGGCAGGCCCGAGGCTGCAGCGGGAATCCGGACAGGTGGGTAAAGGAGGGGCCGCAACAGGGTGGGTGGCCCAGTCCCCTCAAGCCCACGGTGTCCCAGGGCCCCGTAGGGGCACCGACCCAGGGCCCGGGAAGGAGGGTGGCAGATGGCTTCCTCTCTTCCCCCTTAGCCCAATCACATTCTCTCTTGGAGGATCCACACAACATTGCCTTCATCACTCACCTGCCTGTCTACACTCAGGGACTGGAACCCCCCCAGGCCAGAGCCCCCTGAGCTCACCCTTTATTCCTAGCAGGTGGCACAAGGCCTGACAAACGCCAGGTCATAGCTGCTCAGCAGGAAGAACCGGAGCAGAGGTTCCTGGGGTGCAAGACCGAAGAGGACTTCCCGATTCCACGTGGGGGGCCCAGAGGTGGGGCTGGGAGAGACAGGGAGCTGACCTTGGAGGCCGGCCAGGGGGGCGAAGGAGATGCCCCCCCAGGCCTGGGGAGGGCGGTGGGGTTGTGGGGGCGGGGGGAGCCTGGGCTGGGGGCTAGACCTGGGGCGGGCTCTGGGGGCTGGGAGGGGTGCTGGGCCTGGGGCGGGCTCCTGGGGCTGCCGGGGAGGGACTGGGGGGAGGCGGTGCCCCGGGGAGGGGGGTGCTGGGCTTGGGGCGGGCTCCCGGGGCTGCAGGGGGCCGGCGGGGGGAGCTGGGCCCGGGGAAGGCTCCGGGGGCTGCGGGGGGGAGGTGGGGGGGGATGCTGGGCCTGGGGAGGGCTCCCTGGGGCCGTGGGAGGGGATGGTCGGGGCGGGGGGGGGGGGGGGGGCAGGGGAAGCTGGGTCCGGGGCGGGTTCCCGGGGCCCCGAGGTGGGGGGATGGTCGGGGGGGGATGCTGGGCCCGAGGCGGGGTCCCGGGGCCGCGGGGGGTGGTCTCGGGGGGGGGGCGGGGATGCTGGGCCTGGGGTGGGCTCCCGGGGCCGCGGGAGGTGGTCCCGGGGGTGGGGGAATGCTCGGCCGGGGCGGGTTCCCGGGGCCGCGGGGTGGGGGGATGGTCGGGGGGATGCTGGGCCCGAGGCGGGGTCCCGGGGCCGCGGGAGGTGGTCCGGGGGGGGGGCGGGATGCTGGGACTGAGGCGGGTTCCCGGGGCTGCGGGGGGTGGTCCGGGGGGGGGGGGATGCTGGGCCGGGGCGGAGTCCCGGGGCCGCGGGGAGCCCGGGGTGGTGGTCCCGGGGGGGGGGGGGTGGATGCTGGGCCGGGGCGGGGTCCCGGGGCCGCGGGGAGCCCGGGGGGTTGGTCCCGGGGGGTGGGGGGGATGCTGGGCCGGGGCGGAGTCCCGGGGCCGTGGGGAGCCCGGGGGGGTGGTCCCGGGGGGCGATGCTGGGCCGGGGCGGGGTCCCGGGGCCGCGGGGAGCCCGAGGGGGGGTGTCGGGGGGGGGTGGATGCTGGGCCGGGGCGGGGTCCCGGGGCCGCGGGGAGCCCGGGGGGGTGGTCCCGGGGGGTGGGGGGGATGCTGGGCCGGGGCGGGGTCCCGGGGCCGCGGGGAGCCCGGGGGGGTGGTCCCGGGGGGTGGGGGGGATGCTGGGCCGGGGCGGGGTCCCGGGGCCGCGGGGAGTCCGGGGGGTGGTCCGGGGGGGATGCTGGGCCCGGGGCGGGGTCCAGGGGCCGCGGGGAGCCCGGGGGGTTGGTCCCGGCGGGGGGGGATGCTGGGCCGGGGCGGGGTCCCGGGGCCGCGGGGAGCCCGGGGGGGGGGGTGGTCCCGGGGGGGGGGGATGCTGGGCCGGGGCGGGGTCCCGGGGCCGCGGGGAGCCCGGGGGGGGGTCCGGGGGGGGATGCTGGGCCCGGGGCGGGGTCCCGGGGCCGCGGGGAGCCCGGGGGGGTGGTCCCGGGGGGTGGGGGGTATGCTGGGCTGGGGCGGGGTCCCGGGGCCGCGGGGAGCCCAGGGGGGTGGTCCCGGGGGGGGGATGCTGGGCCGGGGCGGGGTCCCGGGGCCGTGGGGAGCCCGGGGGGGGGGGTGTCGGGGGGTGGGGGGGATGCTGGGCCGGGGCGGGGTCCCGGGGCCGCGGGGAGCCCGGGGGGGTGGTCCCGGGGGGTGGGGGGGATGCTGGGCCGGGGCGGGGTCCCGGGGCCGCGGAGTGGGGGGATGGTCGGGGGGATGCTGGGACTGAGGCAGGCTCCCGGGGCTGCGGGGCGTGGTCCGGGGGGGGATGCTGGACCGGGGCGAGGTCCCGGGTTGTGGGGGGTGGTCGGGGGGGGGGATGCTGGGCCGGGGCGGGGTCCCGGGGCCGCGGGGAGCCCAGGGGAGTGGTCCCGGGGGGGGGATGCTGGGCCGGGGCGGGGTCCCGGGGCCGTGGGGAGCCCGGGGTGGTGGTCCCGGGGGGTGGGGGGGATGCTGGGCCGGGGCGGGGTCCCGGGGCCGTGGGGAGCCCGGGGGGGGGGTGTCGGGGGTCTGCGCGCGTGCAGGGCGGCGGCGGGTGCAGCGGGGGGCGCCGCCCTCCCCGGGGCCGCTTTCCGGCGCCCTCTGAAAGCCTTATTGATGCTCGGGGAGCGGCGGCCCACGGTTTCCTCAGCCCCCGGCGGCCCGCGTTTCCTCTGACGTGGCCTGTGCGCGGCCCCCCCAGAGCCCCGGGGCTCTCGCGTCTCCGATGCCCGACAGCTGGCGGCCCGCGCTTCCGCCCGGGGACGGGCCTCGGCGGGCACAAAGGCCGGCGGCGGCTCCCTCCAGCTGCGAGCCGGGCTTTTCCGCGGGCCGGAGACGCTGCGGTCCAGCTGCGGCCTCGCCCTCCCGCGGGCTCCGCATTTTAATCAGCGGCCGTCACTGCCTCGTTTGTGGGGCTCCGCAGGTGCGCCCCCGCCCCCGCCCCCGCCCCCGGACCCCGCGCCGCCCGCAGCGCCCTTCCGCCCGCGCGGGCAGGTGAGCCGGCCTGACGTCAGCGCAGGTGCGCGCCCCGCCCCCCCCCCCCCCCCCGGCGCCCCGCCGTCGCCCCCAGCTGGAGGGCTGCGGGGAGGGGGGCTCCCCCGGTCTGGGCCCCTCTCGGGGTCCTGGGGCGCCCGCGGCCCTGCCCTCCGGAGGCTTCTGCGTCTGCAAAGGTCTCTGCTTCTCTGGGGCCAGGACACCCAGGATGCCCGCCGCTGGGTCCTCAGGGCACCTGCCCGGCCTCGCCGCGCCTGCATCGCACCTGGCCCCCAGCATCAGGACTGGCACAAAGTCGCAGAACGAGGGCAGGGCACTGGCAGGGCCCCGACGGGTGCCTGGGGGCGCCCCCCGCCCCCCACTATCTAGTGCCCTTGTCCGTCGTTTGGCCGATCGCCCTCTCCAGTCTCCCATCTCCCTGAGGACTGGACCCAGCTGGTCACAGCTGCCCGTGGGTCCTGCAGCGCCTGGCCTTGCAGACACGAAGGGATAAAAGGGATAGAAAGGGAACGACTGGAAATGGGCCGAGCACCCCCACCATATCGGGCGGGGACTGTACTCCAAGCTTCCTGGGAGAATAGTTGATGTGACCCGCCCGGACATCTAGCAAGGAGAGTTTTAATACTTCTTTTTTTTTTTTTTTTTTTTTTTGTAAATGGTCATATTTGGGGTGTGTTGGCAGCAGGAAGGAAAATTATTAGGGGCACCTGGGTGGCCCTGACATTAAGCACCTGCCTGCAGAGCAGGTCGTGACCTCAGGGTCCTGGGATTGAGCCGGGTGTGGGGCTCTGCTCAGCGCCGAGCCTGCATCTTCCTCGCCCTCCGCCAGCTGCTCTGCCTGCTTGTGCCCTCTCTCTTTCTCTCTGTTAAATAAATTATTTTTTAAAAATAAAGCTTCTATCCCTCACTTCTTGCTCCTTACATTGATCTATTTCATGGGCTGCCCTCAAAGTTGGTTTCTTCAAGGGACAATGGACAGCAACTAAGTTGGCTCCTTCCCCTTTTCATCTAGAATGATGCACCCCCAGGCTGGAAGCCATACTGGACTTTCTTTTATTTCAACATCACTTTTAGGCTTCTGAAAGGTATCTACTTATCACAGCACCGTGAGATGATTATTGTCACCCACAATTTACAAATGAGGAATCAAGATAAAAGAATTAAAATGTCTGTTAAAACCGAAGAAGGAAACAAATGGATTCTGGTACACCGGAGGTCTCAAACAGCAAAGGCCCAACTTGGCCTAGTGACATGTTATGGTTGGACCATGTGATATCTTCTTTCACACATTTAAATTAATTAAAAGCATTTAAAAATTAGTTTATACTTTAAGAATCCAGATGCCTATCTCCCTGACCCAGTTTCAGGTGATCTAGCAACACTGGGGCTCCATTTATACACGGCAACAGTCTCTTGATACTAGTTAATTCCTGACCACTATATTTTAAGGTGAGCTCTCCTGTTTATCAAACTTCATCTCCAGCCTGGTTTATTGATTCATAATATCTGGGAGGCTCATGAAAATACTGACTTTGCCTCAAATAGCTTCAAGAAACACCATTCCTTCCGGTGTTATGGAATAGTTGTGATATGGAAACAGTCTGTGATATGGAAACAGTTGTCTTTAAGGGATGGTAACAAGGCCTCATTCAGTCAGAATCTGTGGCCCATTTCTCTCAAGGTCTGCATTCTGACCTAGATTTCCAAGATCAAGCAGGTTATTGCAGGGACCTAAGAATGGTTAAACAACAAAAATCAATTACTTATTAGAAAAAAACCACATAATACTTTCCTTAGATACAGAAAAATAACGAGATAAAATTCAGCTCTTTCATGCAAAAAGATCACCAGGAGTTGAACCGAAGGTCTTAGACATTGCAATATGAAAAGAAAAAGAAAAGAAAAGAAAGTTACTAAGACTTAACTGCCTACTTTGACAGCACATAGACTAGAATCAGAACAATACAGAGAAGATTAACATAGCCCCTGAGCAAGGATGACATGCAAATTCACAAAGTGTTGCATATTTTTTTAAAAGATTTAAGTAAGAGATAAAATTGCTCTTAAATGCATGTAGAGTGTTTTTCATAGAAAATTCAATATACTCTATAAAGCATTAGTAGTAATGGGCAGCTTTGTATACTCAAATCATTTATTCAATAAATATATATTCAGTGTGAGAGTGGCTATTCTAGGTATAGCGGATACAGCAGTGAGTAATACAGAAAGTCCTGCCCTTGCGGAGCTAATCTTATTATTTAAAAATATTTACTGTATCTCACGATGACACATGGTCTAGAGAACAATAAAGCATCATTGATTTATTTTTTTAAAGATTTTATTTATTTATTCATGATAGTCAGAGAGAGAGAGAGAGAGAGACAGAGACACAGGCAAAGGGAGAAGCAGGCTCCATGCAGGGAGCCCGACGTGGGACTCGATCCCGGGTCTCCAGGATCGCGCCCTGGGCCAAAGGCAGGCGCCAAACCGCTGCACCACCCAGGGATCCCAAGCCTCATTGATTTATGTGTTCTTTTAAAAGTATGTGGTGGTTAGGGAAGGCCTCAGTATTGAGAGGACATCTGAGTAGAGCCCTGAAGGAAGTAAGAGATCTAGTGGATATCTGGAGGAGATCATTCCAGGCTAGGGGGACAGAGAGCACAAATGTTTTAAGTGAGAAGCATGCTGGGTGTGCTGAAAGTGCAAGGAAGTCAATGAAGCTACAAGAACCACTGGAAGTACAATGCCAGATGAGTGCCAGATGACATAATGCCTGTAGCTCCTTGGAAGATTTGGCTTTTACTCTGAGTAAGATGGGGCTCCTGGAGGGTTTGAGGCTGAGTATGTCTTATAGAATCAACCTGTTTTCTTTGCTAAATTAGAGGGCAGTGAGTGCAGAAAGAGGACATCAGTTAGGGGGTTACTGCATTAATCAAGGAGAAAAATGCCTGTGGCTTGGACCAGGTGTAATGCTGGAGATGTGAGATGTGAATAACTCTTGATCATTCTAAAGGAAGAGCTAACTGGCTTTGTAATAGACTCAGCGTGGTACCCGAGTTTTTAATTTATAGCCTGGAAGAATGGAATTTCCATTAACTAAGATCCTGAAGACTGTAGGAGGTGGCAAATCAGGAACTTGGTTTTGCACATATTCATTCGGAGGTACTAAAGTGGTCCGTTTGGGCCAGGCTTATGCTGTGGTGACAAAGACAAATCTCAGTGTTAGAAATCACGTTTGTTTCTCACCGAGGCCATGCCCATCGTAGATTGGACAATCCTCCTGGCCAATTGCTTTTTATGCAATGACTTAGTGATGTGGCTCTGCCTTTGCTACTCACAGTCTTTACACTCATTGCTAAAGAGAACGGTGAGATTGGAAATGTGGACAAGGTCCCTGTACTGTCTCTGCTAGGGGATGTGCAGTGGGTACAGTGGTGCAGTGCCCAGAATTCCCCACGGGGTCTGAAGCATTCATTATGTCTGCTGTTGGAGAGCCAGGTATTCATGGATCACCCTCTGTGCCTCCTCTAAGATTGTCTCCTATAAAGAGAACCATCCAGCCCAGTGTAATGTCCTCTCCCTAAAGGGGCCATTTCCAGTGACAGTCGACCTGGGAACACAGGCAGCTCTCGACTCAATCTGGAACAACTCTATGGTCCATCCCAGCTCCACAGCCCTCACAGGATCAGCTCAGGCTCTGTTGTAATTGCATTGCAGTGAACTTCTCTCAATGCTCTTCCTCTCACTCTCTTACAGACCTCCCTAAAGGTCTGGCTCCAATAATCTCCTGCATGAGATCTCTGCAACTCAACTTCCCAGGAAAACCTAGTACATGTAACATAGTCCTTATTTTCTGGATGAGTAGTCACATTCACCCACCTCAATGGAAGTGTTACGTGGTGTGCATAGCATAACGTACAAACTTGTCAAAATACAATGGTGTATACCTGAAACTCATGTAACATGGTGTGTCAACTATTCTCAAAGATTCTTTAAAAAATGCATTATGAGACATACAGTGCGTGTGCCTGGAAGAGAGACACCATTGGTGAATACTCACAGTGTCCATCATACATTCCTTTTAGACATCTAAGAAGAGGTAGTAAGTGAACAAGTGGGTATGTAGAAGGTAGACTTTCAAGGCTTACGTCCAGACTGGAGAGAGTAATCTTGGGTGATGTTTAAAGACTAATACCAGGTAACAGCCCCTAATAATTAGGGCAGACAGAAAAGAGCAGAGGTGTGATGACTAAGCTCTGGGCACATGAACATTTAGAAATCTAGTTGATGAGGAAGAACCAGGAAAGGAGACAGAGAAGTTAAAGATATGCCTATGCTACGCCTTAATTACTACTCAAAAATTCTCACGCTGTACACAAGGAAATATGTTTCCAAATGGACATTGAACCATTTCTTTTTTACTATGGAATAATGGAAACAACCCAAATATCCATTGACACAGGAAAGGACAAAAAAATTGTGGCAAAATCATGAAATAGTATAGAATATAGCAATTAGAATGGATGGGAACCGAGTTGCATGCATTAATATAAATAAATCTCAAAAACATAATGTCAAGCAAAAACAGCAGGTTTCATTATCATACATACAATATGAAATGATTTATACAATGTTTGAAAACACTTCCAAATAATGCCATATATTGCTAATGGACACACACCTGTACAGTCACAGCGTGCCATGCATGTGGGCAGCTGTGCCTTCTGCAGTGGGGGACAGAATGGGTTTGCACACTGATATGTATGCCATCCTCTGCTATTACTGTGACTGCCTGAAACATTTTATATGAAAAGATACCTTCCCATCTTGCTGTTATAAAGCACATAAAATATTAATAAAATCAAGTTTTTAAAGTGTCTTTTGTAACAATGGATGTAAAGCCATCGATAGTTGGGAACTTCGATGCATTTGGCTATTGCGCAGGTATCACCACAATGCTAGCAATGATGATAATGACAAGAATTATGTTTTGGCTTCCACTGTGACTAGAACTTTCCGAGGCTTTTCTAATGCATTATTCTATTCCATCCTCACCATGAATCTAGAACAGAGACCATTATTACTGCTCTCTTTCAGATGAGGAAACTGATGCCCGGAGAGAATGAAGAAATCCTGTCTCACAGCTAAGAAGTCACAGACCAGAATCCGACCCATCTTAATTTGACTCCAGATTAAATATCCTCACATGCAATGCTCCACCATTTTCCCTGCCCAGTGTGAGCCTCAGCGCACACGTTCAGTTACTGCCTATAGATAGAAGTGAGCCAGACCCAACAGGCGTAGAGAAGCCAGTAAGAACAGCGCTTATCTGGTACCCGTCTTGCTTCTCTCCCGTCCGGGGCGTTGAGCCCACAGTGGTAATACGAACATCATCAGATCTTCTATCCCAAGTCCCCAGGGTGATGAATCCATTCCTGTCTGCTCTTCCCATGATGCATATATCTTGGTAACAGAGGGTGTCACAATTCTCATGCTTCCTCTTCTGGGGAAACTAATTTAATTCCATTGAACTGAATTTAAAGCCACAGATGGGAATGACTTCTGAGAAATTCATTTCAATCCCCTCAATTTATAAACTGAAAAGAAGAGGCCAAAGATGTTAAGAGGCTTCCTCATAAGGAGTAGCTTCCTCCATTACAGGAGCCCAGGCCATCCTGACTCCATTGGCTCAGCGGAATCAGCTGGTCAACTTTAAACACTTCTGCCGTCCTGGCCACAGAGCCAACCTTCTGATTCAATTGGTCTGTGGTGGGACTTGGCATTGGCTGGTGCTTAATCTCCCCAGGTATTTCTGATGTGAAGCCGAGGTTGAGAACCCCTGCGTTTACGCTTCCTTCCCCTGGCATGCTCTCATGTACACACATCTTTGATCTTGCTGCCCAGGAAGCTGTGACTGAGGCCATGCTTCTCATTTTGTCAAGAGGAAAGGGATGGGTCGGGAACCCATTGAGTAGAGTTTGCTTTTCAAACCTTTCTGGGGTCCATGGGAGATTCAGTCATAAGCTTTTTGTCCACATCATTAGGTTCGTTTCTTCTTTAGTGCATTTTGTTAAGAAGTAAAGAAAGTGATAAGGCACTATTTTTAGCAGCTACAAATGGGATGTATTTGAAAATAATGGCGGTTCAGAATTTTAAGGTTTGTATTTAGCTCTATTTCAGAAATACACTATACATATAAGCCTAATTCCAGTTACTATAACCTCTGCTTTATTTAAAGCAGGGTCATCAAACTTTTTCTGTGAAGGGCAGATAATACATGTTTTATTGATGTCTGTGTTGTATCTACTCAACTTTCCCTTTGTAGCATAAAGAACTTCCATAGACGAGACATAAAGAGGAGGGCGTGGTTGTGTTCCAATAAAAGTTTATTTAGAAAAACAAGGGTGGGCTGAGTTGGCTCACCACCAACCTCTAAAGTATCAGATTGAAAGAGATAATGTCTGGTGATGGTCCAACTCTTACGAAAGCCAAAATATAATTAAAAAACATTTCTTAGATCATGGAGGGTTTCTGAAATTAGGAAAAAATTCTCCAATGTTATTTTAATATTGTACTCACATATTCAAAATTTTGTAAGACCCCAGGAATAAGAAACACGGTGTTTGTTCCAGTACCTTTTAAGTACCTTTGCATCTTTTGAGCACATTCTACCTTTAGTGCAATTTATAAATGTTTCTCTTTTTCATCTTCATGAAAGTTTAAAAAAAATAGCAGAAGTAGGCTGCTAAATTCCAGAACAGTCAAATAATTACTTGGAAAATGGAAAGGCAGGTGAACACCAGTCATTTCACGATTTCAATTTTATGATTGCTTC
Source organism: Canis lupus baileyi (assembly GCF_048164855.1). Classification (NCBI taxonomy): domain Eukaryota; kingdom Metazoa; phylum Chordata; class Mammalia; order Carnivora; family Canidae; genus Canis; species Canis lupus. The sequence goes on along the minus strand of NC_132849.1, from coordinate 60,284,484 downwards.
ATTACAGAACATACATGCATAAAACTTTCAATAGACCTGCATCATCTGAACCATAGCTTTCGGTTTCAGCCCCAACCACTGCCACTTATGAAAGCCTGGCCTTGCTTGAATTAGGTCTTCGAACAAACCTAGGGAAGTAGTTGTTAGAATAAAGAGAATTCTTGGTGTGTTCTGAGGGTTACTCTAAGATGTTGGAAGGAAAGGAAATGCCTTCCTCTTGCCATTCCTTCAGCTTCAAGATGACTATCTAATTTCTAAGAGCATCTCAGGGCTATACAGGGCTCTTTAGGAATAGGAAAAGGTAGTCTTGGAATCCTGTTATGACTTTCCACTGCAATCCAGCAATCACTAAAATGACTACTTTTATTTCTACCAATCAAGGGCCAACATTGAAAGGCAAAGGAGTAAAGAGCCAGAACCACCCACAGGGAATTATCAGGAAGCATCCCACATGAAATGCAATGTTCAAGGGATGAAAAGGATTGCTCCAAAATATACTACCTACACTTGAGGATTTGGGGGCAGCCAGCCACTGACTCATTAACCTCCATACGTGAGAAGTAGAGCAAAAATTGAAGCTACAACATGAAATGGTGGGATCTGTGAATAGACCAGACCAGACTTTTGGATATTGTCCTGAGCAAGCAAGCAGGCCTTTGCAGGACACTCTCAGCTGTATTTCTTGCCCTTGGCTCCTTGTTGTCACTTCTGTTTGCATCATGGCAATTTTCATTTATGTTTTCTCTTCTGGTTGTTTTTAACAAACAGAAGTTGAGGGATATTTATATTCAGAGAAAAGTTGTTTTTTATAATTAAATCCTTTCATCCTCTCAGTTAAGTGGTAGAAGTGCAAAATTAAATGAAAGGAAGCTATGGTTTGGTGCACAGAGTAATGTGTAAGCCAGAGGATCCAGAGTTGTGTAAACTTGGGTTTTAATCGAGTTTTGTCACTTACTGAATATATGATTTTTGAAAATTAAGTAAATGTTTAAGTCTTGGCTTCCTCTTCTAAAACATGGAAATATTAGCACATAGCTCAAGATTGTTGTGGAGTAGTCAAGCAATATGGGTAATGTGCTTAGGCCCCAGCACATAGTAGTTGCTCAGAAAATGAAGGGACATGATGATGATGATGATGATGATGGTGATGGTGATGATGATGATGGTGACCATGGCAATGACCTATCTTTCTAATAGTTTAAGTCATCCTGGGTAGCATAAATGTGCAATGATAAGGAAAGGATAGATTGGCGAAGACACAATCATTTCTGAGTCTCTTTTTCATCAAATGGTTTCAGAATGCGGTTTTAGGGTGACTTTCTCCAATGACAGACACAAGCATATTCAAAGTAAAGAATGTCAAAAGGCCTACCCTAAAGCTAAATATAGGTAATTGTGCTTTGCACAATCTCAGTGTTTTCTCACTTCTCCCCATTCCAAAGTCATGGATTATCAGGAATCAAATGTCAAATCAATTTATTGAATTCTCTGGCAGTGAGAGGAAGAGATTCGATTTGTGTGTTGCCTTAGTCCCAGGAGGCCAACAAGCCAGCCACGAACCCTTGTTTATAGCATTCATATTTCTTTTAACGTCCATGAGTGATTTAGTCAACAGCTCTAGAGAAATGAACCATACTCTGAAATATCCACTTCCTGTGAAACATGCCTTGTCCCATCTCTACGTCAGTGTTGCTGAACACTAAGATAACGATGTTGGTGCCAAAGGAAATACTCTCTACTTCATGACAGTAGAAAGGGTTTCACAATGAGTGGTATTTTCCAACAACAACCTTTATTCATTTATTCTTTTATTACACTTTATTTTTGAGATTCTGCTATGTGCCAGATGCACTCATAGGCATGAGGGAGCAGCTAGGAAATAGGCAGAGATGCCCATTTCTATACTAGTACTAGTACTTGAGGAGCAGGGATAATACAAGGACCATACTTAGCCCCTTTTTTTACTAGTTGGCTTTTAGTCTGTAGTAAGTTGTATTAATGTAAGCTCTATCATCCATCCACCTTGACACAAAATAATAGGTGAGGGAAAGAGGAGGAAAAAAATCTGAAAGTAAAGGGAGTAAGTTTCAGGTAGGATCAGGATTGAGAAAACATGCTGCGGGAATCTAGATATTAGAGAGAGATATACATGGGGATATATATGTCACAGCACTCCTCTTGTGCTTTTTCCCTGGAATGAAAGCTCTTCTGGACAAGGGATTATTGGTACAATCATCGGTGAGGAGAGGGGCTGAAGGTAGACTGAAGGGTAGGTACTGGGACATTTCCTTTCAGCAAACTTTCAGCTCAACTCCATGGACACACTGAAGTGTAAGGGATCCTGGTAAATGTAGTCTGAGAGTGTGTGTATGTATGTGTGTAAAGGGAGTCATATTGTATACATATTTTCCTGCAAATTCCCCTTTCCACATTTGTCCATGAAGATCATTATTTGTATTGACTGCACAGTGCTCTAATGGAAGAATGCTGTTTTATTTAACCAGTCTGTATGGTCTCATCCAACTTTCAAAATCAGTGAAATCTTGCTTATTCATTCTATATAATAACATATTCTCAATCTTTGAGTTTTGTAGGTAACTGAGCCTTTTATCATACTAACCACCATTTTTTTGGTCAAGATTCTAAGTGACTTTGGCATGAAGGTCTTTCTAAATGCATTACACACTTAGATATCCTCTTATAAATTATCCATGGAATAGAATGGGCCTTTTTTTTTTTGACTGTGGCAGAGAATGGGGATCTTCTCAAGCACTAAGTTTGTTTCCCATATCCCTATCTGCTTGATGAGTTAGTTCTTGCCTCTGGGCTGTAGATATAAGAATGAATACAAATTCTGGGCCAAAATGCAAAATGTTGGATGCAGACTTGAAGCACCCCTCCCCATCATGGTGACCAAGAAGGCATCACACTGCAGTCCCAGAAACTCTAGATAAATGCAATAAGAATTGTTGAATGACCTTGTGGAGGAAAATTGCCCTGGGAAACTGCCAACCTGCAACAGAATATTCATGACTGGGAAGTATGAACCTTTAGCTAACCTCTTAAGAGACAGGGGTTGTTACTATAGCATTTTCTATCCTAACTAATCAAATGTCCCTGCAATATTATTTAAAATGTTAATTATATTACTTTACATTTTTAGCTAATATTAGTTTACATTTCTATAGAGTCTTAGAGCTTGCTTAAGGCTTTCCTAATCGTTAGCTTATGTAACCTGTACGACAATATAATTGTGGATGCAGATACTTTTGAGATGAGTTCTACAATTTTACTCAACATTTATGAATTAATGGCACTTTACTTTCTGAGTTAGCACATCTCTTTGTCGGATGTTCATGCCTGTGCCTTTGTTTTACCCTATTGGTGCTTTTCATGCCCTCTTATGTGATTTTAGGAGGCAAGATCTAAATTTGGTTTTATTTGTCAAAGTAATATTCTCTCAGAATGAGAACCCCAGAATCTCCCTTCTGTGTAAGCTATTTAATATTTAACTCTTAACACACAGAATGTGCAGTCTTTATTTTCCATCAGAAATATTCCTTCCAGGGTAATTGAGACTACTTCCCATCCTCTTAGTTTTAAGAGTGGTTCTGTGGCAACCCTTGGCTTCTTTAGGTTTTCTTTGACTTAATCTGTCTTTCTTTTCCTCACTTTCTATCTACAGAGCACTTAACTCTGTTAAGTGATGACCATAGGGAAATTAAAATTCCAACAAACATGTAACTGGGAAAAAGACAAAAAACAAAAAAACATGTAACTGAGTTGATGTTGAGGATCCTGCATCCCAGTCCTACCTACTGATAATCCCATGCCCAGTTCAGCAGAAGGCAGGTCATGATCTGGACTCCATTTTCTTCTTTAGTAAAATTAGAGAACTAAGTTGATTACCAACTAAGATTTCTCTGTATACCAAATTATCTGGCTTTAATCAATATTTATAGCTCCTGGGGATTGGAAATCTATTCAAATCTTGTAATTAATACCAAAAAATTAATAGTTAACATACATTCAGTATATACTACGACCTGCTCTACATGCCATGCACCTTAATACATCACCTCATTAAGCACATTTTCTTAGTATCTCGTTTCATACATGGGGAACTGAGGCTTGGAGTGGAGAGTAGCATGTTCAAGGTCATTCAGAGAATAAGCAATGAAGCAGACAGTTGAAACTAAGTATATTTGATTCCAGAGCCTCAGCACTTAACCATTATACTTGGCTGTAAGCTGTTATATTCTGGCCATTACATAGGCCCTTGGGAAATTGATAAAATTAACAATTCTCATCAGAAGCCAGGTCATGTTTTCTGCCCTTTTTGGAGTCTCCCTTGTACAGGCATTGGTGGTCTCTTCTTATATGACTTGTCCTTGGTCTAGCAGTCCCTAAGCATCAACGACCTCTGTAGCTGACCGCCTGACTCATCACCCTTCTGAAGATTCAGTTGATGAGGCAAGTGTGATCCTACGTGGATTTAGCTTATTATCCACACACAACAGGCAGCAGGAGCCTTACGTCTGCATCCATTCTGCTTGTCCCCAAGGCTCGTGAGGTCATGCGGAGGTGGGTCCAGGAGCATGCTGTGCACACCTGGGTCTGTGTCACAGCTAAGAAACACTGAGTGCAGGAAATCTCAGTCATGGAAAGGGCCTTCTAGCAAACCTGCCCAACTTTGCCCCTGAGGGACATATTAGCTGTATTATCCTGCTTAGAAAACACGTCTGCCCTTTGCCCTGCTCTTTGCCCTGCAAAAACAGACATTTGCTTCCATGACTGCTAAGTAAATGTTTTTGGAGATGCAGTCTGAGATGCATGGAGATGCCATGTAGAACTGATTCCTGATAATTTAAAGGTGAAACTGTGCCCAGAAGCACAATATTCTCATATTTGTGTCCCTCTGCTGGGCTGCCATAAGCATCTGCATGGATCAAGCAAGCTTTCCTCCTCCACCAGGAATGATGATACAGTGTGGAGCATGAGTGTGGAGGTTAAGTCCCCACAAGTCCTCCAGAAGGCTTGTCTTCTGGGGCATCTGGTCTGAGTGAAAATTGTTATAATCCATTTGGAAAATATTTTGTAATATGAACAAAGAGACAGAAGTGTATTGATACACACTGAGTAGAAATTCCAGATCTAAGAATCAATCCCAAACGAATAATCCAAAAACACTTGGAAACTTTACATAAATTATTTATAATAACAAAATTGTGATCATAATCTAAGGAATAGGAGAATAGATAAATCATGCTGCATTTTTGGATTAAATATTATCTTTTTATTTAAAATGATGATTATATAATTCTGCTAATAAGAAAAAAATATCTATGACATGATGCTTTGGGAAAATTAAGGTTAAAACTGTGTACATAATATGAGTACAAATGTGGTGAAATGCCCACTCATCAGGTAAAAGAGCTAGAAGAAAATACACTGAAGATGTGCTAAGCACTTGTGGAATTAGACTAATGGAAGCAAAAATGATATTTTGTTTTGATTTTTGTTTTCTCTCTTCACTATTCTCCAAAAATTTCAGCCACATGGTTAGAGTTTTTAAATGGAAAATAAATTTAAAAAGATAGTATAATGATGTGTTAATATAATCAATTAAATATTAATCTCTAGATTTAAATCAGAAGCAATCAAACATTTTTATTCTTTTTAATGTTAGGTCCTTTCATTGGTAAGTTTATTAATTAGAATCTCTTTCTTAAGACCATTTGTCTCCTAAGCATGAATGGCATCTCGACCTGTGAAAGGCGGTCCTAGAACAGACCACTCTCCACTGTTGAGTGGAGACACTCTTCATGGGACAGGGCTCAACTTCTCTTTCTTTGGATTCTTGGAATTCTTAAGGATTCCTCCCTTAATCTAGAAGAACCCTCCAAAGATAAAACTTTAATGCTTACAAATATGTCGAGGTCCTTAGACATTAAGATTGGCTCCTACTCAACTTTCTGGACCCACCCACCATTGAGTACTTCCTACTTTCTTCCAGTCCCATTACTGCTTCATACTCTGACCTGGACTGACTGGGATTCTTTAAACTCCTAGAACGTTCTAGGCTCTCTAACTCCAGACCTTCCCACCTGATATCTGGTTTGCTTGAAGCTCTATCCTCCCAACCTACTTTCACCAAACTAGTCCTACTAATGATTGAAATCCTTTTCCCTAAGAAGCCTACAGCAGCCCCTAAGTCTGGATCAGGTACCCTGCTGGGTTGGTTGAGCACTCCCCACCCTCTGTGTGCTGACAAATGCTTTCAAGAGGCCTGGAGATTGTAATTGTGGACTATCCTGGAAAATGCCAGAATTTGACTCGAGAGGTAACAATTAGCAACCATACATCACTTCAAATTGTTGAAACTAGGGAAGGCGGTTTGAGGATCTGGCTTCTATTGTTTTGTGATTTAATCGAAACCCTGTTTGTTTCCTATGTAAAATTTATTCTAAGAAAAGAATTGATCTTGGATGCTGCATTGTCAGATGGACTTCACACTGAGCAGGTTGTGTGCAGAGCCCCCAAAGCATGAGGACAGAATGCTCACACATGGAGTTTTCAGGGGTAAGGGAATAGTATAAATCAAAGATGCATCTGGTGGTTCCCATATGAAAGGAATTAGATCACTTCTTTCTTAACATGCAACATACGATGACTAGCTATGCCCTTGCTTTCCTTTCTATTTAAATGACTTTACTGTAATGTGTTTCGATTTCCAATCTAAGTTATTGTCTCATGCTACTCATGTAAACTTTCTTGTTTTACTTTTTTTTTTTAGAAATTTATCTCTGGCAATATCAAGTGTTAAATTAATTCAACTTCTAGCTGAGGTGATCAGGGTTTTGGCAAATTCCTCAAGTATTTATCTCAAACTACTAAAAAAATCCACCCTGGGGTGCTCGGTGGTTCCATCAGTTAAGCACCTTTCTTCGGCTCAGGTGGTGATCTCAGGGTCCTGGCCCTGCCTCGGGCTCCCTGCTCAGCGGGGAGTCTGCTCCTCCATCTTCCTCTGTCCCTCCCCTGCTCTCCTGTTGGTGTGCTCTCTCTCTCTCTCAAATAAATAAATAAATCTTAAAACGAAAACAAAAATAAAACACCCTGAAGTTACCACTCTGAGTGAACAGAATGAATGAATTCCCTGAGTGAATGGTTGGTTACAGTATTCCAGAACTTCTCCTGCATGGGTGATTCACTGCCTACAGGGTGGGAAGGCAGGAAACACTTGCTTTCTTATCAAAGTGTCATGACTCTTCCCATATCCTGACTTCCTCCTTCACTTGGCTGAGGATTTCTGACACTTCCCGTTGGGAATACAGCATATTTTACAGATAAACTGAAGTGAACAGGTATGATAGAAGTCTATTTTGAAATACAGAGTTAGGTGAAATCATTGATAGAGGGTTTAAAACATATTTTAGATGAATTCTCTTATATCAATAAAGATTTTCTAAAGTTTTTCTCCAGACTAAAATATCTGTAGAGATATCTGAGATTAGGGAAAAAAAGATAGATACTTTTAAAAACTTCTGTGATAGAGATCTTTTAAAAGATTTATCTATTTATTTAAGGGGGCAGGGAAACAAGGAGGGGGAAAGAGTCCCAAGCAGACTTCCTGTTGAGCGCAAAGTCTAACAGGGATGGGGGGATGGGGAAGGTGCGATGGGGCGGGGGCGGGGGACTGTTGGCAGGGGTGCCTACATCTCAGGATCCTGAGATCACTACATAAGCCAAAACTAAGAGTTGGACACTCAACAGACTGAGCCACCCAGGTGCCTTTGTGATGGAAATTTTTAAAATATCTATTTATTTGTTATTTCAAATCACTATTTTTTTTTTAAGATCAATATTACCCCTTACCATGGACTCCTATTCCTTGAAATTTGCAAGGGACTCAACTGGGAGGTTTTCAGGCCTTATAATCCATCCAACAGACAACACAACATCTGCTACACAACATCCCCGGACCAGGCAAGCCCAAGGATGCATAGTTTTCACTTCGAACCCGTTTTCTTAAAAAAGAAGTAAGTATTTGTTAGAGTCTGAGACCACAATCCCACTGGTGGAAATGGAAGATTGTCACCTGCTCTTATGCAGAGTCCTGCCTGGTATGCACAAAATAAATATTTCCCAGGTCTTAGATATTTAATGCTACCAACCCTGAGAGGATTACCAAGGAAAAAAGCCACAGAGTTGTGAGTGTTTTTGACCAATAGAGTGACTACACTCCATTCTCTGAGGGGCTGTCTGCAAATGCATCTGAGCGAGGATTGCTCTATGGCTAATCACACAGGGCCCAGCAATGGCTATTTCATCAGAGAGAGCCTGGCCACGGGGTCTCAGAGGGAAGGTGTTCCGTCCACCATCTTCCCTGCCCATGGCCAACAAAGGGCAGGAAGGGCCTTTGCTCTTTGAGTGATCTTGGCTGAAAAAGCTAAGCTGCCTTCTAGAACAGAGTCCATATTGGCATGTCAATCATTTCTCTGTGTGTGTTTTCTTTTTGCTGCATTTTTCTCCCTTCTGAAGAAACTTGCCATGCGGTATTTAAGGTGACCTAACTCTCAACGAGAACATTCGGTGTGGTTTATCTTTCCACCCACGTACAACTCGCCTTGCAGACTTGACAGGGATAGATCAGCCCGGTGGAGGAGCAAACAAAAAACCAAAAATACCCTCCTCCAAAAAATACCCCACGGTGTGAAACTCTTTCTGAGAAAGAGTGGCCTGTTTCCTTAAAGTAGAAAAAAAAATAACAAAAATAGATTTTTCTTGAGACTCTTGTTTACTCAGATGATACCCATTCTTTTTCTAGCACAACATGACTGTAGTTGCTACCCAGAGATTTTTAGAAAGTCAGATGGATGCGAATGCAGCAGAGTTTTGCCGTGAGTGAGTTGTGCTTCTCACATCGCTTATTAGAAGGTAAATGCATAATTATATGGCACTCTCATATAAGAGCAATAAACTTTATGGGAGTATTTATAAAACAGTATGTTTACATCAATGGTGCTATACAAGTAACAAGTAATAATAACATTGTGAAGAAAATTAGCTCCTTAGATGCATAACATTTAATATGTAGCTCTGTATAATTAATATCCTGGCAATTTAATGTGTTACTCATTTTCTTTTTTCCCCTCCCCTTTACTAGGAAGAAAGAAACAGAATTTGTTTAATTTAATACAGCATTTTCACGGTAGTATAGAGCCAAAATGTTATCATGCTACATTAACCTGATTTCCGACCCCATAACTTTGCAACTGGGCGGGTTTCTTAACATACAGTATGCCCGCTTAGACGGTTTGTAAATATTGTTGCTTCTTCATTGTTATCGTTCATCTCCATGCCTCCCACCCTCCTAGACAGTGTCCAATGCCCAGGACAGCCTCCACCACAAAGAATTATTTGGCTCAAAATGTCCATGGTGCTGAGGTTGAGAAATCTTGTATGAACTCGTTGATGTTTAAAACTATCCTCTACAGTAGGGATTCTTAATCTCATTTTGAGATAAAAAAAACCTGGGCATGGATGAACCAAGAGAGTCATCCAAGGTAAAACTGCACAGCACGGAATAAAGGGCTCTGGGGTGTTGAACCCAGATCTTCAGATCTGAGTTCCTGGCACTTGCCTCTGGCCTCTTGATTCATGGGTTCTGCTTACACTGAGAACTTAGCATTGGTTGCAGCAGACAATATATGTGCTGTTACAAATGTGTGTGTGTGTGCGCGCGCGCACATGTACATACTCATGTGTGCACACGTGTGTATTTTACTGACATTCAGAGATTGCTCCCAAGGAGGGCAGACAGGTCTGAGTAAAGGTGAAACTGAAGAAAGCCATGTCCATCTCCGGCCCTGCCCTCCCAAGACCCCCAGTGAGGTAGCCCCCGAAAGAAAGAGTCCACCCCCTAATGGCCCCTTTCCTGGCCAGGTTACTTAGTCCTGCCCACCAGGCAATGGAAAATAGAGGCCAGGTCTCCACCTCAGTTAATCAGGAAGCCTCTCAGACAAGGGCACATGCTCATGAGCTCATGGGATCACTTCCTGGGCCTCTTCAAGTAATAATAATGTTATAATAATGAGGAGGGGGTCTTCATTTTGCTGAAAGTGCCTCCAGAGCTCCTCCAGATGCAGGCTTGTCTCAGCTGCCCAAAGCCAGGGCCACAGAGGAGAGGTCTACCTCCTAGAATGACTTCTACAAACCATCTCCCCAGGAGACAAAAGAAGAGAGATCTGGTTGTGTGCTCATCCTGTGGTCTGCAGTGACGCGGCCCCCTCCTCTGTCAGCATCACACATGGTAATAATGCTCTTGCCTTTTCATGGAGCATTACGTTACCGGAACACACAGAGAAAGGGCCCTTCCTCTTCACGATTTAGCTGTCACTGTCACCACTTAATAAACAGTTAAAAGGCAGTGACTCAGACCGCAGGTGCCAGTTTGGCCTGCTGATTGTCAAATGGACCCATCCCAGCTAATTTAGGTCCTCAACGGCCCCACTAAGGATTCGCAAAGGCAGGCCCGATGCCATTTCACCCTGGCAAGTTCCAGGAGCGAGGAGGGCAGGAAAAGCTCGTGAGAAGCGGAGCTGGGCTTGGTGGCATCCAGGTGTAAATGGCGTGGGAGGAGGTCTCAGGCAGGAGGCTCTCATGGCTCTGAATCAGTAGGTGATTTATGCCTGATGCTCTGTGCAGAGCAGTGTCCCTTCTCCTATAGCCTCTGGGGGAGGAACACCTAGTCTACCATGTTAGCCGTCTAGCTTGGCAGGCAAGTTTCTCCACATCTGCTGTGAAGACGAGAGAGCATCTCAGCAGCCCTCACTGGTTCTTCTTGGATGCCGTCATCCTGTGTATCTGTTGGCCCGTCCAATCATTGCTAATTATGAAGGGCGGCTTCATTCATGCCATCACGTAGGTCACTCAAGGAACCTTCATATGTGCTTCTGGGCCACACTCTGCCATCTCTAGTGGTTCATTAAGGATGCCAGCGTGTGGGGATGGGCACCGGCTGGTAATTTTATGAATGTTAATAAACCTAACAAGAGCCCTTCTAAGGCATCCCAAAGACCAACACCACCAAATGCCCATGATGTACCAAGTACTGTGTGTGGATCTGGGGATGCTCTGAGGATGGGCATCATTCTTGAGCTCAAGATGCTCAGAAGAGGGTGCCTGCGTGGCTCAGCAGTTGAGTGTCTGCCTTTGGCTCAGGTCATGATCCCAGGGTCCTGGGATTGAGTCCCACATTGGGTTCCCCACAGGGAGCCTGCTTCCCCCTCTGCCTATGTCTCTCCCTCTCTCTCTGTGTCTGTCACAAATAAATAAAATCTTAAAACATAGTTGTTCAGAGGAAATAACCAGTTGCACATAATAATAAGATGATGAATCATCTTTAAGAATTAAAGATAGATCTGCTTTAAGAGAGGAAGAGTGTCCATCACTGAAAATTTGGGACAGATTTGGAGTTGGTAGCAGAGAATGCGAACCACAGGTTGTGCACAGCTTAAAAACTTTAAGTCTCTGACTAGCAAACAGGTGTTCTTGGTGTGGAACATTTTGTAAACATTGTGCTTATCACCTCCATTCCTAGGCTTTGCAACCATGTCTTTATCTTAATTCTGTTTATCATTCTGATGATTCATTTTTTTCCAGCTTCTGAGTCACAACATCACCCTGGCACTTGAATTCCCCACATGCACTGAGATGATATTGATTTATTTGTTTGTTCATTTATTCATTTATTTATCTTTTCATTTATCCATACTATGTTTAAAAGCAGATCAACCATAGGAAAGATGTTTAAATGACCAATGATCATAAAAGCCATGATACAGAATCCTCTGCCTGTCACCACCCCTTATTGGATCCTTTATTTATTTATTTTTTTTAGAGATTGTATTTATTTATTCATGAAAGACAGAGAGAGGCAGAGACACAGGCAGAGGGAGAGGCAAGCTCCCCATGGGGAGCCTGATGTGGGACTTGATCCCAGGACCCTAGGATCACAACCCTAGCCGAAGGCAGACACTCAACCACTGAGCCATGCAGGCGTCCCTATATGATATTCTTTAGACCAAGCTCAAGGGCCATTTCCTCCTGGAAGTGTCCTCCTGCACCTGCCAGGATCATGCAGTCTACACAGAAAGACCACACAGTCTTACTTGCACCCTTAAAAAAAAAAAAAAAGTTTGATTGATTGATTGATAGAGAGAGAGAGACAGAGAGAGAGCAAGGGTCGGAGGAGGAGCAGAGGGAGAGGGACAAGCAGACTCCGTGTTGAGTGTAGAGCCTGACATTGGGCTCAATCACAAGACCCTGATATCATGACCAGAGCTCAATCAAAAGTCAACTCTTAACTGACTGGGCGACCCGGGAGCCCCTTAATTGCACCTTTTTAACCCACACATGACTGTATATTTTGTTAGGTTACAGGACTCAGGTTTATTGTTGCACAGACCGTTTCATCCAGTTCATAGTACAGTCGATCATCGAAGAATATCTACATCCGGAAAAATGACGGATGAGTAGAAGTGAGTGCTTGCATCCATCTCCAGTGAGATTGAAAGCTTTTCAACACTTCCATATCCCATGGGCCCTTCCTCCACCCCACTCCGTGTTAACACCTCCCCCCCCCCCACCCCGTGCTGCCACAGCATCCTGAAGATGCACCGGTGGTAGCCCTTTCCCACTACAGCTTATGTTCTTGTGGTTCTCTCTCTCCGATGAGATGTCTGTCCTAACGAACAGGGATTGCATCTTGCTTACTCAGCACCTTACATGGGACTGGGTAAATCAGAGAAACGTAGCTTTTGTGTGGAACTTCACTGCCCGTGATATCTGTTAATAATTTGGGCAAGAGTTCTGAGGAGCCAAACTTCTTTGCTTGTGAGTTTGTGTCATTCCACTGTTTATGTTATTACAGGAAAGCAGTGAGAGACTCCAAAGCAATCATATCCAACTGAAACCTTAATAAAAGTTCAAATTATACATCACACTGCAACATTCCTACCTGTGAGTAGATGTGGCCTATACATGGACTTCATTTTTGTTTTTTCACCCAAACCTATGACATCTAGGCTTTAACTTTGAACTGTCCTTCTGGTATAGAAAATCCAGCTCTTGGGCTGGGTAAATGGGTGGGCAGCATTTGAGGAAATTAGTGTTAAAATAAAATCATGCATGATGCCTCCAGGGCTCGGAAATCCATGTCCTGTTCGGTTAGATCCTTGGACAGCTATGGTAGGGTCAGTATTCATGAGCCCTAGCAAAACTGTCTTGCCTGAGTTACCTCTGAAATTCATGACCTCTACTTATTTAGTATATTTCTAGAAATAATCAGCACAGAAAAGACGTTTTGTTCTGTTGTATGAAATTTTCATGATAGATGTTACCCTGGTAGCCACAGTGAGCGGAATAACATAATGACTCGGGACAATGGATCAGCATTGTGATGACCCTTCATGGTCATGCACACATTGACCAGCCCTGAATGAACTTGAGGCTGACACGTAACCTCTCGAAGCTTCAGTGTCTTTTTTGTTGCAAGATGGTAATAAGAATGATCTCCGTTGATGTGGAGACCAAGTGAAAATAAGGTATGACACTGTGTATGGCCAGCATGAGTTAAAAATAACTTTTCATTATGCTTTTGTTTGGTGCCAATGTACATTATCTTTTTAGCCACTATTTAGTAGCAGACAATAAAGTAAAATAAAAAATACCAGTTTTCTTTCTTTTAGCTGTAATGAAACACAGAACTAATATTTATTTTTTATTTTTTAAAGATTTATTTATTTATTTTTATCCATGATAGAGAGAGAGAGAGAGAGAGAGAGGCAGAGACACAGGAGGAGGGAGAAGCAGGCTCCATGCCTGGAGGCCAACGCAGGACTCAATCCCGGGACTCCAGGATCGCGCCCTGGGCCAAAGGCAGGCGCCAAACCAGTGAGCCACCCAGGAAGCCCCAGAGCTAATATTTAATCTTTAGTCATAGTAGCTATGTGAATCTGAATGTTAGTGGCATGGATTTTTCTCTTTCTCTCACATTATTTTTGTTTTTATTTTACACTTAGATCTTGAAGACAATATTTCATCCAGACAACACATTTTAGAAGTAGATGAGACATATTCTAGAAGTAAGTAAGCACATAATTTTTTTTATTTGTATAAACAAAATATAGTCTTCTTATCATTTAGGTCTTAAAATACTGTTAGGGTAGGAAAATATACATAAAGTAAAAGTAATATATAATATATGCACACACACACACACACACACACACACACACAAAGTATGTACTGGTAAATATAACAGCTAGCTTTCCAAAAATGAAAAACTCTCTTTTTTTGTAGGGCTTGTCATTTTCCATGGTGTAAATACTCGGACAGTGGCTAATTCAAGCTACCAATAGTTTAAGAGAAATTCCTGTGGCCTGAACCAGCTCCAGCAGGTAGATCCTAAATTGGAATGGAATGAAAGGGGGAACTAAATTCAGAAAAGAGAAGCCTCATGTCTGTGGACCTAAACAGCTGGGGAGGTCTCAGGGAACACAGATAACCTGACCTAGGTCTGAAAAGACTGAAAACCTTTGGAAAAAAAACAATAACAAGTGAAAAAGCTCTGGTGTCTACGTGTAGGCAGCTCATTCCTTTGTTATGCATTCATTCTATTTATTTACTTAAATATTTGTGAATTATAACTGGATGATGCCAGACATTCATTATGAGGTTTAAATACAAGTAATTGCAACTGCTGAAAGGACAGGGAGTCAGAGATATATACTAAAATAAGGTGTGGACACAGTGCTAGACCTCTACGCATGTGATTACTGCTGGGGGCACTTAACCCAGACAGGAAGGCAAGGTCAGAGAAGGCTTCCTGGAGGCTGTTGACTGGGTTTAAAGACTGAAGAGTTCTCACCCGGTCAAGGCAGGTGAGAGAAGGGCAGTCCAACCAGAGAATGTTTGAGTGAAATAAAGAGGGGAGGAAGCAGGCAGTGTGGAAAGCTACCAGCAGATCCATGCTTGGGCTGGTGGGTGGCACCTCCAAGGTGCAAGGGAACAGGCAGGAGGAAGCAGTGTGGCTAGGCAGCTGGGTGATGTGGATCCTGAAAGACCTGGTGGTCCTCTTAAAAGGCAGTGAGTGTCTGCCAAAGCCTTGGCGCACCTCTGTTGGATTTGAGCTGATGATCAGAACTGCATTTTAGGTGCTCGTACTAACAAATGTGCTGTTTGTGTCAGTTCTGAATGGCTGGGAGAAGGCCAGCGAGACCCACTAAGAGGTCATTGTCACTGTCCACACAATATCTGACGATCCCATAAACCAAGGCAATGGAACGTGGGATGGAGAAGAACCTAATACAGATTTTGTTCATAACTTGTCCTTCAGTTTGACCTTTTTACTTGGCTTAGATTATAAGCCGAACAGCATTGTTATCTGTAAGTTTAGGTTAACATTTTCCTTCTTCATTAGTTAGCTATTT
Source organism: Canis lupus baileyi (assembly GCF_048164855.1). Classification (NCBI taxonomy): domain Eukaryota; kingdom Metazoa; phylum Chordata; class Mammalia; order Carnivora; family Canidae; genus Canis; species Canis lupus. The sequence continues at coordinate 60,268,990 of NC_132849.1, read as the reverse complement.
CTGTTTAGAACTGTTTATTAAATGCCTGTTTACTCATGCAATAGACTGTCTCATAAATGCACTAACCTGGAAGGCACTGTGTGTGTGTGTGTGTGTGTGTGTGTGCTGATTTATTCCTGATAGAACATGATGCTTATTTTCCAATTTTCCTCTTTTACATTAAATAAACACATTTATCACTAGATTAGTGTTTGTGTCAGTTGAATAAAAGAATAATTAAAAATTTCCTCAAATGATTATTAATCTTGATTGGGGAGTGACTCCTACAGCTTGATGAGTAGAGGGAGAGGCAAGGTTAATTATAAGATTATTTCAGCTCTAGAAAACCTAGGATGTCTGGAGCTTAGAAGGTGGAAATGTATCCCTTCTGAAGCCTAATGAATTTTTCTGTCCCTGCAAATACAACAGAGTAGCTGAGATCAAAAATACCTGACAAACAAAATTTTAAAAATCACTGTTACTAAGGTCTCAACAGAAAAATAATATAATTTAAAAAAATGTCTCAACAAAGCCATATCACTGGGTTAATTTTACTCCTAGAAGTTCCTGAAAATAATGCATTGCCTTTGCATGAACATCGTGTTTAAAATTTAAATTAAAATATATTTAAAGAATATTGAAAACACTTGAGAGTCATTTGGGTTTGCATTTAATACATGATAATTAGAATTTCCCGTCCAAAGTACATTTTTTCCCTTAATGCTTTATAAAATGCATGATTGGTTTCCCAATAAGATGATTGCTAATATAATCAAATCATTTTGTTTTGAAATGTGTTTTTCATTATAAAATTAATATAATCACATTACAGGACATTTGTGAACTGCAGGGACTTAGACTTTAATGTCCATTGCAGAATTTTGAAACAGCAAAACAGTGGAAGCAGCTAAATGTCCATTGATGGAAAGACAGTTCAAAAGTCCAGTGTGGGATACAACCTGGCAATTAAATAATGATGTAGGTATGGGCATAAAGATATGTATTGGCATAGAATGACCTCTAAATCAGTATTGACTATAAACATCAAGTAACAGGATAACCCATAGATCATGATGCCATAACATAGCAATAAGTGTTGTAAATGTATAGAAAAGGGGCTTCAAGATGAAGCACCCCAAACTGATAAGAGAAGTTATTCCTAGGATGTGTGCTTATGTGTGTTTGTGCATTTGGCAAGGGGTAAGAATAGATCCAGGAACAATAATTAAAAGAAATTTAATTTTATCTGTTATTTTTAAAAATTGTGTGGGCACCTGGGTGGCTCAATCGGTTAAGAGTCCAACTCTTGATTTTGGCTCAGGTCATGACCTTAGGGTCATATATTCAGTGGGAAGTCTGCTTGAGATTCTCTCTCTCCTTCGCCCTCTGTCCCTCCCCCCATCGGCATGTGCCATTATGCGCTCGCTCTCAAAAATAAATAAATCTTCAAAAACACTATATTGTGATATTGTATATTAGTTGTATGACTAATGACAGATAAAAGATTATAGAAAAGAGTAGAGGATGTTGCAAGTCTTGCAATATATAGATACAATTCTAGTGCATACAATTTTTTTTCTAATTTTTCATTCAATGTTTTCATATACTGTTACATAGTTTCCATGATTGAGAATGTGATGTGATTCACATAGAAATATTCTTTGTGTTTAGTTTGTATTATATATTTTAATATTAGTGATGAACATCTTGCATATAGTTTGATCCCATATTTTGAAGAATTTCCTTAGGATGGACTTCCTGAACTACTATGAGGTCAAAACCTATGTGTATTTTTGTGTTTTAAAATTTTTATCTTTTCATGAGGAATGCCACTTGTGCTAAATGTCGAGAGCCTACACAAATATGTTATGAGTTGTGGCTTATTTCAAATCCCTCAGCAGATTTACTTAACTGTTCGGTTCCGTTCAGCTTGGTTTGGTTTGGTTTGGTTTGGTTTGGTTTGGTTTGGTTTGATTTAGTTTGGTTTGGTTTGATGAGGAACGGATTGGTCCCTGGCCAAATGCTCTTCAGAATAGGAGGCCATTGATTTTGAGATAGTGGGACCAGATTCAGCATTTCCCATTAATCAGCATATTTCTTCTGTAAGTGACCATAGAGAACCTGGTGCCTGATGCAGTGCTTATCCCGGAGTAGTCGGTGCTCAACGACTATGTACTGAATTAAATGGAAGAGAAACAAGAAATCTGGGTCAAACCTAAGCTAAAACAAAAAGGTGATGGAAGCCACAGCAGTTCTAGGGGCATCAGACCTGGCAGTTTGGAGTTATTTTTTGGCAGCATCCCTGCTGCCACAGATAACCTTTGGGGTAGTCAGAGAGACTCAGCGATCAGAGCTGTGCATCTGGCCATGGTTCTAATTCACCCAAGCATGAAGGCCCAGGCTCCACTCAAGTCAAGTCACAATGAGCTCACAAATCTGCGCATCTATGGCAGACAGTCTGTAAGAGCGTAGCAGCGGTTAATCTATTTCCCCCGCATTAGAGCTCATCAATGTATCTACATTGTTCATGAGTTAATAGCACCCCCTCCTTTTCCAAGCTTTTTCTTTTGAAATAATTATAGATTCACAGGAAGTGGCAAACTTAGAACACAGAGATCCTGTGTACCCTTCACCCAGGGATTTTTTTTTTTTCCCCAATGGTTACATCTTACATAAACCCAGTACACAGGATCTGACACGGGCACAATGTGTATATATAGTTCTACACCATTTTATTCATAGATGTGGGTTTGTATAACCACCACTACAGTCAAGACACAGAGATACAGAACTATCCCATCACCAGAGATTTCCCTTGTGCTACCCTTTTATAATCCTGTCCTGTTAGCCCCCTCTACCATGGGCACAATCTCTAAATCCTGGCAACCACTACACTGTTTCCCATCTCTACACTTTTGTGATGTTGAGTCTCTAGATGGAATCACACTGTGTGTGAACTTCTGAGGTTGACTTTTTTCACTGAGCATAATGCCCTTGAGATCCATGAAACTGAATGTGATTATAATCACTTCCTTTTTATTGCCGAGTAGTATTCCACTGTATAGACATACTGCAATTGTTTAACCATTCACCTATTATTAAAGGACTTAGGGTTGTTTCCTGTTTTGGGCTCTCAGATATAAAGCCTCTATGAATAACCATGCTCAGGCTTTTGTACTGACATATTTTTACTTCTCTGGAATAAATATCCATGATTGAAATTACTAGTTCAAATAGTAATTACATGTTGAGTTTTATAAATAAAAAATAAAAAGGCAAATTGTTTTCTAGAGCGACTATCATTTTGTATACCCATCAGTGATATGAGAGATTCAATTTCTCTATACCTTTGCCAGAATTTTATATTGCCAATATTTTTTATTTTATGTGTTCTAATAGATGTGTAGTGATATAGCCTCACAGTATTAGTTTTCATTTCCCTAACACTAATGTTCAAAAGATGTTGATCATCTTTTAACATGATGCTTTGCCATCAGTGATAGGTGGATTCATGACTTGCCCGTTTTCTAATTATAAAATTTAAATTGCTCTTTTTTTCTTCTTCTGTTGAGTTTTGAGAGTTAATATGGTCCAAAGATGATGCCTTTGTCACATATATGGTTAGCACATATTTTAACTCAGTCTGTGTCTTGCCTTTTGACCCTCCTTATAGGATTTTTCATAAAGTCAACTTATTTTTTTTTTCCTCAAAGTCAACTTCTCTCTCTCTCTCTCTCTCTCTCTCTCCCTTTTTTCATGGACTGTGTGTTTGGTGTCATGTCCAAGAGTACTCTGCTAGGCCCTAAGTCTTAAAGACTTTTCTCTAATGTTACCTGCTAAAAGATCTATAGTTTCACATTTAACATTTCAATCTTTCATCCATTTTGTATAGCAAGGTTTAAAACAGGTTTCTTTTACTTTCCTCTCTCTCTCTTTTTTTCTTAATTAGATATCTAATTGCTCCAACACTGCTTATTGGAAGAATATCCTTCCTTCATCAAATTGCTTTTGTGCCTTTGTCAAAAACAAGTTGTCTGTACCCATATGGAGCTATTTTTAGCAACTGTATTGTAGTCCATTGATCTTTATGTCTACCCTCCAGCAAAACCCCACAGTCTTTTTTTTTTTTTTTTAACCCCACAGTCTTGATTAGTGTAACTATATAATGAGTCTTAAAATTGGGTAGTGCTTTCTCCCAATTTATTCTTCTTTCTCAAATTATTTTAAGTGTACTAATTCCTTTGTTTTCCTATATAAATTTTAGAATAGTCATCTCTGTATCTACAAGAAATATTGCTGGGATTATAATAGGAATTTAATTAAGACTTCTGTCAATTTGGAGAAAATTGAAAACTTTATTGTAAGTCTTCCAATCCATGAGCATAGTATGTCTCTCCCTTTATTATACAAACACCTAAGTATTTGATTCTCTTTGAACTGTTGTAAATGATATTATATTTTAATTTTCACATTTTAATTGCTAGTATATAGGAATACAATTGATTTTTGTTATTAGGTGGCATTGCTAAAATTACTTATTAGTTCTAAAGGTTTTTGTAGATTACTTGACATTTTTTATACATATTATCATATGTAAATATGTAAATAGGGGCAGTTTTATTACAATCTTTCTGATCTGTATGACTTTTATTTCCTTTTCTTGCCTTATTTCACTAGCTAGAGTTTCCAGTTACATTTTGCACAGTACTGATGAGAATGAACATTTTGCCTTATTTGCAATCTTCTGGGCAGAATATTCAGTCTTTCAGCATTACATGTTTGTTGTAAATTTCTCATTGATGCTTTTTAATAAGCTGAGAAAGTCTCCTCTATTGCAGTTTTCTGAATTTTTTTGTTTTTTGTTTGTTTGTTTGTTTTAGTCATGAATGGGCATATTAATTTGTCAAATGCTTTTTCTTTGCTATTTGATATAATCATCTGATTTTTCATTTTTAGTTGGTTAATATGATGGATGATACTGATTAATTTTCAAATATTGTGTAGCTTTCCCTTCCTGAATTGAGTCCCACTTGGTTATGTATTTAATTCTTTTTCTATATTTTGGAACATATTTGTTAATATTTTGTTTAAAAAATTTGCATGTGTGTTAATGCAAGATATAATTCTGTAGTTTTCTATACTGTCTGAGTCTGGTTTTGATATTGGAATAATACTTTTTTAGAACAAGTGAGAAGTATTCCCTCCTCTTCTATTTTGTGTAGAATTGGTGTTAAGGCTTTAAACTTCCAGAAGTCTCCAATGACATCATCTAAGCCTAGAAAAATTTGTAGAAGTCTTTAGCCTATGTATTAAATTTCCTTAATAGTCATAAAGCCATTCAAATTTTTAGTTTCACATTAGAAAAGTTTGAGGGGGGTTCCTGGGTGGCTCAGTCAGTTGAACAGCTGACTCTTGATTTTGGCTCAGGTCATGGTCTCAGGGTTGTGAGACTGAGCCCTACATCAGGCTCCGTGCTCAGTGGGGAGTCTGCTAGAGGTTCCTTCCCTCTCTTTCTTTCTGCCCCCACCTCACAGGAACACCTGTGTTTAGTCTACCTAAAACATAAATAAATAAATCCTTTTTTTAAAAAAGAAAAGTTTGGGTAGTTCTTATTTTTCATAATTGGTATATTTCATCTAATTTATCAAATTCATGTGTGTAGAGTTGACAGTAATATTCTTTTATCATCTTTTTGATGTATATAGGGTCTCTAGTGATGTCCCTTTTATAACTATTATTTCTGATAATAGTAATTTTATCTTCTCTCTTGTTTTTCTTTGTTAGCCTAACTGGAAGTATGCCATTTTATTTATCTTTTTAAAGAACCAGAGTTTTCTTTCATAAATTTTCTATTTCAGTTTTGTGTATATGGGTCTTTTTTTTTTTTTTTGTATGTTTCTGTTTTCATTTGCATTGCTTCTATTCTTATTTTAATTACTTCATTCCTCTGCTTGCTGAGAGTTTATTTTATCCTTTTAGTTTTGTTTTGTTTCAAGATGTGGGAGCTTAGATTATTGATTTAAGACATTCTCTATGCTAACATAAGCTTTTAGTACTATAAATTTCACTCTCAGCCCTGCTTTACCTGCATCCCACAAATTTTCATTTCCATTCAGCTGATGGTATTATTTTATTTCATTTGACATTTCCTTTGGCATATAGATTATTTAGAAAAGTGTTGTTTAATTTATGAGCCTATGGAGAGTCTCTTGTTTTCTTTCTGTTATTGGTTTTTAGTTTGGTTCCATTATAGTCAAAGAACACACTCTGTGATTTCAATTTTTTTAAACTTCTTGAGGTTTATTTCATGGCTGAGAATATTTTCTATCTTTGTATATACTCTGTGGAAACTTGCAAAAAATGTGTGTTCTGTTATAGTTGGGTGGAGTGTTCACAAATCTGTTTAATTCTGATGGTTGATCATTTTGAGCTGTTCATATGTTTGCCAAATTTCCTGTTTAGTTTTTTCATCTATTATTGAGTGAAGAATGTTGAATTCTCCTACTATAATAGTTGATTTGTCTATTTCTTTTTTCAATTATATCACATTATTTTTTAGTTTGTGTATGTGTTGCATATACATTTAGGCTCTATGTCTTTTTAGTGGATTGACACTTTGTCTCAGCCTGCTCAAGCTGCTATGATAAATTACCACAGACTGGATGGTATAAACAACAGAAATTTATTTCTCATGGTTCTGGAGGCTGAAAGTCCAAGATAAAGGTGTGGCCAGTTCTGGTGAAAACCCTTGTACTGATCTGCAGACATCTTTTCTCTGTGTCTTTATATGGTGGAGAGCACAGAGAGAGGCAAGCTCTGTCATCTCTTTATATAAGGGCACTAATCCCATTATGAAGACTTCACCTTCAAGACCTAATTAACTCTCAAAAACCCTACCCCCTAATACCATTACACTGGAGATCAGGATTTCAACATACGGATATGCGGTGAACATGAACATGCATTCTGTACCACTCTGAATTCATTTCAGAATGTCCCCCTCTATATCTGATAATTTGCTTTAATGCCTATTTTATCTGATATTAGTATATCCACTCTTCATTTCTTACAATTAGTGTTTGCCTGGTATATGTTTTCTCATCCTTTTACATTCAATATATCCACATCGTTACTTTTGAAGTGAGTTTTTATAGACAGGATATAGTTGAGTTGTGTTTTTTGTTGTGATGTTTCTTTGATTTTTTTTCTTTTTAGCCCACTTTGCCATTCTCTGTCTTTTGATTAGTGCATTCAAACTATTTACATTTAACAGTGATTGATTTTAGAATTTTTTTTTGTTCTGTTGTTTGTTCTTATTTATTTATTTATTTATTTATTTATTTATTTATTTATTTATTTGCTTTCCACTGAGTTACTTGGACATATTTTAGAATGCCATTTTGATTTGTCCATAGTGTTTTTGAGTATACATAAATTTGTATAGTGTTTTTAATGGTCACTTTAAGTACAATCATATATCTCACTTATCACAGTCTACTAGTGCTAACATTTTACCAGTTGAGCAAAATGTAGAACTGTTACCTCCCTTATACTAAATTTATCATCTTCCTTTTTAAATATTTATTTATTTATTTATTTATTTATTTATTTATTTATTTACTTATGATAGACACAGAGAGAGAGAGAGGCAGAGACACAGGAGGAGGGAGAAGCAGGCTCCATGCCGGGAGCCCCACACGGGACTCAATCCCGGGACTCCAGGATCGCGCCCTGGGCCAAAGTCAGGCGCCAAACCACTGAGCCACCCAGGGATCCCCTCATCTCCCTTTTTAAATAATTATCTTAAATATTTATATGCATTACTTTAGGTTTCACATGTAATTTAGAAAATTCCAGGGGAGAAGAGATTTCTATTACATATGCCCATATTTTTGGTTTTTCTATGTTCTTCCTGATGCTCAAAGATAATTTCTCTTATCACATGCTTTCTATTTGTTAGAGAATTTCCTGGAGCCATTCTTTTTGGAGTTGGTCAGCTGGTAATAAGTCCTCTGAGTTTCCTCTATCGAGAATGTCTTCATTTTCTCTTCATTTTTTGAAGGATATTTTCTTTGGATATGGAATTCTGAGCTGACAGTTCTTTTCTTTTAGCACTTGAAAAATGCTATGCCATTTCCTCTTAGCCTCCGTAGTTTATGCTGAGAAATCTACCCTCCCTGGAATTGTTTATTCTACAGGTCATGTGTGATTTCTCTCTTGTGGCTTTTAAAGATTTTTTCTTCCTTTGTCTTTAGTTTAATGACTTTGTATTTTTTTTTGTACATTTCTTTAGGTTTATCCTATTTGTGATTTACTGAGCTTCTTGCCACTGTAGGTTTATGTTTATTTCTATATCTGGGGATTTACCACCATTTCTTTGAATACTCTCAGTTCTATAAATAATTGATCTTCTGGTATAGATTGGGATAATTTGTGTTGTTCATCTTCAGGTTCACTGATTCTTCTGCCCTCCTTGATGTGCTATGGAACCCCCATCTACCGGGTTTTTTTATTTTGGCTATTGATTTTTTTTGTTATATAATTTCTATTTGGCTCTTATTTATATCTTTTTCTTTGTTGAGATTTTATATATTTGAATTTGTTTCAAGTGGGTTCATAATTGCTCAGTGAAGCATTTTTATCATAGTTGCTTTAAAATGTTTTTCAGATAATTCTAATATCTGTGTCATCTTGGTTTTTGTATCTTAATGATTGTCTTTTCTCATTCAGTTTGAGATCGTCCTGGCTCTTAGTGTGACAAATGATTTTCTGTTGAAGCCTGGCCATTTGGGGGCATTATAGTTTAAGACTCTGGATCTTAATTAAATCTTAGGCTTTAGCAGGTGTCTTTTTATAGAATTCTGCTTGGTGAAGGGGGCCCTGCCCTATCACTGTCAGGTGAACATGGAAGTTCGGGTTGTCCACTCAGTCTTGGTTGACACCCAGTGGGGAGGGCCTCCTTGTTACCAATGAGAATGAGATTTCATTTTTTCAAATTAATTCTCTGTGATACCACCCTGGCTGGAAGGAAGAGGAGCACACCATTGCCCTTCCCTATTTCCTACATGGTCTCCCCTGAAACCTTCCCTAGGTGTCTATTAAGATGGTGATATCATTAGGACGGTGTTTATTTTAGGTAAACATAAATTACTGCCCTTGAGGATGAAAAATAAGTGTTTGTCAAGTCTGGAGTAACCTTCTACAGACTTAGGCTTCTCACCGTTTATAGGACACAGTCCCTTCTCCTAAATATATTAACTAAGGCCCGTCATAATCTATCTCCAAAAAAAATCTCTTCTACTCCCTCACTTGCCCCTGCCATTCATGTTGTACTCCAGCCAAAAAGGTGATTTGTGAAGATTCACTTCTGTCTGACATGTGCCCTCTAGTCCTCTCTTTGTTTACACTGTTTCCTTCTGCCTACAAAACTGTCTCTTCTACTTGGTCATACCCTTCACCCCCTAAAAGCCTTGTTTAAATATCCCTTTAACAAAAAGGGTTGCTCCACTACAGAAATTTTTCATTGCTTTCAAATTCTGTCATTAATAGTATGCTTTTAGCATGGACTATGATGAATTATGAGCTTGGTTTTGTAAGTGTCTCGTTACCTCAACCATTTTGTGAAACCTTCCCAGAAATGTTGGGAGAGTACCTTGCTTAGGAAAAGCATTTTTAAGGACTCTATTTGTGTTATTTTAAGCAAGTCTTTTATTTGAGTGATGGTCAGGAATTGAAAAAAACCCAATGAGGAGGTGATGAATTGGGACATAATAAATGATCCAGATAATTTTTTACAATGATTTCTAAAACTGCAAGTATCAGTGAAAAGAATGCAAAGGGAAAATTGTATAAGTATATAAATGTCTCAAAGTCCATTTTCTTGTACAACTGCAAAGAAGCATTCACTACAGAATAGCCTTTACACTCATTTCATCATTTCCATTATTATTTACCAAATAGCAATGTGTGGTCAAAATTTAATATGTCAGAATAAAGAAAATCATGGAACAGTATTCCTTGGTAATTATAGTTTAAACACTAATTTATATCTCTTATCAAAAATGATTACTTACTCCTCGACATATTGAACAGTTTTGGTTAAGGTTGTGTTTTGCTTTCATTTTATTTATTTGCTTGTTTACTTGCATTATGTGCTGGAAATGCTCCATAGAAACTGCATATTCTTATAATTCCCAAGCATGCATTTGCATCTGAGACCTAACTGAAGCTCTCAACAGTGCAATTAGTGGTGAGGGTTTACATTTTTCTTTCAAAATAGGAAGTCTGCAACATCATTAAAGTCCTAGGCTCCTTCTTGCTTTCTGCTCTATCATCATGTGTATGTTTTTTTTTTACCTTGCTTATTGCCTCTTGATCACAAAAGAAATACTCCATCTCAAGCTCATGTCCTCGTTCCAGGAAGGAAGATGATGGAAATGAATGACAGAAAAAAGGGGTGGCATCTATTCCGGTAAAGCAAAACTTTCTCAGAAATTCCCAGCTGACTTATATCTCCTTTGCATTAAGTGTATCACCCAAACTGTAAGAGAAGTAAAATGTATTTTTTTACACTTTTATCCCGGCATACTTTGGATGTTCTTAACCTGGCTATTCTGAAGAAAATCAGTGTTGTATCTGGGGGGCGAAAAGGGAAATGGATTTTGGGGAGGCAACTAGCAATTTCTGCCATACAACCTCAGAATCATCCTGTATTAGTAGATAACAATTTATCTAGCCCTTAAAAAATGAGTTTCCAGTGCCCCTGTACATAATGTAGGAATGAGCTCTCGAACTTCTCTGGAAATCTTTTAAAATTAGGTGGTTGGTGATGCCAGCAACCATGAGGCTCCATTGCTCTTCAAGCTTGCACTTCTGGATGGCACATGTTGATACCCACTTGTTCTTAGTCATCACTTGGACATCTGCATCAGCTTTTTGTGCCAAGCACAGAACATTTCATATTTTCAACAGCTATCTGTGCTATATTTTGAGTTCGGGAACCGTCTCATATTTGAGGAATGGATAACCATCCCCATTATTAGTAAAGTGTCTCAGGGATTGCTTATGAATGGCTGGCATAGAAGGGCCTCCATAAAGAATTCATTTTTGCCTCTCATTTAGTACATCACAGTCCCCCTTCAGCACATACATTACATGCAAACACATTTTCACAATGGTGCGTGCATTTGAAGATAACCACAGATCAGACAAAGACAAAAACAGAAAACACAATCAACCTTTGCCCCCTTTGAGTCTGTTAAAGTTATGTGGTTGTGACTGATAACCTATCTGCATTAGAAATGTTTCCTTTTGTCAGCACTTAAGCTTTTGTTAAAAAAAAAATAAAATAAAAAGGAGAAAAAAAGTTTCTCAAGTTAGCAGAGCAAAGCCCTTTTCTAAAGGGCCTATAAATAATTTTAAATTCCTGGTGCTGCCTCAAATGTAGCTCTTCTGAGCTGCAATGTCGGCTATTTCTCTGAAACTAGAGTAGTCATTCAAAAATAGTTTCACTCAATTTAACTGCCTATTGAACCCTCTAAATTACAGATATTAAGCCTTTGGTTTCACAACAAACTTAATGAACAGTTCTGACAATCTATAAGCAAGGCCACTGGAAATTCATGGGCCAGATGGAATCACAGATTACACCATTTTCCTACTGGCCTGCAATTTTCTGGCACCTGGATCGACATTCCAGGGATACATATTATGTCTGGTGCAATAGTCCCTGCCCCTAATAACTGAATTTGTGTTTTAGAAAGCTTATAGCAAGCAGAGAAATTCCTGCTAACTTTTACTCATGATGCTTTGAAATATTAGCGTAAAATTCATTTAGAATATGTAAGTGATGTTTAGAACACAAGGTGATTTAAGAAGGGCCTTTCAGAGAAAAGTCATCTGAGGAAGAAGAGGGACTTTAAGAATATGCAGGGAAAGCAAGAGTAGTAGAATGAAGAAAGGAATCTGTGGAGTCAAGAATGGTGACACCAGGAAGAAAAATGTGTAAGTTATCACAGGGAGAAAAGAAGACAATTTGAAAGTCAAGAAATTTTCTCCACCCACCCCCGCCCCCCCCCACCAAGAATCTCTGAGTTATTCTTGACAAAATTAGCATTAGTGATACATATTTACTCTAAATATCCCACATATCTGCTTTCTAGTGATTTTAAGGGGAATGGGTTAACCACTGTGAGATCCCTTTTCATGTCTTGAAATGTGATCAAATGCCAATGACATGATTGGTATAGTGGAATGGGATAATGGCGAATTAATTGTCATCACATATTCCCTCACTGTGAAAGCTGATAAACCACAGCTTCTATGCTCCAGGGTATCAGAAAATTTCCTGTTTTCAAAGAACACATATCACTCCTTTCTTCCCCCTATCTTTATATTTATCATGCTATATGGTAATTATATTTTACCAATTTTTCTTCCTCAGAGTGCTCCTCGAGGAAAAGATTTATATTCTTTACCTCTGTATACTGGTGTTAACAGTAGGCCTATGACAGTAAACTCTTATGAGATGTTGGTTGAATAAATGCATGCTCCACATTCCTTGGGCAAAATGAATGATGTCCTCGTAAGATAATCAGACAACATTTAAAGCATGAACTTTTATTTAAAGGAGAGAAGAGTGTCCTAAAGAGAAATCAAAGCCTGACTTCAAATATTCAAGTACATTAAGGGCATGAATAGCAGTGTTTACTGTCAGTAGTATTAAATACTGTTTGTGAAAGAATTTGTGAACATCATTGCATCAAAATGTTCTCTGCTTGACCCATTGTGGATACCAAGAGAGGTGGTTAATCCGGCAGGAAGTAGGCAATAGATCTCCTGGGTCCCTACGTAATTGAACCCATTTGGTAGAATGCAGAGGAAATTCCATCAGCATTATATATCCCAGGCAGGAATCCTTATTGAAAATTGCTGTAGAATAGTTTGATATTAGAGGCTGAAGAGTCCCTGGAGAATATATCCCAGTGCTTTATTTTACAGATGTAGAGGTAAAACCAAGTCAGAGAAGTGAGTCCACCATGTCAGACAGCTGGGGTTACTCATGATTAGTGTCATGCTCCCAACCTACATCCCTTCTACCTTTGGAATACCAAAAATTGGCAAAGGAGGTATGAGGGTGATTTTTATATTTTCAGAAAAGGTAATGGAAATCAGATTTGTGCTACCCATCGAGCTGCCAAAATAACTAAAAAGTAAGGTATGTTGTAGGTGGGTTGGGAGAGCTGGTATTTCCTTTCCTTTGGCTGAAATCAGGACAACACAATTTAGTCAAATTCATTATTTGATGAAGAACTGGCAGGTGGTAATGTGCTAGTGATACCCAGGTTATGAACATTTTTATATATTATACTAAATGTACTTTGTGTTTGGTTTTAAGGCAACCTTTAATTTTTGTATGTGTGAAGTGTATGCATAGGAGGTTTTGGTGGAAGAAAGTCACGGTAGCTGGGAGAATGCTGCTCACCAATATTCCATCTTCCTCTTCAACATTCCCTGACTGCCTGTTAGGCAGGGTCAAATGATCATATGTTATCCATAAACTGTGAGCAGCAAGGGTGATGTGCATCATTTCTGGTCTGAGGTAGTAAAAGCTCCAAGGCATCCCTCTCATGTTTCTTCCCTCTGTTGCAATGACTAAGGAGGGTCCAAATGGCAGAGTCTCATTTTTCCTTCCATAATCCCCACCAACTTTTTTTTTTAATTTTTATTTATGATAGTCACAGAGAGAGAGAGAGAGAGAGAGAGAGAGAGAGGCAGAGACACAGGCAGAGGGAGAAGCAGGCTCCATGTACCGGGAGCCCGACGTGGGATTCGATCCCAGGACTCCAGGATCGCGCCCTGGGCCAAAGGCAGGCGCCAAACCGCTGCGCCACCCAGGGATCCCCCAATCCCCACCAACTTTTAGCACATATGGCAGGAGAAAGAAGCAGACACCTATGGTACTAAACCCCAGAGAACTGGGGTAGCTGCTTGTTCAGCATACCAAAGAATATCCCAAGTCCGCATCTAACATTGATGGAGCACCCATGTTTCCTGTCATAGACTTTGAATCACTATTTCATTTAATCCTTAAAAAAGCCTAGAATGGAGATGGAGTCTCCACTTTTATAGAGTGTATAGATGGGGGAACTGAGACTCAGTGAGCATCCACTCATTTCCAGCATCCTACAGTCAACAAATATCTGCTTTCAGACTTGAATCCAGTTCTGCTAGAGTCCATGCACTTTCCTGTCCATGTCCCTAGGATGAACAATTAGTGACTACTGCGATCCTAGCAGAGTCCTCCCCAGTTCACATCCACTACTCCATGACATTCCCTCCCTGAAGCTCTGCATTTCTCCCTTTGGGAGATTCCAATCTCTTTCTAGATCTCCAACTTGTCTTCTATCTATATATTAAAGCCAGGATCTGAACCAACTATTTTTTATTTAAAGCAGGTTCAAGGGGAAACTCCACTGTCACTACCCCTACTGCCATTAGAGTCCACACAATACCTTCCCCTTTATAAAAATAACTAATAGTAGCTTGGTTTCCTTAACCTCAACCTTCCATTTCTTTTGGTCAAACATTAATGCTGTGTTGACTTTTACAAGGGAAGGGTAACATTGTTTATTGTGGGCATTTCCTATGACATGCATCAAATCACATCAGATGCAGAGTCAGATTTGCATACATTTCACTGATTATCAAAAGGGATTTCGTCCCCTACTCCCTATATCCTCTTCAGTTATGTATCTGTTTTCTTTTCCTTCAAGGAGGTCATGTATTGCCAGAGAGGTGAGATGTACAAGTTGGCAGGCTCTGGCAACGATTCACGTGGAGATGGAGATGCTCTGTGCTGCTCTCAGACTGATTAAATAAAGGACGCCCTGGGAGTAGAGTGAGACTCTATGTATACTTTAGCAAATGAAAGTAATGCATTAGAATGCAGCTTTAGGGTCTAATTTAAAAATATAATTCAGGCACCAGCAGAAGCCTTTAAAATATTGGCAGATGTCTTTATGTCACATTTCATACAGAGGGCAAAGTGGATTAAAAGACACATGTAATCCACAGAGTAGTTTAGCTTCCTTTATATTCACTGTTGTTTTAATTTCTTTCAAATACATTTTAAAGAGGATTCTAAGTCTATTCTTTCCGCACGCTTGTGCAAAATTACTAGAAATCAACCTCAGAGATCATCTGAAACATTAATTCATATATAGATTTTCCATTCACACATCCCTTCATCCAGCATTTATTTAGAACCTACAAATAGTAGTAAAATAAAGACTGTTAAGGTCAGACAGAACATGACAATGGGGCAGGGATGCTGATTGGACTTACCGTCCCTTTGGGATGCCCAGGCTGGGTCCAGCGGGGATTGCCCCAGGGGATGGTTTCCCTGAGAAACACTTGTGTTTTGCTCCTGGGGTTGTGGCCAGGTGATGCAGGGCACCGTGGCTACTGTTCTCTCCCTTTCTGCTTCAATCCACACCCTACCCCATGCTGTTTTTTTTAATAATAAATTTATTTTTTATTGGTGTTCAATTTGCCAACATACAGAATAACACCGAGTGCTCATCCCATCAAGTGCCCTTCTTAGTGCCCACCACCCAGTCACCCCCACCCCCACCTTCCTCCCCTTCCACCAACCCTAGTTTGTTTCCCAGAGTTAGGGGTCTCTCATGTTTTGTCACCCTCACTGATATTTTCACTCATTTTCTCTCCATTCCCTTTATACTCTTTCACTAATTTTTATATTCCCCAAATGAATAAGACCATATAATGTTTGTCCTTTTCCAACTGATTTATTTCACTCATCATTATACCCTCCAGGTCATCCACGTCAAAGCAAATGGTGGGTATTTATCATTTCTAATGGCTGAGGAATATTCCATTGTATACATAGACCACAGCTTCTTTATCCATCATCTTTCGATAGACACCGAGGCTCCTTCCACAGTTTGGCTATTGTGGACCCCATGCTGTTTTATCAGGGTCCGACTTCTGAATCTGTTTCCCTTTTCTCTGATCTTCCTATTTTTAAGTCATTAACGAGGAGTTCAAATGCCAAGCTAAGTGCTGATGCAAGCATCGAGCTACCTGTTCGGAGATGAACTTGGAAGATTTATCAGTTCAGGAGGTTTTTGTGATACTCCAGTGAGGAAACTATTTCCAAAGCTACTTATTTGGTAATACTGAGAGAGAAGAACTGCCAGCCTCTTTCCCATCGAGTGTAATTCCAGATGGCTGGAGGGAAAGGAGTCAGAGAGGAGAATGCTGCTGACCAAGAATTTAAGGAAATCACAGCACCCTTCGGACACATTACTTTTGACTTGCAATGAGATTTGCTTTCTGAGATGTTTCCAGGAGGAGACATCCTAAGGGATTTTGCCCCTAGACAAACTTGACTGGGCATGGTGTTCACTAACAATCTAAAACTGCCATTCACATATTAAGGAGAAAAATAAAACTGAAGAGTCACTTTGAAAATGTATCTCCTCATAAACTCTAATGTCTTAAGTATGAGAAACACCTTTGGTCTGTTTCCTTTGAATCAGCAAGCTAAACAGCACACTGTTGAATCTATTCTTAACATTTTGGGTTTATATATGACACGTATAAGAAAACAGTGTGCTGTTATGGAAAAATCTGAACACAAGTTAAAAATTAGAGCCAGCCTCACCATGCAACTAACTGTAACCCTGGACTGGCCTTAGACATGGCCCAGCGTGTCTGTTTCCCTTTTGGAGAAGCGGCTCAGAGAAGAGAGGTGGGAAGATGGGATGCTCCCAGCTGGAAGCCTTGAAGGTAGGATCAGCACCTTGTCTCCTCCTCCCTAGATCCACTTCCTCTGTAGACTTCAAACCTGGAAACTGCTTGAGTGGTTTTTTTGTTCTGTTTTGCTTTAAGTACAATCAGGGGAATCCTCAGTGTATGACAGTGGTCACAGTAAGAGTGACCGCTTAGTTCTATCAAGCCCATTTTAGGTAGTTAAGTTCTAGCATGAACATTATCTATCAAAGTTTGAACACAAAAAATGTACACTTCTACAGGATAGGGGATATTTATCTATGTTGTATGGGATTTTACCATCTGTAGAGGAGCATGTAATAAATATTATTTGCATCTCCTCTGATGGGGACAGAAGAACTGCTTTGATGATTAAAATAGAATTGCCTTCTGAGTGATTTTTAAAACATACATTTGAAAATATAGCTACTGAAAGTGAACAGACTTTTAACGATTTTCCCAGAAGACTTTGGAGGTCCTAATATTTTATGAATTAAAAGTGCTCTTGAATTTGTGGCACTGGCTGCTTCTACTCTGGCTTTTGTGACATGTTAAGAAAGGCAATAAGAGTATCTATGCCTCAAATAAAGTTTCTAATTTTTTTTCATGTAAATTAAGGTCCCTGCCCCCAGTACAGAAAAAAAGGAAGTATCCCTTTTTTGAAAGATATATTTCAATGCATTTGTCTATCAAAGATGCAAAATAAATCTTCTTTTTGAGATTTTGCTGCAGAGAGGAGAAAATACCTGTTCTTTCACGTGTTCTCATATTTGCATGTGAAAAATGTTAACTCCGGGAATAAAAACAAGAAAAACAAAGAGATTTTTCACTGGAATTCCTTTGGGGTTAGTGTGTCCTCAAGGCTGAGTGGGAATCTGATGATATGGGCCCTAAGCAAGTCTGATTTTAGTGAGCCACAGAAAGTCAGGAGTAGAATGAACTTATCTTCCTTACAGACGATGAGCTAAAAACAAAAACAAAAACAAAACAAACAAAAAAAAAAACACGAAAAAACAAAACAAAACCTTCTTTCTAAATTGCACAGACTTCCCATAGTTTCTTCAAGATGAGGACCAAAAAAAACTGTTTTTCTTATAATTTTCTGTATTAAAGTTTAAAATAAGTCAAAAGAACTATTATGATTTGAATTGTGTCTCCCTTCTACAAATCCATGTGTTGAAGTCTTAATCCCCATTGACTTTTGATTGTGACCTTATTAGGTAGTAGGGTTTTTGCAGATGAATTAGTTAAAATGAGGTCATACTGGATCTCTAATCCAATATGACTGACATCCTTAAAAAGGAGAGATTTTCAAGGTAAGTATACACACAGAAAAACAAAAAAACAACCCTGCCATGTGAATATTAGGCAGAGATTGGGGTGATGCTTCTATAAATCAAGGAACAGCAAGGATCACCAAAACCTCCAGACCCTGGAGGAGAGACGAGGGACAAAGTCTCCCTCATAGACTCCAAAGGAAGCAGCCCTGCCCAGACCCCTGGCTCCCCAAACTGTGAGACAGTAGCTGTCTTTTGTTTACAACACACAGTTTGTGTTTTGTTACAGCAGCCTTAGGAAACTAATACAACTCTTAAAATGTTTTTCACTGTTTTGGATTATTTTCGACTCTGTGGCTTAGTTACAAAATCAAAACAAACTAACAAAACAAGACCAAAAAAAAACTCACGAGAAGACAGGATCATGGAGGTATCCCACAACCATATTCTGGTCATCTCATACAGCGAACAGAATAAAAACCTGCAGCCATGAGAGGGCTTTTCACAATTCATGGGGTTGTGCAGAAGAGATAAGAAATGCAAAACTTCAAGCCAGCATCCTTACTTTAGCTTCAAGGCAAAGGTAAGAAGATGGAAGGTTCAATAGCAAAATGGCTGCCAGTTGTGAAGAAACACAGAGAAATAGACCATACCTTTCTTCAGTATGTTTCCATTCATTCTTCTTCCATTTTTGCCTGAATGACCCAGGTCTCCTTCCCCCACAAAATGAGATTGTTTCTAGAGTTCTTTACATTCCAACCATGAAACTAATAAATACTGGTCTCACAAACCTCCTTCCTTCAGTGGGGGGTCTCCCCATTCTTATGGAGTGTAAATTACCTATTGCACATCCTATCATCTTTACCTACTGCATATACTTTTAACTTTCCCCCTTTGAGGGCAAAGCTTTCCTTTGCTCATAATTTGTAGCTCTGTCCTTGCTGTACTAAGAAAAGTTTTTGCAATTTAGAACTACTGCTTCCCCCACTTTTTGGGGGAACAAAGACTATCTTCCAATGTATCCTTTGTTCTAGGCTGTTTCCCTCCTTTTACTAAATTAATGAGCACCTTTCATTCCATGAGTTATGAATCTCAGGACACAGAAAGATTTATATCAATAAAAAGTACCTCAGAAAAGAGTTCAAAAATATTATCCCATTACATCTTGTTTTGATTTTGCAGAGGCAAATAGAAGGGGGTGGATACAGGGTTGCCCTGAAACCCTATCCCTGGAAATGCTGCCAAACTCAGTTAGAGACATGTATGATAAGTTGTTTCTGTGGTTATTTGTTTGAATTAAGCATTCTGTTTTCAAAGTGATGAGCCCAAGGTAAGGTACTCTTACCCCAATGCCTGAGCCTCCCTGGGGGAGAGGCACAGAAATGCACAACCCATGAGGGGCCTTTTAGTCAGTCTGGAGCTCTACTGGCACCCGGTCATGGTGGTTCAACCTGTGACCTGTTGCAGGGCCTAGAGTGAGTGAGCCCAGAGGATGGCCAATATGAAATGACACTGTGACATGGATCTCAGGCCACACAGGCTACTTCCTTTTTCCTTCTTTCCTGAGTGAAGCATGGCTTCCCCTCTAGCATTTTAGATTAGATCTCCAGATTGCTCTTGAATCTCTCCACATCATAATATCATAACAGGTAAAAAAATATCATAACCTTCTTCTAGACTTCTTTCTGGTATATTATTCTGACCAAGAATTCAGGAGTTATATCAACCCCTGAGCTTCCCATACATGGACAGAGATGGAGAACAAGGTTAAAAAAAAATTGTTTACAGGAAGTCCTTGCAACTTTTTTTTCAGATGTATGCCAAGTATTGGAATCCCACACAATTACCATAAGTACCAAAAACCAAATGTACCAGTTTCCTTTCCTTTGCTTTATGAATCTTGAAATTGCTTTTCTTTACTTTTATTCCTCATTTATACATGACCTGACTTGATTATATCTAATATATTTTCACAAAGGCAGCTTACAATAAAAGAATAGGTAAAGATTAAAACTCTTCAAGGAGACACACAAAGTAAAAGGAGAGAGTGAGAACAACAAAGAGGTGAAGAAAGAAGCAAAGATTCCTATCAACCACAGTAAATAATCCAATCTGATAGATTATATAACATTCATTATTTAGTGAAAAAGTGCATCCCATTTTATAAGAGAAATAATATCCAGTCCCAAAGGCCTGAGAGAAATATGTCATGTAAAATCTTTACATACATGAGATTTAAAATAATCATTGTCACTAATCATTGTTTAAGAACACAGAGAAACTCCATGGGTCTGTTTCTGACACTGGCCTCTGATAAAAACCAGTGGACATTATAAACTCATAGTGATCCTGTAAAGAAAGTTCTGGTGCTGTGGTTAATGGCAGTGCATGCTGGGACAAGGACTGTGATCTAGCAAAAGGTGTTGTCTTGAGTGTACAGTTGTTTTTCTAATTTGAGTTATGAGTAAAGCCTGGAGAATCTTGAAAAGCGAGTAGTCAACATAATTCTTAGATTATTCCTTTCAGATAGCAGTTGTCTCAGATGGGCTTGTGACAAGAACAGCATGCCAGACTACCCAAATGGCTGTCATTAGGCAGGACCAGAAGGGCAGGCATTTTGTGTTATTGACTGAAGGAAGATCAATATGCTCTACCAAGCTGAGAGAAAACAATTCATTCTTTTTTGTGAAAAATGAAAGATTCTGACATAGAGTCTTACTTGATGGAAGATTTCCCCAGGTCTGTGGAAAGAAATGAGGGTGTCTGCAGGCAGGGCCAGACAGGAGCAGCTGTCAGGACACCCCCCCCTCCACTTCAACAAAGCACCTACGTTAAAGGTGGTGCAAATGAAGATCCTGTCACCCATGAAATGCAAGATGAGGAAAATAAACCTAAAGACAGTGCATATAATTAATGAATATGAAAATAGATTATTCAGCGAGGAAACAAAGCCAACCAAAAAGTCAAGGCAATAAAGGTAAAAGCAGACACTGTTGTTTTTTTTAAATGAAAAGTCTAATTTAAAAAGGGGGAAAACAAATGCCTAAGGCAAGAGTATTTATCAGAAACCAACAGCAAATGTGCTATAAATGGAGAACTGCTAAGAGAAGTCCCATTAAAATCAAGATGAAACCTGAGAATACCTATTATTCAAAATTGTGTCAGAGGGGTTACGTGAAGAAATTAAAAAAAAATGAAATTGGTAATAAAAATACCAGAAATGGAGACAAACTTTCCTTACTCACCGATGTTGTTATATGTTTAGAAAATAAAAGAGCATCACTCAAAGTAATTATAACTGATAATATAATTGCCCTAAGCAGCAGGATATGGAACACATATAATACATTTCTTTTAACAGAACATGTTATGGAAAAATAACAAAAATAATATTAAATGCAACAATAAACATGTAAGTCCTATTTGAAATAACCATATTTTATTGAAAGATATAAAGAAGACTTAGGAATGACAGGCTTTATTCCTTTTTTTTTTTTTTTTTTTTGACAGGCTTTATTCCTAATTAAAATTCTAATTCTCCAAAACAAATAATTCAATCTAATAAAATTTTAGTCATCGTCTTAACGGGGTATATTTGGGAACTGGACAAATTGAATATGAAATTTATATGGAAGAATAAATGTATGAGGATTGCCAAGAACAATGTGAAATATATGCATAAATTAGGTGGATTTGTCCTATCAGATATTAAAATATTCTAAGAAGCTAAATTATAACAAAATATGGCAATCCCAGAAGAACAGAACAGAGGACTGATAAAGATATCCAAGAATGCATGGAATTTAATCTATAGCACATTTGGTATTGCAAAAAGATGAGAAAAAAATGAAATTTTTCTATAAATGATGTTGAGAAAATAGGCTACATGTTTGGGGAAAAAATAAGGTTTATCCCTATTTTACACCATACAGAAATAAATTCCAAAATTAAAATATTTAAAGAAGTCAAGTATTAAAATTAATATATGAGATTACTTTGAAGTATTCATGAGGGAAGCTGTCCTAAACACAAATGGGAAAACCAAAAGCTATTGGACAAATTATGATCAATTTAATATTTTAACATTTAAAACTTCTATAAGCAAAAACATAATAAAAACTTAGTCAAATAATCGGGGATCCCTGGGTGGCGCAGCGGTTTAGCGCCTGCCTTTGGCCCAGGGCGCGATCCTGGAGACCCGGGATCGAATCCCACGTCAGGCTCCCGGTGCATGGAGCCTGCTTCTCCCTCTGCCTGTGTCTCTGCCTCTCTCTCCCTCTCTCTGTGTGACTATCATAAATTAAAAAAAAAAAAAAAAAAAAAAAAAAACTTAGTCAAATAATCTACAGAGAAAATGTTAAAACAGGTGACAAAGAATCAATATCCCTAATGTATATAAATTCCTAAAATTGATTTTACAAGATAAAGTATAAAAAGATTTAAAAAAAGACAAAATATAACTGGAAGAATGTTGGGGAGATATGGAAGGCATTTGACAAGAAAATGAAGCAAGGTCAGTAAGTAGTTCAAGGTGGCTCAATTTTGACTAGGGAGATGCAAGGTAAGTGATAGATTCAATGCCACTGTTTGCTCCTTAGAGTGTTACATGGTTTTAAAATGATTGGTACCATCTCATAGATATATGAAGAATCAACATTTTCATACACTGTGGATGGGAATGTAAATATCTTCATATTCCCACTTTCCTCCTACCCAACTTAGAGTCCAGAATCTTTTATAGTAATGACTCCACTGAACAGCTTCAGCTGTCCTGAGCCTCCACCTTCAGTATGCCAAAAATCTAACCCGAACTTCATTAAATCCAATCTCTGCCTTCTCTGTGGCTGTTCCTGAGTCATTGGATTTTGCTGGATGAAACACACACAGACACACACACATAGAAATGCATACAGAGACACACACATAGATGTACACACGCACACACAGATGTGTATATATATATATATATATACACAGACATATATTGTGTATATATATGTGTATATATGTGTATATATATGCACACAGACACACACACAGATATACACACACAGACACACACACATGCATTTTTGATGCATTCCGCTCTCCTTCCAGCACACTGACTTCAGTGCTACTTTCCAATACATGACTTCACCAAATTTTCACTATTGATCTTACCCTTATATACATCCTTCCTTCCTTAGAATCTAATGTCCATCATTCTAATTACTCCACTGACATGCTTTCAAAGGTCTCAAGAGGGTGCCCCTCTTAGCAGTCAGATTTTACAATATATTTTCCTAGGTAATTTGCTTAGCTATGCTCCAGAAGAGTGTTCATCCTCAGTACCAAATCTCCAAAACACACACACACACACACACACACACACACACACACCAGCCTATGGCTCTAATAGTCACAGCAGAGGCAATCAAACAAGAATCACTTAAGTATGATTGATTGATTGATTGATTGATTTAGAGTTCAATTTGCCAACATATAGCATAATACCCAGTGTTCATCCCATCAAGTGCTCCCCTCAGTGCCCATCACGCAGTCACCCCAACCCCCTGCCTACCTCCCTTTCCACCACCTCTTGTTTGTTTCTTAGAGTTAGGACTCTCTCATGTTCTGTCTCCCTTTCTGATATTTCCCACTCATTTTTTCTCCTTTCCCCTTTATTCCCTTTCACTATTTTTATATTCTCCAAATGAATGAGACCATATAATGTTTGTCCTTCTCCAATTGACTTATTTCACTCAGCATAATACCCTCCAGTTCCATCCACATCGAAGCAAATGGTGGGTATTTGTCATTCCTAATGGCTGAGGAATATTCCATTGTATACATAGACCACAGCTTCTTTATCCATTCATCTCTCGATGGACACCGAGGCTCCTTCCACAGTTTGGCTATTGTGGACATTGCTGCTGTAAACATTGGGGTGCAGGTGTCCCAGTGTTTCACTGCATCTGTATCTTTGGGGTAAATCCTCAGCAGTGCAATTGCTGGGGTGTAGGGCAGATCTATTTTTAACTCTGAGGAACCTCCACACAGTTTTCCAAACAAGAATCATTTTATTTGACATATTATATCGGAAAAATCTGAACTTAAATCCTGTATTAGTCAGGGTTCTCCAGAGAAACAGAACCAATGTCATAGCTATCTATCTACACACATACACATACATATTAAAAATACATTTATATATTTATATATCAATAGGTAATAAAATTATGTAATGTATATAACATAGAATATGTATATAAGACATAGAATATATTATATATTACCATAGAATATCTATTATATATAATTTTATATAATATATAATATAGATATGAGAGAGAGATTCATGGATTGATTATGATGAATTGACTCCCACAATTTGGAAGCTGGGAAGTCCTATGATCTACTGTCTCTAAGCTGGAGACCTAGAGAGGCTGGTGGTGGAATTCTCCAACTATAAGGAGAAGAGCATCCATACTTAATCCCTTCTGTTTATTCTCCATGACTTTCCATCTCATTGAGACTAAAAGCCTATAAATTCCCACCTAATTTTCCCCAGTTGTTACTTCTCTGATTTAATTTCAGCCTAGTTTCTCTCTTCTTTTCCTTCCGCAGATAACTGCACAACTTTCTTCCTTATCTCCTTCAGATGTTTCCTCAAAAGGTCATCATATCCATGACCTTTATATGGCCATATTGCAAACTCCACCCCAAATTGCCAATTCTTCTTTCCTATGTCATATAAAACTCTACAGCACTTACCAATAGCTAACATACATTATCGTTCCCTTATTTATTTTGTCTATTGTATCCATTCTGTCACTAGAATATCAACTCCATAAATACAAAAATTTGTGGTTGTTTGGTTTCATACTACATCTTCAGATATAGTATATCCCCTAGAGAAGTGCCTCACACAAGGAGACATTTTAGTAAATGTTTCTGAATGAATATTGTATAGAAGAATGATTGAATGAAATGCTCTTATCTCTAAGGTCAGAATCACCCAGGGTTAACTAGCATTTGCATCGACGCTAGTTACTAAACTTAGTATAATTAATGGGAAGTTCCTCTTTATTTTAGAGGTTTCCATAACTTTGGAGCCCGTAAGAAAATGTGGGCTTGACTGTGCATTTGGTAAAGTATTTTCACAAATTTCCTTTGACACAAAATGGACTCAAAATGGATTATCAACCTGAATATAAAACACAAAACTATAAAACTCCTAGAAGACAACATAGGAGAAAACCTAGATGACCTTGGGAATGTCCATGAGCTTTTAGATACAACACCAAGGGCTTGACCCATGAGAGAAAAAAGGAATAAGAGGGACTTTATTAAAAATAAAAAATTCTACTCTGAGAAATACAGTCAAGAGAATAAAAATACAAGCCATAGACTGGGAGACATTATCTGCAAAAGGCAAATCTGACAAAGGACCATTATCCAAAATATACGAAGAACTCTTAAAACTCAACAACAAGAAAATAAACAACTGGATTAAAAAGCAGGCAAAAGAACTGAAGAGACACCTCACTAAGGAAGATACACAGGTGGAAAATGAGCACATGAAAAGATACTCCACATGATGTTATCAGGGAAGTACAAATTAAAACAATAATGTGATATCATCGCACATGATTATAATGGCCATAACCCAGAATACTGACAACATTAAATGCTGGTGAGGGTGTTAGAACAAGAGGAATTTTTATTTATTGCTGATGGGAATACAAATGGCACAGCCACTTTGGAAGACAGCTTGGCAGTTTCTTACAAAACTTAACATACTCCTACCGTATGAGCCAGCAATTGTACTCTTTGGTATTTATCCAAATGAGTTGAAAACTTAAGTCCACAAAACCCCTACATGTGAGTGTTTATAGCAACTTTACTCATAATTGTCAAAATTTGGTGGCAACCAGGATATTCTTTAGTAGGTGACTGGATAAATAAACTGTGACATATCTCGACAATGGAATATTATTTATCACTAAAAAGAAATGAGCCATCAAGCCATGAAAAGACATGAAGGAAACTTAAAGGCATGTTACTAAGGGAAAGAAGCCAATCTGAAAAGTCTACATACTGTATGATTCCAACTATACGACAGTCTAGAAAAGGCAAAAACTATGGAGACAGTAAAAAGATCAGTGACTGCCAGTGGTGGGGAGAGAGGAGGGAAGGATAAATTGGCAGAGTGGAGAGGATTTTTAGGGCAGTGAAAATGCTCCATGTGATATTATAATGATGGATGCATGTCATTATACACTAGTCAAAAGCCATGGAATATAGAACATGAAGAGTAAACCCTAATGTAAATGATGGACTTTGGACTTTGGCGATTGTGATGTGTCAGTGTAGGTTCACTGACAGTAACAAATGTACTACTCCGTTTCAAATGTTGACAATGGGGGAGGCTGTGTGTGTGTGGTGGAAAGGACTGTATAGGAAGCCTCATCACTTTCTGGTCAATTTTGCTGTGAGCCTAAAACTGCTCTAAAAAGTAAAGTCTATGAAAACATTGGCTTTGAAGCATAAAGTCAAGTATATGATTGTTCTGTCCACTAGTGTTTCATAGAAATTACCCCCAGATTTGAAGGTTAAAATAATTTTACTCTGTTCCTAGATTTTGCGAGTCAGGGTTGAGCACAGGAATAATGATTTCTCTCTCTTCCACAATATCTGGGCCTCAGCTGGAAAAATTCAGATACCAATGGTGACCTGATGGCTGGAGGAGAATTAATCTGAAAGCTTATATACTCACAAAATGGCTTCTGGACCAAAAAGATCCAAAGAGTAAATGCCTTCATGTAGCTACACCATGATTCTTTAATTCTCACAACATGGCAGCCTCAGAGTAATTGAACATCTTATGTAATATCTCATGGTTTTAAATACTCAGTTTTTTTTTAATCTTAGAAAATTGTAATATTTCAGCAAATAAGGCAGAAGCTGCATAATATTTTGTACCCAGCTTCAGAAGTCATAAAAAGTCATTTTTGTGGTACTGTGTGGATCAAACAATAGCTAATCATCCTTTTTCTTGAGGAGGGTAATATGAATCCATCTATTAATAGATGAAGCCATTGTACATTGTAGAAAAGCAGATGGGAAGGAAATTATAGTTACAAATATCCCTGGAGAGTACAGTCTGCAAAACAATTACGTAAACATACATCAAGCTCCCTTAGAATATCCGATTGAAAAAAAAACAAAAACAAACATGAACTTATAAGAGCAAAAATCTTGTAGTATATCAAATATTTTGATAATTATACCAAAAAAGTATGCTCAGGATGCAGCTGATGCAGCACTTTGAGGAAAATATATAGCATCAGATGCTCATATAAAACAGAAGACAGGTCTCAAATAAGTTATCTATCTTCCATATTAAAAATTAGAAAAGCAAGAGAAAAGTAAGCCCGAATCAAACAAAAGAAATAATGTCATAAGGATAAGAGCAGAAATCATTGAGATAGAAAACAGGACAGAGAAATCCATGGCACCAAAAGCTATTTATTTATTTATTTATTTATTTATTTATTTATTTATGAGAGACACAGAGAGAGGCAGAGACACAGGCAGAGGGAGAAGCAGGTTCCATGCAGGGAGCTAGTTGTAGGACTCGATCCCAGGACCCAGGATCACGCCCTAGGCTGAAGACAGGTGCTCTACTGCTGAGCCATGCAGGTGTGCCCAAAAGCTGTTTATTTAGAAGTATTAATAAAATTGTTTGGTTTGTCCTCAACTAATGAAAAAAAATAGGATAGAAGACACAGTTTACCAGTATCACGAATGAGAAAAGTGAACAGTACTGCAAATTCTACAGCTATTAAGTGATAAAGGAATTTATGAAAATAAGTTAGATTTAACAGGCAAAAATTATGAAGGGTCCTCACAAATAACCTAACTAATCTCACATCTAATAAGAATCTGAAGTAATATTAAGAAAACTTTCTACAAAGAAATCTCTAGGGCTGTATGGCTTCACTAGAAAATTCTACCCAATGTTTAAGGAAGAAATAATATCAATTCTAAACAAGCACTTCCCGAATCTCTAAGAGATGGGAGGAGATTCTAAAAAATATTATGTAAAATAAAATAAAATAAAATAATAAAACATATTATGTGATTGCTCTGATACCAAAAGCAGAAATACTAAATCGCTCAGGCCTGCCTTTGACAAGGAGTCATATGATTGGAATCAAACTAGATAGTCGTAGCTTCTGGAGCCTTTCTCTTGGCAATTTTTTGAAATTCATACATGTTATTGCATGTAAATGTTTTTCCTTCCATTTTTCTTGCTAAGTAGTATTCCATTTTATAGATAACCCACAATTTGTTCACCCTTCACCTGTTGGTAGATTTTAGATTCCATGACTGACACAGAAATTACCATCCTAAATATGTTTATGTCCTCATTGCTATAGGACTAATAATAATAGAAATGCTGGTTTACAATGCAGCCTGCCTGTAATCTGTATTCTATAGCTAAAAAGAAGTAAAATCACAATAAAGATATTCTGGCAGTTTATGCCATGAAGAACAGAAGCCAACTTGAGAGATCTTTCAGAGGAATATTATCTCTGATGATTACTTCCAACCAGGTTGCCATTGCCATAAGTAACAAATTACTTTGGACTGTGAATCCTTTAGGTCCTGCTGTAAAGCCATTTTCAAATTCAGTTGTTCAAATGTCTCCATTGCTGTCTCTTCTTCCCAAGTTATATGTGAGTCATTAAAGAACCTGCCGATCTTTCTCAGGATGTTCTCTCTCTCTCTCTAATATATATATAATTTTATTTATTTATTCATGAGCGACACAGAGAGAGAGAGACAGAGACAGAGACATAGGCAGAGGGAGAAGCAGGCCCCTTGTGGGGAGCCCGAAGCAGGACTCGATCCCAGGACCCTGGGGTCACAACCTGAGCTGAAGGCAGACACTTAACCACTGAGCAACCCAAGTGCCCTGTGCTCCATATTTTAAAATAACTTTTCCTACCATATTATCACCCAATTAAAATCTTTGAATATCCATTTAGTCCTTAATAGAGAATTAAATATATCCTGAAGTCAGGGTACAAATTACCTTCCTAGACATAATTTCCACTTTTTTTCCCATTATCTCCTGAGTAGTCTATTTCAGAGATATGGTTTTGCTCATTTTCAGTATGTATTTTTATATTTTTAAAGGTCAAACCATTGTCCCTACAGATGCCTTCACCTGGAAATCCCCAAATTCCTCCTTACCTGCATGCGTGTCTAAATGTTACTTACCCCCAATCTCACATAAACCTCAATTTCCAAATAAACTTGTATTTGATCTACCCCCCCCCGGAATCATTTCTATTTATTCTCTTCTTGTACTTTTTATAACAAGGTATTTAAATAATATACGGCAGGAAGTTACGAACACATGTGGACATCGGCAGGTTTTGTCTGTTTTTCGATTTATTTCATCATTCCTTCTTAGTGCCAGAATTCTGTACCATATCAATCTATTTAGGACGAGGAGTTTGCCTCTCTTTATTGAAAATGATAGTGTCAGGTACTCAGTTTTGCAACTCTCTGGTGGCAGGGCGGTAGGAGCTTGTGATCAGGCTTAGCCAATCAGACACAGCCAGGCGGGAATTTGAGTCAGGACAAAGTCAAGAGAGGGAAGGTCTCCCTCTGGCAATGATAACATCAGCGGTGACGACGACATTGGGTGCTATAGGAGTCATTGTCCACTACTGGCATCTCTGCTCACAAAAGCCTCAGCTAACTCATTTTGTAGAGTAGTTTTTGCTGAGGTTCTGGTTGCCTTGTCTTCCTTTCATTCCTTCTCCCTTCCCCAACTTGTTTCTTTAGGCGTCTAGTGATTTTGCTAGCCACTCTTTATCCATTCAATAAACCCCTCGTCCTCTTCAAATCAGCTTGCTGATGGAGAATCTCTTTCACTTATATCACTTTGTCACTGCAACAAGACCGTAAGGTGGGTATTAATATTCTCATTTGCACATGAAGATAAAGAAGCAGGGAGCCAACAAATTACTTGTCTAAGTCACTCATCTGGCACATATAATTTGTTAAACATTATGAAGTATATTTATCTTGCAGTGGAAAGATAATAGAGAAAGTCACAAAATAGCAAATTGTCTGGGATTTGAAAGGTCAGGCAAAAAAACAAGTAGTAAGTAACTAAAATAGAAAAAAGAGGCAGAAATAACCCTTCTAATCCAAAACAAAATTAAGTTTAAGGTCAATATCTTTGATGATGATGCATCTGACCTGTTCATGTTTCCTAATGCAGATTTTTATCTCAGGCTCATAAGTGTCCTGTTTTCTCTACTACAGAGGAAACAAGGTAGGAAGGAGCAGGAGAGAACCGATGAGCAGTAACTGCCCTGGGATTGTGGTTGTTAGAGAAAGTGTGCACAGATATAGTAAACACTGCTCTCCATCTAAGAGATTTCTTGAGGTCCTACTTCTGTTAATCCTTGTACCCTATTCAGATCACATAATTTATCACTTATTACAGAAAATCTCACAAGCTCTATGCACAAAACTTAAAAAACGCTTTGAAATTAATTATTTTAAGAAGTAGTACCCCTTTCCTCTCAAACAGTAAGGAGTGGCAGGATTTGATAGATATTTGGGAACCATGTGCTTCTTTCATTTTATTGAAATTCTCAGGACGATGTCCAGTTCAGTATGTATGCCGGGATGCAAATGTTTTCTTGGCACTTTCTAAGAAATCTGGAAAGATCCAAACGAACATAAGAGCTGGTGGGTGATAAGTGTGTCACAACCAGAATTATAGATTTTAGAGCTGGGAGGAAACAAAGTTGCCTATTTTTAAAATATAAATTCCAACTGTTCAAAACCCTGTAGTTTCCAGGATTTAATTAATGTTCTCTTCGAGGGCCCGTTAATGAGGTGCAGAGACTTCTGGGTTAGCCTTTATTGGCACTCTAATAACATACAGTACATATTTAAAGACTATTTTGGAATGTGTCATGCCTCCCAATGTCTGCAAAAGCGTGACTTGAAGTGAAAGAGACGGTCATCAGTGTGGATGACTCCAGGCAGGGCTCTTTCCAACACCAGCCCCCTCACAGAAACATGATGTATTACAGGTAAGGGTATGACCTGGGACATCCCTGTGTCCATTTGCTGGGGCTGCTGTACCAAAGTGGGACCAACCCTATGGCTTAAAGAACAGAAAGGTAGTGTCGTATGGCTCTGGACGCTGGGAGTCAGAGATCAAGGTGGTGTGATGGAACGTCCTTTTTGTCCCTTTCTCCCAGCTTCTGGTGGCTCCTTTGTTTGCAGACGCATCCCCCCCCAATCTCTGTCTTCACCTTTATATGATATTCACCCGGTGTGCATACTCATGTTCAGATTTCCCCTTTTTATAAGGACACCAGTTGTATTGGGTTGATGGTCCACTCTGCTCCAACATTACCCCATCTTAACTAATTAAAGGTGCAACAACCCTATCCCTAAATAAGATCACAGTCTGAGGTACAGGGAATAGGAATTCAGATGAATGAATGAATTTGGGAGGAATGCAATTCAACTCCTAACGATCCCCGATGCAAGCGAGCCAGCCGCCTCTGGTCACTGGCTCCTTGCCTGCTCAGTCTCTAACTAGACTGCTTTTCCCATCTTCCTTCTTCATTTTCTCTTTGCTCACTGCCGTAAGGAAAACCATGACTCTCCTGAAGAGAGAGACTCTTCCTTATAATCTGCTGCTGGGGCCTTTCCCGAAAACTACAGAGCAATATGAATCTCTCCTTTTACTGTCCACTCATTTCACCGGTGAGTTTAACAACTCTTTATCATTAGTCATCTTTAATTCTTTATCTCAAAGAGTTGCTTATCTCTTCAGAGTGGCAAACATTAGGCACTTGACTTGGTGTGTCTTGTAATGTGTTCCGTAGGCTGTCGGATTTAGGATTCTGGAGCTCAGGAGAAAGATGGCTGTTTCATGGGCATAAAGCAGGCATTTGCCATCTCGATTAAAGAGGAAAAAAAAACAGGAGAAAAGAAAAGGGGGGAAAAGAAAAGAATAGAAAAAAGGAAAACACAAACTGTTTCTTAAGCTAAAGCTAAAGAAGTTTATATGGACATATGTTCTTTTGGAACATTTTGCATTTCAGTTGAGAAGGTGGCTGCATTACAAATTAACATTGATATATTTAGTGCAAAGAATATACTCCGATAAAAGAAGTCTTTCATGACAACTGCCACTACTAGACATCAAACCAGTTTAGAGGGCAGATGTGTTGCACATTTAGCCTTGCTAAAGGCGTTTGGTTGCTAACTGACTTTGTGTTTCTTGTTATATTTGAGCCCGGATTCTCCAAAGGAATCTCTATATAGCCGCTAAAGCATCTTGAGTGATGAAGTTCTAGGTAGCATTGTTACCAACTTCCTAGAGCAGCGCCTGAAGAAACTGGGCCACTGTGATTTCTCACCAGTTCGGGGGTCCTCCCCTCTCACAGGTCTCCCCGATGTTCACTAGCTTTATCTGCACATGTGCAGGTTAGTGACTGTTTGCCTTTCAGGTACTAATTAACCGAGGAGAACCCTTTCCTAGACGTTACAGCCATACGCAATCACTTTTATCGGTTTCACCAGGACCAGATATTCTGAAGATGTCTCTGTGACATTCACCTGTCAGTATTGAAAAGACAACTATCACAGTTCCGTTAGTCTTCTCAGTTGTCTTTTTTACCTGATTATTTTCAAAATCTCTTTATCTCTGGTGTTCTGGTGTTTGACTAATACATAACGTGTAGATTTTGTCTTCCCCTCGGATCCTGCTTAGTACACGCTGGACTTCGGACATTTGAGAATTAATGTGATTCTTAAGTCTGAAAATTGCCATTCATCATCACTTCCAGTGTTGGTCCTCACCTCTCCATTAGCTGCGGATACAGGTTATAATACGCCACTTGCCTGTCCTTTTCCATCGTTTACCGCTTTCGTCACATTGTGCTACATTCGATACCGTTCCTGCAGGCCTCTCCTCATGCTCACGCTTACAGCTTCTTCCCAGGCCAGTGAACTAACCCTTCCTTCTCTTAGTTGAAATGCTAGGCACTCATTTCTATCTGGGTTCTGTTTCATTCTGCATGTCTTCTCTTTATTTGTGAGCTCACATATTTCACTTCTGAGGTTTCGGAAGTCTGGTTCCCGTTCTTTCTGTTAAGGGTGCATTTTCACAGAGTGGACATGTGTTTACTCTGCTCAGCTCCTGGGGCATGTTGTTATCTTGGTGAGTTTTGAGGTAAGAGTCTCAGCTTGGTACTTTTCAGAAGATGCAAATGATATGAATTCAAGATTCAAATCCTGATGCTATTTGGCAGCTGTACGTGAATTCTTAGTAGAGACATCCTTCTCGTTTTCTGAGGCAAAGCCAGAGAGTTTTCTAGTTAGTTACCTCTGTGAGTTGGATTTTTATTATTTCTTGTAAACTCATCCATGCATTCAAAAACTTTTTTGAATGTTTAATCCATTGCATTTAATGGCTTTGTAATGGTCGGGTTTCAGTATATTTTGTGTTCTACTGTTAGAAAACACGCACACAATCCTCATTACTACTCTGGCTGGATTTATCCTTTTGACTGTTAGTGATTTTGCTCTTTGGCCAATCCCCTTTGGACTCAAAATCTACCCAGCAAACTGGTCACCATCTAGATATCCATCATGTAAAAGATTGAGAAATAAGATTTTAAGTTCAGTGTCCCTTGTGGAAAACTCCTTCAAGAACATTCCTAACAACCAAGATGAGTCCATCACTATTGTCCAAGAATCTGAAACTCATGCACATGTCTATGGATAATACTTTCAGTTCTATGGATTTCACTTCCACTCACAAATAGATTTCAATCAGTCTCCCAGTGGGAAGTGAAAAGCAAATAAAATTGACAGGTTTCCATACTATAAAGAGCCCCCCCCCCTTTATAGAACTATCACTGGCTCGTTAAGTATTTATGTTACTTTTCCACCATATTCCTGACTTCTCTCTATCTCCTCATTTGTTTGGTCAGAGATTAGCCAGCCACCAGCCGGTGACATTAACTTTTATGTATCGATCACTTTGCATTTAGTTTCTATAGGACTGAAGGGTACATGATAAGTTTCTTCAATGAGACCCAACTTTCAGGGGCTTAAATAACATGGAGGTTTATTTCTGTATCCTGTGAAAGACCAGAGGTAAGCAGGGAGCCCAGGCTGGTAGAGTGGCTCAAAAAAATGAGACCATTCAGGGACCTCAGTTCCTGTGTCTTTTTGACGTGGTATTACTCTGAGATTTTGTTGTCATCCATTTGGGTAGAGGCTGCTTATTGCCCCATGCACGTTCCAGCTTTTAGAAAAGAAACAGGAGTGAAGTAGGAGAGCAATTTCCTTTCAAGCAAACAATGCTGAAGTGCACATATAATTCCATTCCCATTCCTTTGATGAGAATTAATTGTGCAGCATGGCTAGATCCAAGAGAACCTGGCAAAAACATACAGTCTCTAGCTTTGTGGCTGTGACCTGACCACAGCTCCTATTAGAAAAGAGAAGAGAGCTCATAGGCCAACCAGCAGTTCCCTGGGTTTGCCTGACAGCTCATCACAACAATGAGGCATGCGGTGCATCATGTACTTTGTGAACATTGTAAACCTCTGCGGGTGCTCCTAAGAGGGGCCCCTTATGTTAAGTTGCAAGTCCAAGTTCCTTCCACCAAGTCCTCATCTGGGTGACAGGAATCTTTCACACTTGCCCACTTACAATGAGTCACCACTGCCTCAGTTGCCCTAAAGTGATCATTTGGTCCTCTTCTGGGATGCCCATCTTGTGATGCATCACAGCCGTGTAGTTAAGGGTTTTGGGGTCAAATTGTCTCAGGTTAATTCTGAGTCAGGATTTGCTGCGTGACTTCAGGCTTGCTACACAGAAGCCTGTGCTTCAGTTTCTTCATATGTGCAAAACAAGAATGATGATAGCACCTACCTCATATTGCTGCTGGGAGAGGCATCTCTCCACAAACTGGTGGGATAGGCTCAGACAGTTAGCTGGACTCTGCAGGAAGCAGAAACCCACACTGCCCCTCCAGTCCTTTACAAACTCACTTTGTCATTATCTCCAATCTTTAGGTACATCTCTGGCAAATATCACAGGTTCTCTGCCGACATCTTTCATCAATTAAAAGTCATTTTCAGGTTTGAAAGATACCTGAATTTAATGTAATATT
This sequence comes from Canis lupus baileyi, assembly GCF_048164855.1. Classification (NCBI taxonomy): domain Eukaryota; kingdom Metazoa; phylum Chordata; class Mammalia; order Carnivora; family Canidae; genus Canis; species Canis lupus. The sequence goes on along the minus strand of NC_132849.1, from coordinate 60,233,716 downwards.
TAGTCCTTCCAATATCATCCTTCTCAGAATTAATGGGGAAAAAAACCAATTTGTAATGACTACCTTTAAAATCCTTCATCAGGGAAAGGCAAATAATCATATAATTTCACTCCTATGTGAAATTTAAGAAACAAATCAAACAAGCAAAGGGACAAACTAAAAAGAGAGAGAAAGAGAGAGAGAGAGACAGGCAAATCAAGAAACAGACTCTTGGGATCCCTGGGTGGCGCAGCAGTTTGGCGCCTGCCTTTGGCCCAGGGCGCGATCCTGGAGACCTGGGATCGAATCCCACGTCGGGCTCCCGGTGCATGGAGCCTGCTTCTCCCTCTGCCTATGTCTCTGCCTCTCTCTCTCTCTGTATGACTATCATAAATAAATAAAAATTAAAAAAAAAGAAAGAAACAGACTCTTAACTATACAGAACAAATTGAGGGTTACCAGAGAGGAGGTGAATAAGGGGATGGGGAAAACATGTGATGGGGATGAAGGAGAGCATTTGTGATGAGTGCCGGGGGATGTATGGAAGTGGTGGGTCACTATACTGTACACCTAAAGCTAATATTACACTGTATAAAATAAAAACTTTCAAAAAATCCTTTACCAATAGTGTCTTGTTTCAGATAGCAAGTAGTTTTGACTCCTTTTATTCTTAGCCTTGGGGGTGGTCTCCATCAGTGTCTTACTTTTGGATCCTTTTATGCTGTGCTCCTCTATGAGACTGCAGGTTCTAGGAGGCTGCACAGATAGAATATTTTTATTCTTTGTAATCTCACAGGTCAGCATATTCTTGGCACACATAAGTGCTCAATAAATGTTTGTGAATAAGAGGATGGAGAGAAGTGTTTAAACAGAGTTAAGTAGTATTTTTCAACTGCACACCAATATACACCAAGCAATGTCACAAAGGACAACGTTTTGCTAGCAAAAGTAATTTGAGAATGTATGTGTTCGAAGATTAAAAGCAAAATGATATCAAATAGTTTTTCACTGGCGAGTGTCTGGAGGCAGAAGGTGAGCCATAGCTAGTTAAATTGTACTAGCACAGAACATTACAGCATTAGACTGTAGCCTGTAATCAATCCCAGCTGGAAGCCCATATCAACATTTCTGTGTTTCTTGCCAGTTCCTTGTTAATCCTTTAAAAGGGTAGGTAAAAACAAGGCCAGTGGCTTACATTACATAGGATGATTTATGGATCCGAGTTATTCAAACATGTCATTCCACATACTGTGCATGCCAAAAATTTTATTTCAGAAATGTTTAATTGATTAATTGTGCTGTGCAACGTAGATGGCTGAAGAGTACAAAAGAAATCTTGTCTATAGCCCTTATATGTGATTTTTCATTTTAAAAATATTTGGGTTCTTTTTCCGTTGCTTGGAGTGACAAAGGCTTTTAGGGGTTGAAGAGAGGACCCTATGAGAATGGACCCTGTAATCTCCCAGACACTTTCCAATTATGACTCTCATATGAGCAAGAGCTTTGAGGTGGATGTTGAATCATTCACTAGCAAGTGTAGATTTTGAGATGAGCTTTGAAATCCTCTTCCAAGGTTACCCAATAGCATTAAGAGATCTCCCACATTGGCGTGTGGCAATGTCATCTTCACATTAACTGAAAATATAACAGATCATTTTTTAAACTCTTAGAGCAATGATCAAAAATTTGCAAAACATCTAGCACTAAATAAAACAATGTATTATCTTGTTAGCATTGAAAATAAAACTCCAGACCTTTGAAATGAATTTCTAAAGTGGAGTACATCCTCCTCTAATGGGAGGATTGGGACATTCAAAGGACAACTGTTGTTTTCATGATTAATAAAAATAGTAACAGTGTATTATTATAATCATTATTCAGTTGGTAAAATAATTTCAATGAAATAAGAATTCACTGGATTACACCCATGTGCCACAATCCCAAGGAATACTTTCTTCATAAAGATGCAATTTTTAGGGAAAGAAAAATAGAGAAGAGATTATAGAGATGATAGTAAAACCATACAGCTAAGAAGTTATACTGGCAGCATTCAAATTCTGCCTCTACTTCTTTAATTTGTTCTGTTGAGCTATACGATTGAGCTTCAAGCCTCAGTATCTACATTGAGAATATGGAAGTAAAATAATTACCACAGACAGCTGCTGTAACTGATAATTTAAGCAATTCAGGTGAAGAGCTAAGCTTAGTACCAATGACTTGGAAAATGCTCAATAAATCTTTTTGCACTACTGGAGAGATTAACATACTTGGCCAAAGTGTCAAGGTCAGTAGTAGAGCTGGCATTCTAATGTCACATGTCTGAATCCAGAGTCCATGTTGAAAACCACTAAAGGAAATCACCCCGTGCTTAATGCACAACTGCAATTATACTCTTTTCTCCCCTTTGGACTCTCTGATTTTTCCCTCAGGAGCAAGAGGTCTGGTACAGTGACATCACTGATCTATGGCCAGTAAACCTGCTGAAACCAGAATTTCTTATTTTTAACCCTCGTCCATTGTATTCTGTAGGGGGTTTTATTACTCGGAAGGCATTGCGTCTTTCTAGAAGTTACCCCTAGCTATGGGTTAGGAGAGGTGTGGTAGGCAAGTTCTCAGATAGCCCGTAGACCCTGCCTATACTATATTCACCCTTATAATCACCTCCCTTTCAGTGTGGGTGGGCCCTCTGAATATGAGATTGATTAGGTGAAAGGATTTTGTGAAGTAACTAAGGCTCCTAGTCCGTTGACTTTGAGTTCATCACAGGAGATTATCCTGAGTGGGAAGAAGCACATGAGCCCTTTACAAAAGAGAGATTTGAAGCCAAGAGAGACTTTGCCCCTGGCCTTGAAGAAATAAGCAGCCATGTTGTGAGAGGCTCAAATGACAGGAAACAGCAAGCAGCCTCTCCTAGCTGCGTGCAGCTCCCAGCTGAGAGCTAGCGAGATAGCGGGTCCTTAGTCACAAGGCTGCATAAACATTAATTGGATCTTCCCTCCCCCACCCCGTCTCTGATGAGAACTCAGCCCCAACCAACACCTGGGTTCCTCCCTGGTAAAAGCTTACAAAGCTGTGCCTGGACTCCCAACCCAGAGAAACTATGAGATAATAAATGTATGTTGTTTTTACCTTCTAACCTTTGTAATCATATAGTACATAGCAATAAAAAACTATTAGAGAAATATAAGCTGTAGTAAAATCATGAAACTGATTTTTCAACAGCTCTTTGGAGGGAAGAAAAAAAAAAAGCAAAATGTTTGCTAAAATCAGATACCCTGTGGCTTTTCAGAATGAGACCGCCTGGTCCATTGCCACAGTATGCTTATCCCGAAAGTAACAGAACCCCACAGAACAGGACCGTGATGCTCTAGTCATACCTGCCCTGTGGCCTCTATGTGTCCTGCTGCTTACTAACTTTCACTAAGTACTTATTATATGCCAGGCATGTTTTAAATGAGAATATATTACTTTTATGGTAAGAAATAAGTGATTACTGAAAAATAAATAACTAGATTTGGTTTATTATTACTGTATATAAGTAAATGTATGGTGAATGCCAGTTTGTGAATTAATTTTGTGGGTTGAATTTGGCTCAAGAGCAGTATTTTGTGATAAAATAATTTGTTAAAAATGGAGAAGGAGGGAATAGTGGCATCTTGTGAGCTGACCATTTCAGAGTTGATTTTGTGATTAGAATATATAATGCCATAACTGTGGCAGATGTGGTGATGAGGTGAACAAATATGGGGAAAAGGAGGAGAAAAGGGAATATCTGGCAGGCCAACCAAGGCTGGGTTACTAACCATGGGTGGCAGGGGCTGTATAGTCTTCCTTGCTGCCATGACAAATTACCATATTAGAGTCTTAAAAACAAACAAACAAGCAAACATATATTTATTATCTCATAGTTGTGTTGAAGAGTCTGGCCAGTGCCTCACATTTTTTGCATCCAGTTTCACCAGGCTGCCACCAAGGTGTCAGTTGGCTGGACTATTAAGGGGCGGTGGCAAGAACCTGCTCCAAGTTCATTCACATTGTTGGCAGGATCCATTTCCTTTTGAGTTTCAGACTGAGGTCCCTGTTTCGCTGCTGGCTGTCAGCTGGAGGCCATCCTTAGCTCCTAGAGGCTTCTCTCTGGTCCTTGTACATGGGCCTCTATATCTCAAAGTCAACAGTGGTGCATCCAAACCTTCTCATGCTTGAAATCTCTCTGGCTTCTCCTCCTGCCATATCTTTCTGACTCCAGCCAGAGAACACTCTCCACTTTGAAGGCTTAATGTGATGACAGTGGACTCACTTAGATAATCTAAGATGGTCTCCCAATCATAAAGTTTATAAACTACTTCCATCTGCAAAGTCTTTTTTTTTTTTTTTTTCCACCCTGCCATACAATGTAACATATGCTGAGACTGGGGCATGACATATTTGGGGGCCATTATTCTGCTCCACAGGTGGACAATCAAGAAAGCAGTGGTCACACTAGCACAGATTTTCAAATGTGTTCAGCATGATTTAACTACTTTCTGTATTGAGACGGAGGCAAGGGTGATAGTATTTTCTCTCTAACAGGAGATACAAAAGTTTAGCCCAAACCATGCTGTTTATCTTTTGGTTAAAATCAGGATCAGGTTCAGCTTCTGGTATGGCTACACACTGGCTATGTGTAGACATACATGTGGGCCCAACCTTGGAAGTGTGGGTCTTGGGAAAATGCGTAACATATTCTTTTTTGATAAACCGGGGTCATAAAATCCAATGAGTGAAAGCCTAAGGGCAATAACATACTTTTCTGATTCTCATAGTGATTAAATGCAATAATTCATGGAAAAACCTTGTACACAGAGGATGCTTAACAAACATTAGTACCTTTGTTATGCCCTTCGATTTTATTTTTTCAGTAAAATAATGAAAAATAATGGTAAAATTCTGGTAATAAAATGGAAAAATAATGGTAAAATTCTAGTAATTATTTTTTTCCATGAAATTAAAATTTAAAAAACAGGAAAAAGTAATATAGATGTCTATACTGTCTGCTACTCAATTTTCACCTAGTGACTGCCATGGGTTTTGAATCTACCTGTGGACACCGATAAATATACACAAATGAAATATCCAATAGCTAAGTACATGGGCAAAAAAAAAATCATAATTTGTACATGTAAAATATTATTCTGAAATAAATCTGTGAATTATAAGTAAATCGTGAAAAGATGTTTGTTTTTTTCTATGTATGGAATGATTTAAAGTGGGTTATTCTAAGACTTTACAGATGTGTAAAAGTTCATAAATAATTCACACAATAGGACAATTGAGAGTAATTTGAAGTCTATTACATCAAGCCCCATTGTTTGTTATAAATATCTACATGACACTGAAACTCCAATTTCTTCTACGACCAAGCATTGGAATTATTACTTGGCAATTAAGCCAGTGCCTTAATGATATTTGCTCAGACAATACATGTAAGGAAGAATTTCATGAAAACTGGTATTCTCAATGGCAGCTGGAGTTTCTTAGTTCATAAAATGGTGTGCTTTAGGGAAGAACGTGGGATGTTAAACTTGAGAATCCTTGTTTAACACCTGCTCTTCTCTATGAGGCCATTCTCCTTTCTTTTTCCAAAATCCCAGATAAATTCTCTTTCCTTGGTACTGTCATTATGCATCAAAAACCTCTGCTGGAACTTTTTTTCATTGTATTTCTTTTTTTTTTTTTTTCTTTTTTTTGATTTTTTTGTTTGTTTGTTTCTATTTCCTCCATTGGACTGTGAGCTTCTCAAGTGTAAAAACCACATATGTTGACTTCTATTTGCAGGTCTCATTTGGTTTTCAGAGTTAGAACTAGCCCTTAGTAAGGTACTTCAGTTACAAGCACTGAAGACCTCAATTACAAGCAGAGGGTAAGAAAAGAATCTAAGACCATGGGTGTAGATATGGGCTAATTTTAGAACAGAGATCAAGCTAATATATGGTATAGGTTGTAAAAGGAAGCTTGCAGAGAGATTGGGAGAAATGTATCTTTAATATCAAATAACTTACCTCCAGGTTTTTTTCAAATTTAGTTTACTGAGTCTGGAATATGTATTGCCATATTTCTGCAGAAGTACTTTAAGTTGCTTAACAATTCAAAATTAGCAATAGCCTTAAGAATTTTTAAAAACATGAAAAGAAAGAATAAAACATAAAAGAAAAAAGAATAGGCATTTGTGCCAATGTTGTGCTGATTTGAAATTGTGAGGTTGTGATCAGAATATTGAAGTTGGGAGCTAGGCATTCAATATGGTGTATACTTGCCTTGTGTATACTTTTTTTAGAAAGAAATGTGGCAGTTTTTCCCAGAACAATTGTTCAGTGAGGCTGTGGACACACATGATGTGTTGGCCCCTGGCTCTGAAAGTGTGAAAGCTTAAATCTCAGAATTAAAAGTGTTTCAAGTTCACTGTCCCATGCAGATGGAATACGTGGCTGAACCTATAGCCTGGGCCACGTTAACACTTGGTTCTAACTCAATGAGCTAATTACACACAGACAATGAGGAAGGCAGTAAAATAAAGTTATTGAGAACAAGGGCCAGACACTTACTCTTCATAAAAACATGACATTTTAAGATCATTCCTACTTCCTGAGGCTCTTCTAAATAACCGAGATGTTGCCTGAGAATAATCAGAAACCACCATTCCAATCAATTATGATCTATCTCATATTTTGCTCAGTCTCATGAATTTCAAGGACATTAGCAGGTCTCCAACTATATAACTGTTTTGTAATTTGCCATCTCACCACTAGTTCTTGGTTCTTTCACTACATCCAGTTTATAATATAATCTTTTACTCATTTGCTTCACACTATTTATCATCTTCTCAAAATTTAGAAATTGAACATATTAGCCCGTTTGTAAAATGAAAAGCTTTCAGATTGTAATTCTCAGTTAAAGATATTTGCCATCAGCACACATATTCAAGATGTTAATTAGCACTCATACAATATTAATATGCTCAAGATTAATCATTTTATGGAACTATCCAGAGGTTGGATAAGCTTATCAGTTTGGTTTAATTTCTGTTAAATATTTGAAGAGCTCACGCTCTGTAATAGCCAAATTCTTAATAAAGGCATTTGTATAAGACAGTGTTCTTTCAAAACTAGACATGACCTTAGGCCTTATACGTTGTGACTCATGGCAGAAGTTGAGGTTAGTCATACAAAATTTATTTTCTGTTATACAACTAGAATGGCTAGTTGATTTTCCAGAATGAATTCTGGCCTCAAGTTTATCAAGATTCATGTTTCTCTATGCCACAGAACTAACAAACAGTCTTTTCTATCACAATGAAAATGATTGTGATTTCTGTAAGTGCACAAGAATGCAGCCCTTCGCTAGAATCAGTACATGTCTCAAAGTACTTAATAACAAGATGTAATTATTCATTATATGGCATTTCCTGTTGCTGTGTGCCAGATACTGCTAAATGACAAAACGCAAAGCAAGAACAAAAGCATGGCTCCTGCCTGCAAGAATCCCACTGTTGACTAACATGAAAATGAAGAATCACTTTGCAGGTGATACATGCCGTAGTAGATATATGTAGAAAGTCCTTTGGGGACCTAAGGCAGAAGGAATTAGTTCTGCCTGGAGAAAGAGCAAGGCATTTTCAGAACTGACATGTCAAGGAAAATTCACAAGTAGGTAGAAGAACCAATGGGGTGTGCTTTGCAGGTTTGCTTGCCCTCTGACTCCGCAGGTGACTTTGAGTAAGTAAGGCAAACTCCTGGACTGGCATGCAATTGTGTGTAAGTTTGCTTCCTCATTTGTTTAAAATGTAATAATAAAACCAAGGTCACAGATGCTAGCTTGATTCACAGGGCTGATGCAATTATCAAAGGAAATAATGTTCAAGAGAATGTTTTATAAACTCTATAAACTTGCAGAGCTTTAGATGGGGAAGACAGGTTAATGACAAATTTGGGGAACCTTTCATACCACCTGAGAAATATGTGCCTCGTCACGTAGATGGTCTTTATTTTGTAGGATGGACGTTTTGAAGATGGATAATGAATGCGGAAGTAAGGTGTAAAACAAAAAGTGTAGTAAGCTGAGAACAGAGGCCCGGGAACCAATTTAAGATTATTACACCAGTACAAATTAGGCATAATAATTCCTACCCTTGGGTAATGACAAAAGAAATAGAAAAGACAGGTGGATTGGAGCTAAGCTGGGGAAGGAACAGCAAGATGTGGTTGCCGTTGTAGTGTGGCTGGTAAAAAGAAAAGAATCAAAGATGAGCAGATTGTTAGCCCAAGTGACTAGAAGAATGTTATGGCCACTGGCCAAAGCAGGCAGCTAAGATATGTGGGGAAGATGAGGAACATGCCTCGGTGACCATATCTGGGACATGCATAGGGACAGGACTCAGGGGGTAGGTTGAGGGTAAACAGATAATTTGGAGGTTCACCAAAACACATCTTCAATTTTTAAAAATTTGAATAGCATTGAAAGCATTAGGACTCAAACCCTGGTCTTCTAGACACAACCAGGGAGCTCCAATACAGAGAAAGCATCTTCCTAAATTTTATCCCTTTTGGGGAAGTGATTTCTATTTTAACTCTGCTTAGAATCACTAATTCTTAACACTGACTCAGTAAAATGATACTTCTTTGAGAAGGGGAATTTCATAATTATAGAACATGACAAAGGTACTTTACCTTTTAAAAGTCCATTCCCAGGGGAGCCTGTGGGAATAGGAAGACTCAAGAAATCACAAGGAGTAATACTTGAAGCATAGGAAAGCATTCAGGGTCAGGAGCCTCATGACAGGTGAATGACAGGAAGCTGATAAATCCAGCAGCAAGCGTGGTTGGGAGACCTAGCAACTCTGCAGACATTCAGCCTCAGGACAGATGTTATCAGGTGGTATCAAAGTCCCAAACACTGCATTTGGGATTTCAGGACATTATTCTTGATTTTGAGACAAGTTGTGCAGGATGAAAGCAGAATATCAGCCCCAGAAAAGGAACAGCATTCAATTCTCAGGTACAAGAAACAATACAGTCAGGAGCCCAATCTAACACGTATTAGGCATTGGATTTCAGGATAAAGCAGAAAAGATCCATTTTTTCACTTCTAGAATCCAGGACAACCAGTGCTGAGTCACAGAGTTGGGCCTTCAAACCCTGTTTGCAGCTCAAAATGCAGTTCATGGACAGGCCCCACTGGTATCCCTGGGAGCTCATTAAAAATGAAGGGATGAAGACCAGTTGTGTCTGGTGTTCCTTCTGCCTCTGATCTTGCTACATAAGAGTTGGTTTGGAGCTTACACTGGGGCATAATAGGAAGTAAGAATACATACGTATTTTGGGTCCAGACTTTTTTTTAAAAAGGGGAGAAATAAAGAATGAAGGTTGGAGCCATTAAAAGTAATACACAGAGGCAGAGAGAACATGTGATGATAGGCCCAAGAGTGTGATAGACATAGGAGGGCAGAGAGAGCCAAGGGCACGGGCATCTTCAGGTAGGGTTTGTGGAAAATAGTTGTAAAACCAACAAAAGGATGCATGCTCAGAGGGAGAAATTTTTTAAGAGGAGGATTATAAGGTTTACAAACCATTATTTTCAAAATACCACAAATGAATCTGAAATCAATTCTCTACTGTAATTTATAGAGACATTATTATATGGTAACTTAAGTCCTTTGGGCATTTTTTTTTTCCCATAGAATGCTGTTTTTTTTGTTTTTTTTTTTTTTTTTTCAAATTCTTCAGCAGAAGCCCCAAAAAAGTATTATTCCCATATGACATTTTATATCCTATAATGTCTAAAATTTTAGTCTGTTAAAAATGGTTAAGAAAAACTTTCCTGAAAAATGTTATTTTTTGCTTAGAATGGACAAGAATTTAATATCATTCCTGGGAAGACAGGGTATTTCTATTTTTTTTTTCCTGTTTATTCTTTGTTACTTCTTCATAGCAGAGAAGAGGCTTCAAGCATAAGTGGCATTGCACTAAATACGGCAGGGCCAGAGGACAGGCGGTCGCAGAGAAACCTTCAGTTTGGGTGAAGCAGGCCTTCCCTTTGTTCCAAGTCTGGAACATGCGGCACCACGTCCCTTGAGAGATTCCAAACAGACTTCCTACAAAACCTCTTCTTCCTCTCTGAAGATGCTTTGGTACAAATGCTTCCCCCTATGTGACTGAGAGCCCAGGTCTTAGTTCTGTGCTACCTGGAGAGCTTCACATTACCTAATTTTGTAGCAAAGCACATTAAAGCAGAATTGTCAATGCAAAGACAGCCTCAACTTTTCAAGTCCAGGACTGGGCTCTGTGAGTCTCCCACTCTTGTGGGACTATGAAAAGCAATTAGCTTTGTGCAAGTGCAGAGGGGCAGCAGCAAGACCACTGCGACTGCCACTTAACGGATGCGGGCTTGTCATTTACCATAGAAAACTAGTGATTAAACCACAATAGTAGCCATAGTGTAGTGATTTGCCTTTTTTCCTTTTTTCCTTTTTTTTTTTTTTTTTTTTTTTAAGCAGCAAGCAGAAACTACCACCTGGACAATGCATTTTCCACCTCATCATCATCAGAGAAAGGATGCTCAGTCTGACAGGTCAAAGATACGGCTACCAAGAATTATGGGTTCTTATCTTACGGATGCATAATGGTTGCTAATTTGCTGGAGAGGGAATTTGTTGCCGACTTTGAAATCACAAAGCTGGGTCTGGAGTGTTCATCTTTTCCTCAGCGTATCCATCACAGCACTATTTTGGGTGACGAAGACAGTGTGAGAGCGTGGAGAGTGCTGTGGTGTCCAGGTTCACATGCAGGATGTGGGATTTGTTGGACACCTGAGGTGTACCTCTGCTTTGCCATTGCTTTCATTTCCTCTGAAACTATAATCACGTAATACTGTTTCAGCATGCTTACACCTGAGGGTTTAATTTAACAAACAACACAAAACACAAAACAACAAGCCAGACCCACCAGTAAAGGGTAATTTAATTATTGCTGGAGACTATGACTGAAGAACATTACTGGAGAAACTAGTAGTTATGTACATTGGAGAAAAAAACAAACAAACAACAACAACAACAAGAAACACAACACAACCCTCAAACTAAAAAAGTGAAAACAATTTGAAGTCATTCAATCAATGACCATCATCTTACCAGGGAGGAATTGAGGCTTACAGATCGGAGAGATCTTCTCAGATAAAATCTCAGCAAGTGACAATTTGGCACCACAGACATCTGAATACTATCCACGCAATGTCCTGGACACGACTCCTGGGCATAGACTGATGCAAAGTCTCATTGGCTCTCTTCAGAGTTTCCAGGGCAGGCGAGGCAACAGAAGTGACTGCAGATGATGTCAGCACAACCCAGGAGCCAGGGATGGGGGCTGGGTCTCCTTCCATTGCGCCAGGTGGCCTTCCATCATATACCACTCTGCTCACAGAATCTCATCAAATCTGTTACCACAGATTCATTTTCATTAATAAATATGTATTAACAGCTACTAAGAACAAGAAACCGCACTACAGGGTGTGGAGAGTGCCGACAGGAGGACTCCCCAGTCCCTTCCCTGAAAGAATAATTTATAAGCCAGCAGTTAGGAAAGGACACTACTAAAGGACAGGTAGATTGCAGGGTGGAGGCCACAGAAAGTTCTAGAAGGCACACTTCAAACTCTCTAGGGCTTTAAGAGAGTGGAAAACTGCATTTGGTTGGAGAGTCGGGAATTTCTTCAGGGATGAATGGTACTTGAAATGCATCTTGAAGGATGGGTAAAATAGCAAAGATGGGCAAAGTGCCCAGTTGGGCAGAAGGAAGGAGGTGTCTTGTGGGGGGACAGCTCTAACTAAAGTAATGCGAAGGCAGAGGGGCAGGAAGGCCCAGGGTGTGTCCAGGGCTCACCAGCCTGCCTCATGCAGCTGCTAGACACTGAGTATTGACGTGGTGGAAGGTAAAGGCAGTGCTGGGAAGTTGAGATCGTTTCTGGAGAACGATACGATTTTTTGACATATTTTAAGCAGAGAAGTTGATACCATTAGCTTTGTGATTTAGGAAATTTGGAAAGCCCAGGCCAAATGTGATGGAGGTTAGATATGTAAAGTTTAGTTCTGATCTTCTCACTGTGTAAATAATATGAGCTTGCTCTCATTGCTTCTTCAGATGGTCACTTTGGTGTATTCCAAGGCTTAGAGTCCCATGGTTGTCAATTCACAGGTACTTCAAAAATAATTTAAGCCAAATCTCTCGCACCAACAATCAGAGAATCAGGTCAAAGATATGTGACGTACCTTTAACTGGTATATCCTTTTATGCCTGCACAATTTAAGTTTTTACAATATACAGCATGTTCCACTTGGAAATTATTGTCTGTGTTCCCTGACCAGCAGCTTTTCTGTGTCCAGAAGAAGGCTGCCGTCCCACCCTTTTTCTTGTGAAAATTAATTTCTTGAGCTCACTTTCACAGAAACACAAATCTATTGCACATCCTGTGTAGATTTGAAAAATGTACTTAACTGCTAATTGCTCTTCATCTCTTTGTGTTCTCTGACATGGATCAGTCCATAGCTCATGGAAACTCATGGAAGACAAAATATTTAAGTTAAATTGATATGGTCAATAGACTGACTTCAAAATTTCACTTACCCTTTGTTTTAGTCTGTTAGCCGTGGTGTAGGTATTATCCACTAAAAACTTTTTCTTTTCAAAACAACACTAAGAGGAAAACCTGTGCTGTTATGAATCTTTGACTAAAGGATAGTCCTTTAAAAACCAGGGAATGCATAGTGCAGACATAAGTACACGTGTGCAAGACATGAAATTTCTTCTATTAATATATATAGATGCTTGCCATCTATCCCCATGCACCTCTCTCCCGCTAAAGAAAAACCATAAATAATAAGAACAAAAACCCTACAGAAACCTACAGTCTCCCAGGGATGAAATGGGAGGTACATGTTTGGGTCAGAAACAACATCATAGGACGATAAATATAGTATTCAAAATTGATGTTTCAAATATGAAATGTGAATCAGATCTCAGCTGCAGGTATTTAACCAAATAGATGTGAGAAGCAAAGACGAGTGACTTCTTTTAAAGAGATCTACCGGCAGCATCCCAGATGGTGCTCCCTGGCCCTGAGTCCCACGCCCCAAAACCCTACATTTCATTTTCACATGTCTTCCTCCAACTCTGCTCTGGGAGACCCATTGAGAGGTGAGGTCAGCTCCGAGTCAATGAAGAGCCGTCATTGATTTGGAGGGTCAGTAGAAATAGAGTACAAGATGCTTCCATCTCTGAGCCTACACCAAAAATCATGGTCACCTGGACCTTGGCCATTGTGTTTGGTGTTGAGAAATGTACACCTTGCGCTTTTGACCTGATAGTGAAGTTAAGTCACTGTCGCTGTCATACTTCCTCCCTTGCATCTACCATTACATTTTCAAGGCCCACATGGCACCCCAAGTGAACCTAGGAATTCAACCTAATTCAGGGTTGGAAGCATAAAGTGAAATCTGCAAGATACACTGTAATCCCAAATCCCCACCAGCCAGCTTCTTACTGCCTAAGCAATTTATTTGGAGTACTGCAGTCAAGCTTATCTTCACTCTCAGATACTAGGCAGGCATAATATTAAGAATAAATTATTTTAAATCCCTTCCCTGGAGGAAAAAAAAAGTCATGCAAAAGCAACATCTTGTTGCCAGGACTGTTCTGAGGAATGGAGAGTGGGCAACGGCTGTGTATTTTTAACTCCACATAGTACTGATTGAAAAGCACTCAACTGGTTTACACCATGGACTCGTCTCCAGAGTTTGGGCAAGAAGTAAATGCACATGTCAAGGAAAGACGCCGCTGAGTTTTTGATGCTTTCCCACGACACTTAGCGACCTTGGTGGGGTAGCACTGGGGAGAAGAGCTGGGACAGAAACTGCATTTGGTTGATCCATGGCTGAAGATAATGACGAATAAGGTGCCGCACAGAGAATGGTTTGTGGCTATTTTAATTTGAGCCATATTCTCTTGGATTCTGTCCATAACGTTTTATTTTATTTATCGCCGATTTGTAATTTATTATAGGGACAATACTAGTTGTCGTGTTTTGGCTCTTAGCTTTTGCAAACAAAAAGGCTAGCACAGAGTCAGCTTTCTCTAGAATTTGGCTTGAGTCACCCAAGTTCTCATTTTTGCCAGCTTCCTTCTTCCTTAGATTTCCTTGATAATTAAAAAAAAAGGTCAATGGTGATTTCTTCTGAAGTTGCAAGAAGGTGCCAAAATGGCCTTTTCAAAACTTGCAGCATGTTGGAAACACAGATGCTGTGTCCAGGTGGGGGGAGTGGGAGCAGAGCGGGTTTGTCGAGGTTGGGTAGATTCTCTGCCATTCATCCAATGGGCCCAGCAAGAATCTGCAGATAGTTCTTCAGCTCTCTCTTCTTGTCTCTAGAGAAATTGGGCCTTATTGATGCTCCATGGCAAATAGCCTGTTTCTTCCACTCATTTCCCGCTGCCTGCCCTCGTCTCTGTGCTCATCCCCACGGGCTGGACATCTTCCAACACGTACCTGACTCACGGCAAGTCTCCTTTCTGGAGCCCCTTTCTCCACCCCCTCCTCCTCTCTGATAGCCTAAGTAATTTTATAAAATAAAGATTTTATTATATCACTCAGTGTCCCTGGGGTGAAGTTCTGACTCTGGAGTGGCTCATAAGGCTCCTCTAAACTTATGCAGAGCTTTACTTCACTAGCTTTCTATGCATACATTGACCTCCAAAAACCTCCTCATTGTTCCGCAAACCATCATGTATTTCACACCTTTATGTCTTTGTCTTTGTTATGTTTTCTGCCTGCTGTTTTCTCTCCCCCCTAAACTCAGGCACTTGTCGTTTATCCATTTAGTGAATAATTATTTATCTTTCAAGACCCAATCATCAAGAGACAAATGTCCCTTCTCCCTTCTGTGGCAGCCTGTGTCCAGTTAGCTGGACTATCTGCAGGGTCAGAGGGAGCAGCCGAGGGTGGTGGTTAAGGACAGGCAGCACCGTCTAACAGACCTAGTTTTAGTCCCAACTCAGCCACTACTCAGATGATCTTGGCAATTCATTTATCTTCTTCTGGCCTCAGTCCCCTCACCTACAAAGCAGGGTTATGGAGCAATGAGACTGAATCTGAGATAACCCCTTGGCTAAGTTGCCTGGCACAGTGCAGGTCCCCAACAAACAGACCTCATCATTATTGTGTATTTCTATTATCATAGTTTTATGTCATATTGTGTGTGCTTAATGTGTCTTTTTCCTCATTGGGTTGTGTGTTTTCTAAGGGAGGAACTTATTTTTCTTTCCTTCTCTAGCTCATGGGATGGGACTAGTTATAAAGTTGGTGTTAGGGCCACCAGATAAAGTGCAGGATGCCCATGTCAGTTTGAATTTCAGATAAATAAAGGATAAATTTTAGTGTAAGTATGTCCAAAATATTACACAAGACATACTTTGACTAAAAAAGAATATTTAAAAATATCTGAAATTCAAATTTTTTGAGACTAAGAATAATAAAGGGCTCTCATGGTGATGTGAAGTGTTTTATTATGACAATAATGTGAGATATTAACTCTCATTTTCTTTGTGACCCTCCGTGGGATCACCGATGCTTCACCGAAGACTTCACCATGTGAAACTAACATTTGAGCAAACTAGGAAAAAAAAAAAGATCTATCATTGATAACCTAACAAATGAGGGAACTAACAAAATGAGGTGGAAGGACTGGGCATTCTGTGCCTAAACCTCAATTTTCTCATCTGTGAAATGGTCCTAATTATAATAGCTGCTATACATTATAATGCTGATAAAGGAGTCTGTCAAGTATAAAGGGCAACAGAGAAAGAAAAGAATGTGTTCATACAGAATGTATTCTTATTTCTAAACGTAACTTATTTTAGCCAAATTCTTCTTGCAGAGATGTGTGGGTATTCATGCTTATGTTTTCCACACATGTAAGAGTTTATTGCTCTAGAGCAGATATTCCCTACAGTACAGAGAAATAGCACTGACCGCAGCATTTGAGAAGACAAAGTGGAATTGTGAAGAGACAGGAGACAAAGATCAGGTCAGACTGGTTTAAACTCCAACTCATCCCTTATTATAACTGAATGTTGGAAAGTCTCTAAACATAGGAATCTCCATTTCCCGTTCTGTAAAATGGAAGTAGAGATACTAACCTCACAACATTGCCAGGAATTAAATATAAAAATCGCATATTACAAGGAGAAGAGTCTAGAATGATGCCTGGCTCTATACAGACACTCAACAAAGGCTAATCTGATAACACTCTTTAATAGTCAAAGACGTAGGTAGATTGTATTAATTTTCTATTCTTGCATGACGAATTTTGTTTCTTTGTGTGAAAAAAAAATATGGCTACTTGTGCCTATCAACAGTGTTATTGTGTGGAGTAGATATAAACTTTGTAAGCTTGACTGTATTCTGGTTAAATAGCAGGTTTCATTTCAAATGATATCAATAATAGTATTTGCAATAGAGGTAAAGTCTAGGCATGTTCCAATTTAGTTGCTTCGATGCTTCCTAGAATAAGATGCTGATTTTTTTCTTAAGATTTTATTTATTTATTCATGAGAGACACAGAGAGAAGGCAGAGACATAGGGAGAGGGAGAAGCAGGCTCTACGCAGGGAGCCTGATGTGGGACTCAATCCCGGAACTCCAGGATCACACCCTGAGCCAAAGGCAGATGCTCAACCGCTGAGCCAACCCAGGAGTCTCAGGACGCTGATTTTTAATGCAAATTCATTAACTATCTCTGAATTATCCAACCCAAAGTCTAAGGCTCAGACAGAAAAAGTGACTTTGTCAAGGCCATGTATCAGTGGCCCATCTGAATTCAGAACCAAGCCCAAGTGGACTTTTTCCTCTTTACTTTAATACCCAGTCAACGGAGGAGCCCCACTGGCCCGTGGCCTGTACCTCTGCTGTCAGGGTGAAATCACCATCTCCGTAGTCATAAACTTTCTTACAAGTTTAAAAATGTACTTTGGAAAACTAGAACATAGAATCTTTTTAAAAGATCTTTATTTTCCCCCTCAAGCATCTTCCTGAAGCAGCCAGCTAGAAGAGACACATCCCCCTACACAAAACCCACACAAGAATATCAAAATCTGTTTGATAATGAATTTAAATTAAAAAAAAATCCATACGCTAAAATCATTTTTATTTTTAATTTTTCCCTCTTTTTTCAAATTCATGGACATAATGTTTCTTATTGCAACTCAGAAACATCCCAAAATAGCTGCCAAAATCTTACAAATAAACATAAAACCAAGGCTTTTGCGATACAAAAATAGTCCTCACTTCTGCTCTAAAGGTTGGTTGCCCTTCTAAATCTTCGTTAGAGCTGGGACTCCATTGGCAGCTTAGGCAGGCAGCCACATTTAAATAAGACCAACTTTTCTATCTGGAAAAATTCATACATACAGGAATTTGTGCCTTCGATATCAAATATGTATGTACATTAAAAATGTTAAAAAGAAAATCAGACTATGACTAGAAAATTGAAAATTATGGATGAAGTGGACTCAACTGCAAGATAATTTATGCAAGGTTGTTATATCATGAATTATTGACCTAAAAGATTACCGTAATTATTATTTTTAAAAGTCCCAGTGGTAGTGATTACTTTTATTTAAATTGTCTCCCTAACTAAATAACTGCGTTTTTTCATCAGAACTAACATTCATGATCTACACTATGAGGTATAGAACCTTCCTCCCACCCTTCTCCTTGAGGTAGTAGAATCCTATAACTGATTAATCTTCTGAAATTGAGTGTGGATCATTGAAAGTGGAATGAAAGTGTGGGTCATTCTCTCAGCATGTCATTGAACTCAAGCCCTGGAATGTCCATTTTGGTTGCAATTTGTGCTCTACCATTTTTCCTGATGCTGATCCCGGTTTTGATTTGAGTAGAATAGGCAAAAAGGGAACTCAACCTACAGTTAAATTAATGATGTTTTGTATGATAGAGCAAATTTTTCTCAGTGCCCACACCTTACAAAATGAAAGGCAGAAAATCAGATTTCTGGTTTTCCGGATGATTACTATGGGGCCTTACAAAGATAGTCCACCGTGTGCCCATGCCTTTTGTCCTACTACTTGCCCTTCATTCAGTTCCAGAAAGATTTGCTTCTTTCTATCCCTGCAACATGCCAAGTTTTTTCCATCTTTTAGCCTCCAGGTATTTGTACTTGGTGTGCTTTTAGACACAAAGTTTTCATGGAAGATAGTTCTCCACAAGTCTTTTGTGTTATGCATATTTTATGAGGGAGACATTGATTCCCTGTTTTAGACCATCATTTCAAGAATGTCTGTGTAGCAAGCAAGCCTGAAATGTAGGAGAGTGTCTCTCTCTGGAGCCAAGGGCAGGCATGCTTACTACCCATTAGTAAAAAATTGGGTTCTCTAAGCCCAGAATTTCTCCTCTGTATGACAAGACACTGAATTTGCAATGCCACTCACTCCTCTTCACACCGCCCATGGGAATTGAGAATGAGCAATGGGCACTAAATGCTGATACCCTGGTGTTGCTATAGATGTGGGTAAGACTACCCTTCCTCTAGGACTCAGAAGCCTAGTGTTTACTCCCCATGATCAGTGGAACTCTCGCAGGCAAGTAGAATCTCAAATCCTTCATAGGCCGTGATAGTGACAGTTACAAGTATAGGACAGATACACAATATTCTGGAAAAGAAAAGATGGAACCCAACAGGTTTTGTAGGTCAAATGGAAATGGTATATTGAAGCACACGACTGAGCTGGCCCCATCTGCAAATCAAGGGGTGACAGCTACCCAGTTGTGAGAAACATTAATCTCCACTCCTCATGTAGATGTCTATGCTAAGGGCCTGTTCTCTGCTGGGATTGATGGAGTGTTTTAGTCACTGGAATAGGACACACAGATTTTGTGTGGGGGTGTGAGAACAACACTAGCACCTGAAGTGGGAACATTCCAAATCTAGGGCAGAATGGGGGAGAAAAGGACAAAAGTGACCTGTATCTCACAATTATCCTTGGAACTTTCATTGCAAGGGAAAAGGCCTTGACATAGCTCTCCCAAACTTGCCTGTGCCTTCCATGACTTCTGGCTCTGTCATCTTCCGCTAGGAAACTCTGACTATGTTTGAATTTCCATTCCCCTTCACCTTACTGGGAATTCTACTGCAAACAGCCGAGTGTGGCCCCACATCCTTCATCTCTCATATAAAACATCTGCTGACACCTCCGCTGGAATATCTTCCCACTCGCAATGTCTTGGCAATTGCTCTGTTGATCCAAGGGCAAACACATGCCACCCTTCTGATAATATGGGCAAACAGGACGGATTAAGCTTCCATCATTCAGTCACTCCCCAAACTAGCATTAAATCCAGTTATTTAAACTGAGCTGGGCAACCTGATGCTTCCAATCTGGTGGGGAGGTCATTTTGGATTCATCCTATGCCCTCTAATTGATGGGGTTCCTAACAATTTTAAATAACACTTTCTGTCCAGGAGCACCCCAAGCTACACTTGTGTAGGGCCCAGGCATTACCTTATCATCATTGTGGAAACGTGGTGGCTTAGGGTGGTCATAAGAGACCTTGAGAAAGTCCTCATAGATTGATATCATTCGGGTGACTGCAGGCAAGAAACCTCATGGAGGGATAATGATAATGGACTTTTTATTTATGTGTATGTACCCTGCAGGTAGTCATCCTAGGATGGGAGTCATTCTATTAAAAAAGTGTTACAAAATGTGTCCCTCACTGTGGTTGCAAAGGTCAGTGACATTACTTCAGCCCTGGAATGCTGTGAAGTCAGCCTGACTCACTGGCCAGAGTTGTTGGGATGACAGGATTTCCAGTGCCTTCTTTCTTGAAGACCAAACCAGAGTTTGTGCAATCACTCAGACATTCTACTGTACCTATATGAATGCCTCAGATTGAGTAGGAAAGTCAGTCAAGAAACTTAAGAATGGTTTCTAAAAACTCTTTTTAAGAACCTGATTTTCTAAGGTAGACTTTGATAGTTTATACAATTTGCTCAGCTGGTTGGATTTGAGGCTCCTTAAATCCTTGAATTTGAGCTCAGTTCTGTAGATTGGACTCATCCCATTACTTGAAGTCCTGTTGCTAGTAGTCTTCATTAAATTATATATTACAAAGTTTAATGGATTCCCATAGTCTGTCAAATAAGATTAAACAGGATGGATGATATAGTGGCGTACACTCATGGGACGACTGGTCAGAATTTGAGACTGTGTGGAATTGGAGGGGGGTGGTTACTGTTAGGGATCAATTCTCCATTTATCTCTTACATTTCTATACATCCCACGAGTGGGAAACTGATTGTGCTTCGTTCCAGAATATCTTTTCAGGGGTATTTGAATAATGAACATTCAAAAGATAGAAATAGTAAGGTCAGGCATGAGTACTGCCTAAGACTTAGCTTCCTTAAGCTCAGAATTTCAGGGGCCATTTTGTTTTCTTTGCGTCTCCCTGTGGCAATTGTGGCTTGGGGCTGGGCTCAAAATGTTGACTCTTTGGTATCTACAACTCTGCAAACAACAAACTGTCTTCCCTCTCTGAACTTGGTGTCGTGTGTCTTCTTGTAGCATCCATGAAATGGTGGGAAGTTGATACATTTGTTTGCAAATAAGGTTATTTCCAGACTTTTTCTAGAAAATCAGGCCTCTACTCAAATGCTATCTCCTGAGAGAAGTAATAGTACCTCTTCCCTCTAACCCATAAACACCCGGTCTTCTCATCGCAGCCTTATTGCTTTCTTGCACTAGTGGTTACATACTAGCAGTTACATACCTGTGTGTGTGTGTGTGTGTGTGTGTGTATTGTCTATCTTCCTCCAGGGAATGTATGCTCTGTGGCGGGGCAGGAACTCTGGGCTTTACATGCTAGAATAGTGTCCGGCACTAAGTAGGCTTTCAATAAATATTTGTTGAACTTATTTGGCTTTCTTTAGGGATTGATAAGACAAAGATTTCATATCTTCTCCCTTTTCTGTCTTATCAAACCATGCAAGGACTATATCAGATAGATGAACATCTTGTGCGGCAGATACGCAAATTCAGTAACATTTAACTTACAGCAGAAGGAGGTGGTTTTATTAAAGACGGTTTGGCCAAAATGTGGAACATTTCTTATAGCATGAAATGTTTAAACAATTGTAAGCAATCAGTTCACAAAAGGAATCATTATTCCATAACTCTACCCTCACTCCAACAAATTCACATGGATACCCAAGAACAACATAACTTCTCCATTATAATGACTTTTACTGGAAAAAAAACATATATTTTGTTGAAGTAAAAATCCCTTATTGACCAAATAACTTGCTGGGCTACAATTGCATAGTGTAATCAGAAGCAGAGGCTTGGATCACTTCAGTGGAAAGAGTAAACAGAATCAGGGATCAAGCCACCACATCAAAACCAGACCAAAACAAAATATTTGATCAAAATCAGTTTTATAGTAAGACATATGCCACATAAGAGTCAATGACATGATTACATCTAAGAAACAAAAATGTGGATAGTTTGGATGAAGATCATTCTTATTTGACTGGCTGTATTTAATTGCTTTTATCTCATCTTGACATTCTTACCAGAGTAGTGGTATACTTTGAAGAAACAAAAAGGCACAGTAAAAAGTCACAGATAGCTCATGATTGTGTCTAATGCCAGATATTTTAAAAAAGACAAAACTCAAATTACTATGCTTTCTTAGCAAATAAAGAAGATGAACAGAGACCCATCTTCCCAGCCCCCAAACTGCACTTCAAGGGCTCACTTCAAAAAACCTAAAAGAAAGTATTATTTCTATCAAGCTAGTAGTTCTTCAGGTCACACTTACTAGATCTCCCCCCCCACCCCCCATGAACGGAGCATTATTTCTTGGAGAAATGTTAGATTTATAGAAAAACTGAATAGGAAGAACAGAGTTCTCATATACCCCCCACACTCCCTGCCTACAGTTTCTCCTGTTTATTAACATCTTGCATTGGTATGGCACATTTGTTACACTCAATGAGATAATATTGATGTATTATTATTATTAAAGTCAACAGTTTACACTCGGGTTCCCTCTTTGTGTTTTAAATTCTGTGGGTTGCCAAATTGTATATCATGTAGCCATCATAGGATTATCATACAGAAGAGTTTCACCACACTAAAAATATCTTGTTCTTCACCAGCTCATCTCGTTCCCTCCTGCTGCAGACAAACCACCTGTCTTTTTATTGCCTTTCGTTTTGCCTCTTCCATGATGTCCTAAAGTTGGAATTGTATAGCATGCAGCCTTCTCAGATTGGCTTCTTTCACTTAGTGATATGCGTCCAAGTATCCTCTATGTCTTTCCATGGACTGACAGCTATGATATCCTTTTTGCTTCCTTAACAACATCTCTGATGCACAAGAGTTTTTAATTTTAATGCGGTTCAAGTTATCTAGTTTTCCTTTTTTTTTTATTTGTGCTTTTGGTATCATATCTGAGAATCTAAAACCAAATCCAAGTTATGAAGACTCATTCCTATGAATTGTGTAGTTTTAGCTCTTATATTTAAGTCAGTGGTCCGTTTTGAGTTATTTTTTGGGACATGGTGTGAAAGAAATGTCCAACTTAATTCTTTGTATTTGGAATTCCAGTTGTTTCAGAGCCATTTGCTGAAAAGACTGTTTTTTTTTCCCCAATGAATGGACTTGGTATCCTTGTTGAATCAATTGACCATAGACATATGAATTTAATATGGACTCTCAATTCTATTTCATTTGTCTGTCCATCTTTATGCCAGGGCCAGATTGTTTTGATTATACTGTATCTTGTATTAAGTCTTAAAATCATAATTTGGGAGTCCTGCATTTTGGGTGCTTTTACAAAAAAAAAAAACCCTATTATGTAATATCTACGTACAAGTCTTTGTGTGAATGTTCACAGTCACTTGTCTTGGGTAAATAATTAGAAGTGAATAGTTCAGTTGTACAGTAAGTGTATGTTTGTCTTTAAAAAACTAAATGACTAAGATCTTTTCTGGAGTTTTTATACCATTTCATGATAATAGCTGCATATGAAAGTTTCAACCATCTACATTTTTATCAACAAGTGGAATAATCAGTCTTTTTAAGAGTAGATACATTAAGATGTATAGGAATATTATGATTTTAATTTGTATTTTCCTAATGAGTAATTATTTTTAGCATTCTTTAATACACTTATCTATCTTTGGTGAAGTAGCTGTTCAAATCTTTTGCCTTTTTATTTTTTTGTTCTATTATTTCTTCTTAATGAATTATAACATTTCTTTACATATTCTGGATATATTTCTTATATCTGAAATGTGATTTACACACATTTTCTCTCAGTCTGTGCAGTTCTTAATTTTGGTGAAGCTCAAATTGTCAATTTTTTTTATTTTCTGGAGGATGGCTTTGATGTCTAAAATAAGAAAATTTTGCCTAGCTCAAGGCCACAGAAATTTTCTCCTGTCTTTTTGTGATGTTTTATGATGTGAGTTTTACCTTTATTTACTCCAATTCATTTGAGATTGGGTTGCTTATGTCCTGAGCATATGGGTCAACCTCTATAGTCTTTGTTTTGCCTGTGGATCTACAGTCGCTGTAACATCAGAAACAATTTTGTGTTTGTTTCTTCTCTTTCTTTCTTTGTTTGGCTTTTATCATTGGATCCTATCACCTGGAATGTCTAGTACCTTTTTATTGAATACTAGACACTGTGTATAATGATAGAGGCTTGGATAACATAACTTTTCATCCACAAAAAGAATCACCATTTTTTTTCCATTGCACAGAAAAAGTGGAGGCTGATTATCTTAATTTAATTAGGGACTAGGTTGGGTCTAGATTCAGTTTCCAATTGGGTAAGGATCTATTTTTCTCTGGTTTACTGTTGCTCCTAATACAAAGTGCAATTCCCAAAGTCTTCTGGGAATTTTAACCCAGAGCTTGGTGTATTCTCCAGCTCCCTGACCACTGGGTGATCTTGGACTCTAAATATTGCTTCGTCAGCATCTAGAGATTTTTAGAGGCTTCCAGCTTAGATGTTTTGGCTTTTGACTCCAAGTAACTTCATGATTTAGTGAGTATCTTCTGGGAGAATGTGGTTGCATGACTTTCTCATTCCTGGACCACTTTCTGCTCATTAAGATCTTATTCCTTCTGCCTTCATTTTTGCTCTCCGGCCTCGCAAGTCCACCAGATACTCTTAATCCTATGTCCTGGGGTAGCATGATCCCCTGTGATCCCCTGAGAAGACTCTCAGCTTCTGCCCTTGCCCAGAATCAGCAAATACATGTCTCCAGAAAGGAAATGTCATTAGAATGTCAGTTTTCCTCCCTAGTTTTATCTCCTCTATAATCTTTTGCCTTCTCTCAGTCTTTTTCTTTCTTTTCCTTTTTTTTTCTTACACAGTTCTTTGATGCATTTAAATAGTTTACTTTTTGAAAACTCATATTTCTCTAGTGTTTCTCAATGAAATATTTGTCTCCTCCAAGCTACAACATTGAATTCAACCCCTCATCTTTGTCTTTGTAGAGAATTTCTAACATTTTCTTCTTTCCTCCCTGTTGTGTCTATTTACATTGGTTGTCTTACTTTCTAGGAAATTTCCTCTATAATATTTTCCACTAATATTTAAATGTGTATGTTTCGTATTCTTCCTCATTCAAAGTTTAAATGTTATCCACTTCTAAATTTGTGGATGCAGTATATTACTTCTCATGGGTGCAATACACTCTTTATTTCCTCTGATAATATTATAGTATTTATAGATAATATATAGATATTCTTCTGCCCCTGCATCAGCTCTGCTTCCTCAGAGTTTCACTTTCTGTTTCTTCTTTAAGATTTTGTCTTTCAAGCAGAGGGGAAGCCTCAAGGGGTGAACCAGAATGTCAAGTTGAATGAACCTCTATTTTATTTTAAATCAGTCTAGTCTTACCAACTCCTTTGGTTTTCTGCTGGCAAAGAGACTTCCCTTTATCACTACAGAAATCTCAGTTACCAGGTGTACAGGCTTCTATAGGAGAGGAAAAATATGCATACATATTCATTAAATTTTTTCAGACCCTTTCTGACATATGTCACATGTTTCTCTCCAGTATTTAATTGTGTAAGGTCATTAAAGGGCTTTAGGGGTCTTTACATGACCTTAAAACCCAAAAAGCTGTCTCATACATTAGTAGGGGTTCAAGGGATGCTTGTTCAATTAAATTCCTGCTAGAATTGTGGGGCAACACGCATCCAGTAGAGACACTGCAGAAGGGTTAGAAGGGCCTTATGTCAACAGCTCATGTACATAAAATGTGATATTAAAAGTTAATTAAATGTGAGGGGTGCCTGAGCCTGAGTAGTTCAATCAGTTAAGTGTCTGACTCTTGGTTTTGACCCAGGTCATGATCTCAGGGTGCTGGGATCAGGTCCCGTGCCATGTCAGGCTCCGTGCACAGTGGGGAGTTAGCCTGAGATTCTTTCTCTCCCTTTGTGTCCCCCCAACTTATTCAGAAGTGTGTGTTCTCCCTCTAAAATAAATAAATAAATAAATCTTTTTTTAAAGTTAAGTGTGAAATAAGCATGCTTTAAGAAATTATGTTCTCCATTGAGATACAGAATTTTGTTATTTCACTGAACTGTCTTACCTTTTCTGTATAAATTAGAAATTTAAAAGTTGATAGAAATGTAAGTAGGACAGACGTGGTTGTAACCACTTCTGTCAATAATACACAGCTCATGCTTATTTGTTAAGGAGATATGGTGAGTTGATACTTTCCTCTTCCTCTGGAGCTTTCTTTAACCAATGTGATGTATTCTTGGATCACCTTTATATTTTTGTTATGTGGTCAAGATGCCCTTAAGTTGATTTTGAGTAGAAAATGGAGTTGGATCTGGACAGGAGAACATTGAAGCTTAATTCTGCATTGATATTTCAGGTTATTTCTGTTCCTTAATTCTATGACTTTATTTACTGATGATTAGAGTGAAAAAGCAATCAAAATCAAATTGCCTAGCTTGTGCACCTGCCTGGGCCTGGAAGTGATTTATGACATCACCACTATCAGGCTGTTCTTTTGGATGAGCCCTGTGTTCTGGCAAATATCACCTCAACTGGGCTTTATCAGGTAGCCAGCCTGTGCATTGGACCCCAGGGCTGCGGAATCAGCCTTGCAATGCATAGCCTTGGCACACTGCTGAGATGATGTCTTTTTCCTTGCTAATAGCCATTCAGAAGCTGCTATGATTTCTTCAGTGTCAAGACTGTAAATCCTTTTCTATTTCAAGTCTGTGCTTACCTCAGATTTTACTTAATAGGAGTTACATAATTCCAGGGAAATTTGTTCCTACTTTTATTATCTTTGCATTTGGCTTTTTTCCTCCCATAAATTCAAAATAAAGATAGAAGCATGACAATCATTCCATGATAATTGCACCTCTCTTGATTGTCCAAAGAAATGAAAGGATGTAAATAGTTCAAACCATTATCTTTATTGTAAAACCATCATTATCATCATCACTTCCCCTCTTTTTAAAAAATGGTTGTGCATATTGTTTATGTGTATTTTTCAACATATAACATCTATTTATTGAATGTCTACTCTAGGCCAGGCATTGTTCCAGGAGTAGAAAACACACTGGAGACAAAACAGAAGATGTTCCTCTCCTCCTGAAGCTTTTATTCTAGTGAGGAAGACAGACAATTCTGAAACTTCCATTAAAAAAGTAATTTCTGATACTAGTAATTGCTAGGAAGCAAATAAAGCATGACAAGGGTAAGGGCTAGAATTTTAGATAGAAGTGAAACATGTGAACTGAAATCTGAGTAATTAAAGATTTTGTGGAAGAGCTGGATGCTCTTCATAACAAGTGTACAGAGCCTGAGTGGGACAGGAATAGAAGTATTTAAAGATTATAAGCAAGATCAATAAGGTTTGAGTATGGTTAAATAGGGGAGAGAGGGAATGCTTGGAACTGAGAATGAATATGTAAGCAAAGGGCATACCATATAAGTCCTTGCAGAACATAGTAAGGATTACACACACACATGCACACACACACACACACACACACACATACACATTGGTATATGAGAAACTGCTAGCAATTTCTTAACAGGAGAGTGCTCTGATCTAATTTATCTTTTTATAAGATAGTTTGCTGTTGGTGAGGATGTGGAGCACTTGGAACCTCCGTGCACTGTTGGTGGGAATGTAAAATGGTGCAGCTGCTATGGAAAACAGTATGATGGTTTCTCAAAAAAATTAAAAATAGAATCACCATATGATCTAGCAATTGCACTTCTGGGTATATACCCAAAAGAATTGAAAGCAAAATCTCAAAGAGATATTTGTGCACCCATGTTCATAGCAGTAATATTCACAATAACCAAAACCTGGAAGTAACTCAACTGTCCATCAATGGATAAATGAATAAACTGAATAAATTCTACAAAAAGGAATATTATTCACCCTTAAAAAGGAAGGGAATTCTGATACACACTACAGCATAGATGAGATGAACCTTGAGGACATAATGCTAAGTGAAGTAAGCATGTCACAGAAAGACAAACACTCTATCTCCATTTATATGAGGTACCCAGAGTAGTCACACTTATAAAAACAAAAAGTAGACAGCGGCTGGGGAAAGAAGGAAAGCTAATGGAGGTAGAGTTTCTGTTTGGGATGGTGAAAACGTTCTGCAGATGGTTGTACAACAATGTAAAAATAGTTAACACTACACTGTACACTTAAAAATGGATAGGATGTTAAATTTTATGTATTGTGTATATTTTGCTACAACTAAAAATTTAAAGAAGTTAAACCATTTTCTGCCCTTTTTTGTAAAGACCATAAAATAAAAGTAGGCAAATATAAAAGCATGGAAGTCTGATAGTACATCGCCAGTCCAGATAGCTGGCCTAGTATGTCACTAGTAGCCTTGACTAGAAAGGTTTTGGTGTGGGTAACAAATACAGACAAAGGCTAGAGACAGCTCTTTCTAGGAGTTTCACAGGTAAGTGGAGAATGAAAGCTGCATTTTAGCTAGAGGATGATATCATAGTTTGAATATCGATGGGAATATCCAGAGAGACTTAGAATCTATTTGGGATTTATGAGAAATGTACCTTATGCCCCTTACTCATGATTGCACTCCTAAAGTTAGGCACTTTTTTTTTTTTAACCCAAATGTATAGGTGCAAAGCCTGAGTCTGAAGGAGTACGGCTGTCATCTGTTGTAGATCCCATGTCTCTCCATGCTACTTCCTTTCTGGCAAGACTGCACCCTAAGATGTATTACTTAGGGTCTAGCAAGTGCCAAGCATCTGGAACTTTCCATTGAACATACCATGCAACATCTTTGCCTCTGACAAAAGAAAGCTTTAAAGAAAGTTCCCCAGGTTATAAGAGGCAGAAGTTTCAAATGATTCCTGCTCTAAGACCCACTCTCTTTTTCTGTAGCCTTGCACTCAACATAGAACAGTATCTTCTAGCAGAGGCAGAGTTGTGCACAGGGATGACCCAACACCAATTTTATTCACTGTCTGAAGTCACAAAAAAAAGGTGTTATTGCACTATGTGTGTATTTAAGGTTATTCAAAATGTAAATTTTGGCAAATTCACAGTTTAAGATCCCAGGGATGTTTCGGGTTTAACTCTTTGTTGGGAAATAAGATAATCTGAGGCCCAAAGTCAAGCAAAATAAAAACCACTGCCAGGTTTCCAAACTTCTAGTTCTAATACCATCTCTTCTTTAAGTTACAGACAGAAAACATTTTTTTTCTAAGTAAATTGCATTCTTTGAAAATGTCAGTTTCAATATGCTCAAATCTGGTGTTTTCCTAAACAAAAAGCAAGGTGTATCAGCACGGTCGATGGCCATTTCAATTCTCAGTCACTTGCTTCATCCCTGTTCAACCTGGCATTTGAGCGTGATCTGGAATACTCAGGATGGTTTATATTCCCATTCTCCTCACGGAAACCCTCAAATCATCATACCTTGTTACAGTCTGACATTGGTAAATAGCTAAAGATTTCATCTCAAAATGAAATATTTCATAATTCTTTCCTGGTATAGCTTTCTACATCATTGGATCTAAGATTAAATTTAGTTATCATTCGTAAGCATAACACCAAAGGCAGAGTGATAGATTGGATTATATTTATAAAAGCCTTCTACATGTCAAAAATGTCATAGACAAAGTTAAAAGCAAGTAGTTAAAAAAATTACAAAGTACACATTAAAGAATTCATAATCTATCTATATACAAGAAAACAGAAATACAATAATATAAACATGGACAGGGCATATAAAAATAACTCACAAAGGCAAATACAAAGAATCAACAGACATAAACATTGTTCATCTCACAAGTGAAAAAAAATACAATGAGGTATAATTATTGTCTATCTCACTAGAAAAGGATAATTTTAAACCAAATATAAATAAATCATTATCAATAAAATTTAAGCGTGTTAAGGGTTCATGAATGTGCAGAAGCTTTGTATAGACAGGGGCAGGAGGCATGTGGAAGGAGTTTCAGGTGACCGGGGTGAAAATAGCACAAGTTTCAGAAAAACTTCAGAAAAGATGATGAGTAGTTTGTGTTTAATCCAAAATAGACCATTTCAAGAACAGTGGCCCAATCAAATCTGTGTTTGTAAGACTAATATGCTGACAGCAGTAAGAATCAATGAACTAATACTTGATTCAATATGCAATTTTTGCAGGGGAGCATCTACCATGGGCTGAGAGCATGCCTATTTTTTCAGTGCTGACACAACCCGGCTCCTAAAGCACAAAGATAAATGTTGTCAGTGCTTATTCCTCCTGTGGTCTCGTCTTCCCTCTGGTACCAGAAAGTTCAGTGGCAGTCTTGCTCGTTAGTTGCGTATTCAACAAGCATCATATTATACTAAGTTGAGTCAGAAGTGAGAGGCACACAGATGATGATAAAGGCAAAGATCCCCCCATCAAAAATATTACAGGTTAATAGGATAAGAACATGGTCAGGCACTTAGCAATGGGGTGTGATAAATGCTGCAGTAGACTTCTGTAGAGTAGAAGGAGAAACGAAGGGGGTGATTGACTCTTCCTGGAAGGAAGTCTTCCCAGGGAAGGAAACACATGAGTTTTAAAGGATAAAATTAGACTTCACAAGGAAGTTGAAGGGGAGAAATCCCCTCCAATTTTATCTTTTGCGTGTGTGTGTGTATGTGTGTGCGTGCGCATGTGAAGCTGTTTTTCTTTTCATGATACTTTGCCTTTGCCTGGCAAGAAGGGAGGATTGCTCACTCCTTTGGTTCTCATGGTACTACTACTACTACTACTACTACTACTACTACTACTACTGCCATATGCAATTTCTCCCAGGTGTGCTGATTTGTGTCTGAATTTCACATATGCAACCCCATTACACTGGTAGTCTAGTTCTTTGAAGTAAGTAAAATATTCCTAATTTTATAAACAAGAAAAATAAATCACAGGAAATGTAAGTTCGTGATTACCACAAAAATAATTGCTGAGGGAGCAATGAAATTTTGCTCATTCTGGTCTCAAAGCACATGCCATACTCGTCACTAGCGTTCCATCTATGCCTCTATGTTAGCAAGTATCTTGTTGAACTCCAGTTGTGCCTCCACATGAAGGTAAGGGCTCTGCCTTCTTTATGCTGTATCATAGGTATTGAGCACAGTGCTCAGATCTAGTAGATCTCCCCAAATATCTGAGGAATAATCACATAAATTAATGCACAAATCCCCCCAAAGACATCCTTTGGGACTTATGTAGCTCTACCAGATATGAAGATCTTTTGTTACACATGTTTTGTCTTCTAAACTAAATTTTTTGTCTCTGGAGAGTAGAACTTATGTTTTTAACTTCTGTAATGCTCACAGCACCTAACACAGAGCCTTGTCCGATGTGGGACACTCGGACAGATTTTTTAAAAGTAAATTATCCATTTCTTTTAGCTTTTAGAATGGACTTCATTCCTCCTGCTTAGTTTTGTAAAACAATGTCTCATCACTCCATTAGGTAGGTTGATGCTTTCCCGCTCTTCTGAAAATAATTGAAATAATTGCCCCCATTTTTTTTTTCAGGACTGTTTCAGCTCTAGGGTTTTACAATACCTCCAGATAACTCAACCTTTGTGGCTAATATGACCCATTTGGAGACTTTATTTTCTCTGGGGAAATTAATTTAAAACTCAGCTTGCACTCAAACAAATGCTTAGATCCCAAATGGTTTCATTCTTATAAAAAACATTAGCAAATTATAATTAGAGGGAAAAGTTAAAGGGCCAATAAGGGGAAAGAAATTGCCTTGACAAATCCTGAAATTCAAATCTATGCTATGGTTTTACTTTTTGATCTAATTTTTATCTAAATTTAATTTCTGTTGGAAGTGAAATTAGAAAACCTGTTTCTGTACCAGTTAAAACTCCTAATTCCCGTCCGTTGTTTTAACTTTGAAATATTAGTATCTCTGGTGACGTTTAATTATTGCTCTCTTAGAAGAGATTTGCCATTTTTATGCAGCTTTTAGACTGCTGTCCATTGGTACTGGACTTTCCAGGAGTCCCCTTCAGGTCTGCAGGCATGACACTAGGTGCAGGGAGCTTCTCACCTGTTTGTATCTGTTAGCGACCACTCTTTCCTGAGTAAAGCCAGTGGTAACAGCTTTTCTGAGAATATAAATGCAAAGTGACTACCATATGTATCTTTATTGAAGTCTTCCATTCTTGTGGGAAGATTGGTAAATAGTGATGGCAGTCTGAAATCAAATCAACCTGCAAAGAATAATCAATGACCTGGTTGCCCTAAAGTGTAAACTCAATGACTCATAATACCACAAAACCATCTCTATCCAGATGGTCAGGAAATAAGTCCAAAACCTTGAAGATATCCTCTTTTCCTTTTTAGTATTCTTTGAGAATTTCATAACTATGAATTATTATTGGTTATTACAGATCTTAAATATTTCTCAAATTCATCCTTTTGTCTTTTCTGTGTCACTTCTTTAATTCAAGTTCTCTATAACTTTGTCTTGCTTAACTGGTCCCATTGTGGAATGCCAAAGAGGTAAGAGCAGAGAAAGTCATAGTTTGTAGATATTAATGGTATCTGATTTTCATCAGCAGGAAGGAGACATCATTGCTTCCAACTTCAGCCCTAAAATTTAATATTATTCCAAAATTTTCACTCACCTTCCCTATCAAAGAAGAGCCCATATCCACTGCCCTGTGGCTTGCAGTGACTCCCCTCTCCCCTGTCCATCTAGGAAGAGTATTCTCACTGTCCCATTCATGTAGGCTTGCCCCCATGACTTGCTTTGGATGAAACATGGACAGAAGTGGCTTGGGCCATGTCCAAGCAGCAGCTGTGAGAGCTGTGGTGTGGTGTGGTCGTGGAATTTCCCTTTGCCTGGAGTAGGGCATGTCCCACATTGGAGCTGCTCCTTCAGCCAGAGTCCTGCAATGAAGAAATGGCAAATGGCCTCAGCCAATAAAGAGCATGAGCAAAAAATAAATCTTTGTTGTTTAAGTCACTGAGATTCAGAGGTTATTTCTTACTCAAAAATATGTAACAGAATTAATTAGTACAGTACAGTTCATTCTGTAGGTTATTCAATTCCTTATAAAAAACTGAATTTGAAGCAGTTGATATTACCTCAGGGTAAACTGTCATCGGGTTTGTGGCATATATCTCTTCTGTAGAACATCTAATGAGTATTGATTAAATGCACTAATATATGGGTAATACATAGAAGGCCATGTGCTGAATGCGAAGTAGACGATTTACCAAGGCTGGTGGCCCTGCCCGTGTCTGCTCTTTATTAATTTGAAGTGACTCAGCTGTATGTATTTAACATCTTAGCTCATTCCAAAGAATGACATTTTCCAAAAGTCTTCTCTCTTACAAATATTTTTTTAAAAAGCAGAAATATTTATGCTCCCATGACTTTTTTGCCCTGATGACTTGGTGACCTCAACACACGATGCTCTCTGCTGCCTCTATTCACAATTAACCATCATAGAAAGGACAGCTGACCTTTGCCCCGACACTGTGATGGTTCTGTAATTCTGACTCGAAAGAGAGTTTCATCAGCATCAAGCATGTGTTAAGCCTCTAATAAGTGCTGGGCTCTGAAACAGTAAAGATGTGTGTAACTCAGACCCTGAGTGGTGAAATGTGGGAGCCCAGGAAGGCAGAGGGGAGCAGCAACGCAGTGAGGCTGCCGTGCTGGCTCCAAGGGGACAGGGATGGAGAGGGAGATTTCTCAGGGCCCGGGCACTGAACAGCCTCCAGAGGAGCAGGAATCTGACCCACTGCACAAACAGGCTGTCTGGACCTTAAGATGGAGGAAAAAAGAGAATATATGGCACCGAGCATGGTAGACGGAGGGCATGTGGCAGTAATACAGAAGGGAAAGGGGGAAGGGAGGGAAAAAGAAGAAAACACATCTGCTGAGCACCTACCACAAGATTCTCGGACTCACATCTATTTCCTGATTTAACCTTTCAGGGGAGTCTCATGAAGTAGGCACTTAGCATGCACATTATAAAGATGAGGATATTGAAGCTTGCAACTTCGTCCACACCTCACAGTTTGTAAGTGCCAGAGCTGCGGGCTCTTGCTCAGCCTCTTCCACTTACCCAGTGGTCTTGGAGAGCCATTAATGTATCTTGTATAAATATCTCTTATCACCCCACTTGGCTGGAACAAGGGTAAAATGGACAGTGGATCGGTACAAGGCCACAGCTGTAGCATTCCTACACTCTTCACTCCTTCCTGCTGTTGCAGGTACCATTCTCTCTGCTTAGGATGCTCTTCTATGCTCTTGCTGTGCACCCCCTACACACACACACACTCCTGCTGCCATGCCCCATCCCATCCCCTGCCAAGCCTTGGTCTTCTCCACTTGGTAAAGGCCGGCGTCTTCCTCCAAGTGTCCACAGTGATGGTGATTCACAGCTTGTAGATGAAAATTATTGTTTGGATACCTGTCTCATTTCCTTCTAACCTCACCCTCCTCACCCCCCAGACTCTGTTTTCTGGACCAAGGAGGATTTTTGCTTCATGAAATTATCTGTGTATCATTCATTTAACAAACAGTGATCTAGAGTCCCATGGTGGGCCCGGTGCTGGGGACACACTCACACATCCTGATGAGTCAAAGCAAAATGGTCTCTGTCCTCACCAGGCTTACCTCCCTGGGCATTATGGATGTGGAACCGGGGAATTACAAAGGTAAGGGACACAGTGGATCCCCGAGGCTCAGAGGGGGCCACCTCGATTAGATTCGGGTAGTAGGGAAAGCCATCCGAGGGAAAGCGACACCCAAACTCACATCTCCAAGAAGAGGAGATGTGATGAAGGAGGTGACACATGAAGCCGAAGCCACCTTCCCTGGGCTACAGGACCCGCTGTGGACAGTAAAGTGCGAGCCGGAGGGAAGGCCTCTTCAAACAGCACCCACCACAGAATGGGTTAAAACCTATCAGTATTTGTCACTCGGGCATGCAGGCGTTCTTATACGATGAGTGAAAATTCAGCCTATCTTTTGAGAAAGAATCCTATATATGTTCTGATTTATTATCCACCATTGCTGTTTATCTTATCTCGCTTTCTGAAACCTCCTTTCAAATAGGAAAATACAGCTGATGGAGGCACGCGTGTTCCTACCTGGGTGACAGAGAAAGGAAAGTGAGGTACGCCGCGTTGAATCAGATAGTTGGGGGTTTTATTGTGTTCTCTGAGCCACTTTTAATAAACTTTCCTGATACTCAGTAAAAGGATGTGGTCGCCATCAAAAGCTCTTTTCGGTAACCAAATCAACAAGAGGAGAAAAATACACCTACACAGTCCCAGGTGCAGCCGACTGCGGGGCGCCCTGAGTGCAGGGTGTCTGTTCCTCCGGCTTGAGAGGAGCTCGCTGGGACCTGTGGCTCAGACATCTCCTCCTGCACTAGCTGTGTGACGGACCCAGCCTCCTCCAGCTGTGAGCTCAGGGGGCGGCAAGGGGGTGCTTGTCTCTGTTCGCCCACCATAGAGTTGCACTTTTCTTCCCAATCTAGAATTTCCTGCCCATCACCTCCAGCCCAAAAGCACTAGCCCAAGTACTAAGTACTAAGGATTCACCCTCCTTGCTTAGCCAGCCCCACAGCTGGGCAGTAAGGAGTCCCATTTGCCAGCCCTGGGTGCTGCAGCAGAAGCCCACACACCTTTGCCGCAAGGTGGGCAAGATCCCCGTTTCCCGGGGCCGTTCCCAGCATTATCTCACCTGGGCCAAGAGACTACACACCTTATCCTACCCATGGGGTCCCGGATCTAAGAAACAAAGGACAGATGGGACAGACAGTGTGTGCCTAAATCAGGTGTGGGGACACTTTTATGGGTTTCTCCTTAGTAGACTCCCATTTCCAAAACACTCTCTGGTCTTTGAATACTCCATATAGATGTTTTGACATCTATTTTATGTTGTACCTCTCACGTTGCGGGCACTCTGACATCAGAATGGGCTGCACCATTGTTTGTCCTACTTAACGTTTTCAGATTTCTGGCTCCCTGACCATAAATAGTTGAGATGTCTTCACTCTTAAGTGTATTTTACTGATTAAGTAAAAGTAGGTTGGATTGAGACATTGAGTACATTGAGTACATAGTAAACATATTAGAAGCCAACGAGGCAGGAAGCACATCTGTATCGTGAGCCTCTGCGTCATTAGTAACCCGCTCGGTGCCAGGCACATAAAACACGGTTACTACATATCTGTTCACTAATCTGCAGCAGGGGTGACGGAGAAAGAAGATGCTCTCGTCCTGCCCTAATGCGCAGTCTCTGCTCTAACCCATAGCTGGCACAACACAGGTTCTTCCCATGCCCTCCTTCGCCCCATAACCACGGGGTGAGGGGGCGGTTTCATACTCATTTAACGATGGAAGAGACAGAGGCCAAGAGTTTAATGACTCTACAAAAGTCTCCCTGTTTGTGTTAAGGCCAGATTTTGAACTGGGACCCCAAAGTCTAAGCTCAGTATCACTCCTACCAGGCCACTGTTCCCTAAATGATGAGAAATACAAACTTGGCCCCTGCTTCTGGGTTGTTCCCTTGTCCCCTGGCTCCTGGAATTGCAATGAGTTGGGGCCTGGTTGCTCCATGCCCCACTTGGGAGTGGTGTTGAAACTAGGGCCTCTAGCTGGATTGTCTCGTTCTTCAAAATAACACTGGGAAGTGCAAAGCATCCTCACAGCTGGATGGATCCAGGCTGAGTTGTGGGGAGGATCAGTCATCTCCCAGCCTTGCCCTGCTCTGCTTGCACAGCCTGCTCTCACACTCACTGTGTCCCCTCACACAGCCCACTGCTAGATCGGGAATTCAGGGGTGGTACCAAAGGGCGAGGACTTTTAGAGCTTTCCAAGGCCCCAGACAGGTGTTCCACACCTCTCAGATGTGTGCAAAGGACAATGTAGCTCTGGGCCACCAGTAACGACACCCTTCCCCAGCTCAGGACTTTCTATGTACCAGCTGTTGCTCCCACTGCTTTAACTCATTCAAACACACACACATTTAAAAAAAAAATAAGTAAATCTGTTGGTGATCTATGAGACGGTAGGTCTCCAGAATCATCACCTTCTAGTCATCGAATCCTCATCAATATCTCACGTAAACGTTACTTTGTTCAGCATTTTATAATCGTCTAAGATATGGCCTGCATAAAAAAAAAAAAAAAAAAAAAAAAAGATATGGCCTGCATGTGGCCAAATAGGTAAGTCAGGGCACTGTCAGTGAGGGTCTCACAGCACGGAGAGTAGAAGATCTGATGGGGTCGCCATCGGATACCTAGAGTGCGGTACAGGGCTAAGTACCCTGTGACTGCCTTAGGACAAGATGCGCTGAGATGGGAGAGCCTAATTATCTTGTCTCTTTCGAAGGGCAAATAGGTAATCTGGCCCAGCCACTGGCGAGGTGCCCGGGTGCCAGAGACAGAAGAGCAGGGACTGCACACAGCCTCAGACACCGAGGTGCCAGGGCGAGTGTGTGATGCCAGTGACGGGCCCCAGGTCGGCTGAGTGGGTGAGATGTGGAGACCTGCCAGGACTTGGTGTTCTACGAGGACATCTGGGCAGGATCATAGAGGATCTTGAATGCCAGACTGAAAGATAGCTTTGACTCCAGCAGAAACATTTACCCGGTTCCTCTGAGTGGCTAGCATGCTCTCTGGAGGCAAAAGGCAGCCTCCAACTCAATGCACCACACAGATCTGTGTGTTCCAATCACGGGGCAGCTGGCAGCTGAGGGACTGAGCTAGGAGAGTTGCTTATAATCCTTGCAGCAGCCAGAGTAAACTCTTAGTTTTCATTCCTTAAAACCAACATTATTTGTTTACCATCTCTTGTTTTGTGAACTACTGCAAACGCTTTGACAAAAATAGAGAATAAAATACTGAGCACCTACGTACCACTCCCAACTTGATCCGATGGCCACCTGTGCCGTGTTTGCCACAGAGGATGATTTAGTGAATTTATAAACAGTAGGCAGAGGACTAGGCGCCCGTGCACTAATCGCCGAACCCGGATTCTTCCACAGAGATGATCCCCGTCAGGCCAGCGGCCTGCATACTCCTCGGCAAGTATTTAAAGAGTTACTATTTATCACGAGATGTTCTCAAATACATTTGTAGGTCTGAATGCTTTTTTATAAATGATATCACACTGCATGTGTGTTTTCTTCATCTATCTATCATCTATCTATCTATCTATATCTATCTATCTATCTATATTATATTATATTTGCTAAATCTCTGTTTAAAGATTTTTTCTACTGATTCATACTGTACTTCTATGGGGATTTTAACTGTTGAATAGTATTGGATCACAATTTTCTGATTCATCCGTTGAGGGACATTGTTTTTTGGAGGGAGTTGACAAGGAAAAGTGCAACTGTGTAGAACTTAATGTCAAGGCCAGAGAACCGGAAGATAAAAATCGTATGCAATAGTGTGCTGACACCAAGACATAGACTTCCACCGATCCCCTGTCCCATCTTGTGATCAACTGCTTACATTTCTCTCTACAAGAGCATGCTAAGTGGTTTCCTTGAATACCCACAGAGATCAGGAAAACACACTTGTTCAATGTTTCCACTGAAGACTTTTGCAGTATTTCCATTAGGGCTGAATTCTGTTAGGGTATTAGGTTTATGTGCTGGGATTTCTGTTTTTCTGGTGTTTGTGACTTGATTTCTGTGGCTTTCTCCAGGTACACTTCACAGTCATTTCTGTCTGAAATATTTTTTAAGATTATCCTCAGAGACGTGTTCAAATCTGCACTGGAAGGGTGATGGAGGCTGGAAAATATTTATTGCATCTGTGTTGAATTCACCACTTTCAACTTTCCCAGCTCTCTGCCTGGGCTTACTCTAGGCCATGTCAGAGGACTCGAACCTAAACTGATATCACTTTACTTCTGAGGGTATGGATCTCTTTACTTTATGAGGTAGGACTTCTAGCAACAGAGTGGAAGCACGATTCCCCAGGAATGCTGTGCGGTGGACACTAGGCAGGGTGTTCTCACCTCCCTGCTCACTCCATCTAATGGCTCAAGGGAGACAAAGCAGAGGTGGAAGAAGTGAAAAGAAAGGAGATTAGAGCTCATCTGTCCAACGTCACACAGAGAAAACAACGGAAAATAAGTACTATTTTATCTGAGTCTAAAATTATAGTTTTAGCTCGATAAAGTCAATATTTTAGTTATATAAGAATAATTTTTTTCATCGAATATTGTCCTAGAGTGGTCCGAGGTCATAGCCCATCCTGGCAAGCTGCAAAGGGGGGATATACAATAACTTCGTGTGCTTTTGAACACGGTTATCCAAGCTCTGTTTTTCTGGAATGTGACAGACACCTTCTATGCAACAAAGCATTTCATTCTTAAACAGTATTATTTTAAAAATTACCAATGGATTGGCAAAGCTTGCAGGTTGTACCACGAGAACAGTTAGTCCGTACCAGCCAGAACGGATGGCAAACATAGGAGCTAGCCACCTCACCCCCATCTTGGTCCATTTCCCTAGCCTCCTCGCCAGCCAGCTCCAGATCTAAGCGACTCTGCATTGGAGTCCTGGGTCCCAGAGAGAAGTGGTGTTCGCAGTTAGTCGCCTAACTATGATGATTAGCAAACCAGATGTCTTGACACATACCAGGCTTCCGGGGCAGATACCCACCCACAGATTCTCAATTAGGGAAATCTACAATTAACATGACAGCAAGGGAAGGGTCTGGTGTGCAATTAAAATACTTTGGCTGATGCTTATTTTGCTGAGATATCAGTTAATAGCTTTCAAAAATGTATAAGAAATCTACTTATTTGCTAAAATGTGAGACCATTTGAAGGTAGAGTAGCAGAGTAATTTGATAGGCTTTTACTTACTGAAGAACAAATCTGCTTCTTGGCTAATCATCATAGAGTCTGTGATATGTTTTAGATAACAGAAAGCATAATCCTTGCTGGATTGGAGAAGATTTGAGAAGTGAACTGAAGGTGGACAAGTCTGGTAACAATGAGAAAAGATTCTTCTAAGAGCTTCGGCAATTCTGATGTATCTTGAGCCCCAGAAGGTTTTGGAGTTTGCAGCTGCAGATGACAATTCCTTTTCTTTCTTCTTCTTTTTTTTCTTCTCAAACTGAATTCAACAATGAGGCAAGTGATTGCACTGTGGCAATAGACAAAAGCTGTTTTCAGAGGATTGCCTGCTTGCAGAGGCCTGGGAAACCCGGGCTTCCAAGTCACAGACAATGGGTCTTTTAACCTAACACATCGCCCCAAACCCGGTGGCAAGCACACTTCCTGAAATTGTCATGGGCCAACGTGTCAAAAAAGCTACAATAAGAAAAGCTCAGCACAGTTTTCTGTGCTCGGATGACAAAGAAGAGCCTTATAGAAGAGCTGCTTTCACACTCTGGACGGCAGCATCATCCAATCTGGAATTGTGCTGGGGGTCTCACTTGTACCCCTGTATCCTTGAAGCAAGAACATCATCATCACCACGTACACGGGAATAGGCTGCTTCCCAATATCGGGCCCTCTGGGAAGATGGTTGGGATCTAGATGGACTAGGGACCATGGAGGAATTTCACTAAGAGTATTGTTTCTCTCTACACTCACCCATCCCTCCAGTTCAGCTATATTTTGAAGGAAATAAATGATTATTTCTCTTTTGCTCTGAAAATCCTACATGCTTTCATGCTACTTTTATTATGTTTAAAGAGATGACAACGACCCTTGGAAGATATATATTGAAATTGCATGGCCATTCATTCTTTCAACCAACTGATTGATGACTAAAAGTCATAGCATTACTGTCATAGCTTCTGGGGGTACAAAAAAAAAAAAAAGAGCAGGGTCCTTCCCCCCTGTCCATCAAGGAAGGCATATATTTTTAATTCTTACACTGCAGTGAATTAGATGACTGAGAATATAAGGTCAAACGTGTAATGGAAATTAGGAAACCAAGAGGACTGGATGATTGGTAAGTTTTGCAGAGAAAGCAGGACTTGAGTAGGTGGTGTATGAACAAAAACAAAAGAGTGAGAGTTTGCTAGAAAGGATTAATCAGAATTAATCTAATCAGAAGGAATTGCTTGGAGACACAAAGGCCTGAGATAACAGTAATGACTAGTACTTCATTCAGCTCGAGCTATATCGCAGGTGCTGGTTTTAGCTGGGCACACACTAGTTCCATGACTCCTTGTGACAACGTGATGAGACAGTACTATTATTGTTCTCTTGTTTCATATGATAAAACTGAGGCTTAGGAAGAGAAGAACTTATTCAAGTCAAAGAGCTGACAAGTAATAGAGGTGGCATTCAAACTTAGGTTTCCTTTTCACTCCAGAAGCGGAGCCCCTGAAGCCACACTGCCAGGAACACAGTACGTGACCTGCAGCTGGGGAGTCAGGACAGACACGATCAACATCGGGCGGTGGTCATTCATCATCATCCAGACAGGTGGAAGTGTCGGTGGCACTTTCAATGGGGGAGGGGACTTCACCATATGGATATTTTTTTAAAGATATCTTTTGCATTATTGCACAGACAGGGTGGGCAGAGGGGGAGCGGGGAGCTCAGAGGATCTGGAGGCTGAGAAGAGGTGGAAATGTGCAATCCCGAGGACAGAAACAAGTGCTGAAGAGAGGCAGCTGCTTGGAGATGGTGTGCTGAGGATGGATTTGCAAGATGTTTGGGAATTAAAAACCTACGTGAGTTGAGCAGAGGAGAGAGGCTGCAGAGAAATGGCCAAGTGTCTGCGCTGAGAGCCATGGTGACTGTCATTGCCCATGACCAAGATCCCGTGAACAGAGCAGCTCACATCGGCCTTTGATGCTCTGCCCTCTGTCCCCGTCATCGACAAACTGTTTCTGAGTACTGACATTGCACGAACAAAAGAACAGGGCTAACTTCCTGTGTTGCAGAGCCTCCAGAGAGGTTAGGAGAGAAAACCAACCCAAACCACGCTATAACCTGACCTGGCGCACGTCCACGATGCAGCTGCGGAGGCGGTGACAGGCAGTAGGTACCACGCGAGCTCAGAGGAGAAATGGTCACCATGGGCTAGATTTGTGCAGCAGATGGTTCTGGAGAAGGGCCCTGAGTTTAGAAGATGGGACAGTATGTGAGCACGCATAGCAACAGCCCCGCAGTCAGTGGTTCCTGCAGTGATGCCTTAAGTCTACCTTCCACATAGATTTTTTGTGTGACGTAGAGACCAAATGATAGGTTCTGCTCACACTGCAGAAATCCATGAAGGGGGCTATTTAAGTGATTTGCTATTTTATGTTTTCTGTGTGTAAGTGTTTCAACTGCTTCTCTAGACATTCCTGTATTTGGAATCACCTGGGGATGTATGTTAAGATTTAAATCCCTAGGTTATCCCACAGAGATGGTGAGTCAGGATATGTGGGGTGGGTCATGAAGACATGACCTTTTAACAACAGCAACCGAATAGCTCTGCTTCAAACACGTGAAGACCACGCGTGACAAAGATAGCTCTGGGACACGTGAATCGCTGACAGTTATACAGGATAATGACACCAAGGAAATTGTATATTAGAACCTATAAATAGCACCTACATTTTATCACAGTGTAAGAACCATATAAAATAAATATTTCATGAAATTAAAACAAAAATCCTCACGGATATTCAAATCAGTCTTCAGATTTTTTAGGTGTCTCTTACATTCCCTCACTGTTTCTCTTTTTGCTTTTGTCTCAGATTCTCACATTTTTATCTCTCTTTTGTCCTTGTCACTTGCTCAATTCTTGTTTCTCTTTCCCCTTTGTTCTATCCCTTGCCTTGCCCCTAACCCACTCCCCACTCGTGTTGCCTCATTTTCCCATCTGTTTTCTAAATTTATCCCTCCTTCTATCATCACAGCCCCCATCTTACAGAGCTAATCTCACTACTGCTCTGTTGTTAGCTTTCCATAGTGTTGGATGGTGTCAAATGCTTTTTTTGCATCTATTAAGATGATCATGTTTCTTTTTCTTTGTTCTGATAATATGATCAATTGTGCTAATTGATTTTTGGATGTTAAGACAAACCTGCATTTCTTTGGTAACCCCCCCTCAAGGCATGACATATGATATATATTACATACATATATATATTTCTTGATTCAATTTGCTAATACTTTACTAAGTGTGTGGTATCTGGACATGATGACTATTCCAGTTCCTGTAATGCCCTAGTCTAGTTTTTATGAAGGGTAATTCTGGATTCACAACATTAGTTGGGAAATGTTACTTCTTCCTATATTTTCTGAAGGAATTTTGTAACATAGCCGCTATTTTTTCCTTCAATCTTGGACAGAATTCACCAATGATACCATCTAGGTGAGCAGTTTTAATTTTCAGATGGCTTTAAATTATTAACACAACTGCTTTATTGGATAGAAATCTATTCATTTTTTTTCTATTTCTTCTTAGGCCAGTTTTTTTTTTTTTTTTAATTACTGTCCTTTAAGGAGTTTTCCATTTTATCTAATCTGTTAAATTTATTGGCACAAAATTGCCTATACTATTTTCCTATCATCCTTTTTTAAATTTCTGCAGTATCTTTGGTAATGCCCTCTCTTTCACTTTTGATATTAATAATTTATGTCTTATGCTTATTGATCAGATAGTAAGGGATCTGGGACGCCGTGGCTCAGCGGTTGAGCATCTGCCTTTGGCTCAGGATGTGATCCTTGGGTCCCAGGATCGTGTCCCACATCAGGCTCCTGCATGGAGCCTGCTTCTCCCTCTGCCCGTGTCTCTCATGAATTAATATATAAAATCTTAATAAAAATGACAGTAGGGGATCTATTCTAAATATCATGAATTATGAGTTGTGGGAATTCTGGTTTCTGTTCTTTTTAATAAGTGTGTCTTTTTTTTTTTTGGCAGGCAATTGGCTTGGTTGGACTCAAGGTTAATATTCTGTTTATTATTAGTGTTTTTTTTGTTTGTTTGTTTGTTTGTTTTGTTTTTAGCTCTGAACCCAGTTGATATGCTTTTTTGTTTGGTTGAGCTCCACTAAGTCTGCTCCAGCCATAGATGTGGACAGAAAATTTTGGGGGTTCCCAAATTTACTATTTTCCTTCTGAGTTTTCTTTTCTCTTCTCTTCTCTTCTCTTCTCTTCTCTTCTCTTCTCTTCTCTTCTCTTCTCTTCTTTCTTTTTTTTCTTCTCCATTTGCATTTGATTTCACCTGGGTCCATGCTAAAAGCTATGATATTAGTAACTCTACTGTGTATCATTTTCTCCAATAGCTGTGTTCTACCTTCTAAATCTGAAAGTTCTGTTGACTCTCCAATGCCTTCAGGTAGCTGCATTTTGCATTACCTAAAGAGTTTATACTTGTTATTTGCAAGAAAATGGGTCATGCATGATCTAACTTAGCTATTTCCCAAAATAGATATACATTTTTCTCTGCCTTCATTTTTAAAGGAGTTTTTGCTGTAAAGAGAATTAAGGTTTTAAGTGGGGAATAGAGAGGGAGGTTGCCTCTTTTGTTTATCTCTTTAAGGATCTTGATCCACTATACACCACATTGCATTGTTTCTGACAAGAAGTCTGTAGTCATTCTTATCTTTGTTCTTGTACAGGTAATGTGTCTTTCTTGTTCCTTAAAATTTTTCTTTCTCAAATTGTACTATAGCAATTTGATCATGATGTGCTTTGGTGTGATTTTTGTGTTTATTCTGCTTGGGTTTTCTTAAGTTTCTTGCCTTTGTGGGTTGTATTAGCATCTGACTCCATTTTTTGTGAGTGTTGAGGAGTGACAGCTTCTAAACCCCCCTCTTCCTTTTTCCCCTTCTTTCCTAATCCGGAAAAGCTGGAGAGAAAACCCAAGTGCTCTCTCCTTCGGTGAATTTTCACCCTGCTCTATTCTTAACCATAATAAAAAATCCAGCCATTCTCATCCCCTTGCCTACTCTCTCAAGCATTGTCAGACCAGCTTGAAGTCTAATTATGTGACTAGTATGCTGTTTGATATCCTCTTGGTGTGTGTGTGTATGCTGTAAGTCTCAACATCTGAAGAAAAAAAATATTTTTAACAAAATTTTTTTTTATTTTTTTATTTATTTTTTAACAAAAATTTTAATTGGAGTCCATCT
This sequence comes from Canis lupus baileyi, assembly GCF_048164855.1. Classification (NCBI taxonomy): domain Eukaryota; kingdom Metazoa; phylum Chordata; class Mammalia; order Carnivora; family Canidae; genus Canis; species Canis lupus. The sequence continues at coordinate 60,189,018 of NC_132849.1, read as the reverse complement.
TATAGCTTAAAGTATATGCAATACAGGTTTATAATCTTCATAACATTTTGAAAATGTATATCTTTTTTTAAAAATATTTTCCTGTCCCCATTCTGGAACACAGAATTCCTATATATAAGGTCATTTGATATTATCACACAGGGCAGTAAGCTTCTGTTAAATATTTAGGTTTTTTAATTTTAATTAAGATCAGCCAGTGAATTTTTCATTTCAGGTAATTTTCAGATCTAAAAATTCCATTTGGTTCTACAAATCTGTAATTTCTCCATTATCATGTTCATGTTCTCCTTTAAATATTTGAATATATTTATTCTACCAGTTTTATAGTTTTGGTCAGGAATTATATAATTTCTGTTGTTTCTGAATTCATTCGAATTGCCCTCCCTCTTTTTTGGGGGATCTGGTTATATATCACAGTTTCCTGCTTCTTTATATGCTAGTGATGTTTTTTATTGGAAAATAGGCATTGTGACATTATGTTATTGAATTTTGATTGTTATACTTCATTATTTCCTTTAAAGATTCTTTAACTTTGTTTGGCAAGGACTTAAGTTATTCATAGATGATCATGATTATTTTGAGCTTGATCTTCAAGCTTGAGCTTGAAGTTTTGTTAGCCCATATCTAGAAAAACCTTTTATCAAGGGCTAATTTAATTTAATTTAATTTATTCATAGATGATCATGATTATTTTGAGCTTGATCTTCAAGCTTGAGCTTGAAGTTTTGTTAGCCCATATCTAGAAAAACCTTTTATCAAGGGCTAATTTAATCCAATCTATGTGACATAATTCTTTTGGAATATTTACTAAACATTCTAGGTGCTAAATATGGTCTTTTTACTTAGATTGGCCATCCAACCATACTAGGTTCTGGAAACTGATCAGCTTATAGTGACTGTTTTTCTTTGTCCAACCTTGTGATATTTCACTTTATACATGTAAAACTTAGATTCCAACAACAGACTCAATGGGGCAATTAATTCTATATTGTTTTGGAATTCCTTATCTATGTAGTTCCCTTCTGTCTGATACATTGTCATTTAAATTTTATTTACTTTTGTCTCCATAAACTATCATCTCTTCTTCATCAACTTGATAGTTTTGCCATTCTCAGTGTGAGTTCTTTCTTCCTGAAACAAGATCCATAAGATGCCCCCAGAGAGAAAATAAGGATAATAATAGGGCTCAACTCATTGTTTTCCTCATCTCAGGAATCACAGTTATACTTTGTCCACTGGCCAATATCTGATAATGTTATTCCATGTGTTGTGTCTATTTTTCTACTTGTTTTTAGTGGAAAGGAAAGATCAGTACCAAGTACTCCTTATTTGTTGAGATGGGAGTTCTCAGATATTTTGTTCTAATGCTTTAAAAAATATTTTTAAACAAACAGAAATTCAAGTTAACTAAATTCAAGTTATATTTTAGTCATATTTGGAAACTACAATGAGAATAACTCAGCTGAGGTGGCAGTAAAATAAATAGAAAATCTTACACATGAGTAAGTTCACAATGCTTCAGCCAGGACAAATCATGGCTTGTTCTATGTGTCTTTCAAAGAAGTTTTGTTTATTCTTAAAAAAAAAAAATGTAAGATTTATTGCCATTTTGCAAATGTTAAAATGTAAAAATTTTGCATTTTATAATTGAAGAAGTGGGATTATTATAAGATATAGCAATAGAGGAGAGCATAAAAACAAGAAAGATGGAGTTATATTTGTAAACATAAAACAAACCCAAGGACAATAGCAAATAGTGTAGAATGTTGAGTTTTCACATATTTTTTTCGCTTTCCTTTCAGGTTTTTATAGAATGAATATACTATTTTTTATAATAAAATTGTATTTTAACAAATGGTGCTGCAACCACTGAATATTGATATGGGAGAAAAAAATAGAAATTTCACCCCTAACTTGAACCATATACAAAAATTAATTTAAATTGGATAATGTATTCAAGGGTTACATTGATCTCACTTCTTTTGATATCAAATTCTGGGTGAATTCCATTAAATTATTTAAATTTTTATTCAAGATGAGTTGACTTATTATAGTATGATGGGGTGACAAACAGCTAGGAATCAAATAGAAGCAACGTTTTCACCACTAGAATCAAGAGAAGCATGTAAGTTGGGAACGTCTGTGCATCCTGGAGACTAGGCCTACAGAAGTCAAGGGTCTTTCTAGAAGGGGTTTTGAATAATGTAGGAATTAGCCAGGTGGATAATGGAAGAGAAAGATGGGGCATGTGTGTATCTCAGTGGTTTGCATCTGCCTTTGGCTCAGGTCATGATCCCAGGGCCCTGGGATCAAGTCCTGCATCAGGATCCCCACGGGGAGCCTGCTTCTCCCTCTACCTATGTCTCTGCCACTCTCTTTCTCTCTGTCTCTCTCATGAACAAATAAATGAAATCTTAAAAAAAAAAAAGAAAAAAGAAAAGAAAAGAAAAGAAAAGAAAAGAAAAGAAAAGAAAAGAAAAGAAAGGCATTCCAAGTATAGCAAACACCAAATGCAAAAGTACAGGGATACTGTATTGCTCGGTGATTTCTTTGTGCTGTAGTGTGTGATTATTCAAACAGTTGCTTTGATATTCCTATGGCTGAGCGCTTAATAAGGTACTCACATATATCACTTCTGCTAAACACAGAAAACACATTTATTTCTAGGTTATTACTTCATCATCTCCCCACCTGAAGCAACCCATAAGAAAGTCTGGGGACGAATGTCAATTCTCAAAAATTCTTTATTATATTTCCTTAAAACATGCTGGGATCTTTCTTACCATATCACATATTGATATATAGAACATTCATAGATTCTTATTTTATATTATGGAGAGGGAATTGCATAAGTAATCGAAAGCCCTAGGAATTTGATCATATTTCTGATTTTACTTTGTCATTTTAATATCTTGTGACATGGGCCCTCCTGATATAGCAGCCATCAAATTAAAAAAAACAAAATAAAAAAGCAAATAAAGCCTCTTAGATCTTCTATGATTAATGGGAAAAGAAATGCTGAAGCAGAAAATAAGACTAGCATGTGTTTGTGCCAAAGAAACAGAAGCTGCACTGCCCCCAGCCATGCCTACCAGAGCCAGCCAACACACAGCCTACTGGAATATTACTGTTCCACCCTGGTCTGCCCCCAAGCCTCACCTCAAGGTATGCCAGCCTCATGTGTGTCCTCCACCCACAACACCAAGAAGGACTATCAAAACTCCTCCATTGGAGAGTCTCTTAGGGCACCATCAGGAGAAAATGCAGAGAAGTCCTGGCAGGGAAGATTTTTACCCACATAGAGGCTCTGGCCTTGAACTGGAGCCTTTACAACAGGCCATCTGTCTCAAGTTGTCAATCCCTAGGATCTTCAGGGATCAGAGAAATGGGCTGTTCCATTCTGAGTCTTATGCTAATATGCCTCCTGTTTGTGAGACCAGAAAAAAAAAACAAACAACACAGTATAATATTAACAATGGAACACTCTTGGCAATGGGCTTTGGTGTATTTTATTTTCCTGATTATTTTCTGTATCTTCTAAAGTTTTTATGAGGTATTATCTACAATTAGAAAAAAAAATCTATTTTAAACTATGAATATAGTATCTTTCTGTTCTTCCTTTGTATTTATTTTAATATTTGGTATATATACATTTATGTATTACTTTATTAAAATTTAAACATTTTTTTTTTCTCTCCAGGATTTTATTTTAAAATAACAGAAGGAAATTATGTGACTAGACTCTGGAGAATTCAATACCATCCATATTACTTTTAAAGTCTGTGATCTTGGGGTTCCTGGGTAGCTCAATCTGTTAAGCATCTGACTTTTGATTTTGGCTCAGGTTGTGATCCTGGAGTCATGAGATCAAGCCCCATGTCAGGCTCTGTGCTTATGGGAAGTCTGCTGGAGATTGTGTCTCCCTTTTCCCCTCCCCCACTGCTTGAGCTCTCTCTCGCTCTCTGTCTCTCTCTCTCTCTCTCAAATAATAAATAAATCTTTTAAGTCAGTGATCTTGTTAGGGGACATTTTCATATGTCTGTTTTTGTTACATTAAAAAAGCTTCTAAATATATATGCTATAAAGGAAAAGCTTATTTGCCAACCAATAGTCCACAGTACTTCATATCCATGAACAATGAAATTATATTAAGGGGACTGTTTTCTCCTCTGCTGTGCATGGCAGGAATGCCCAGGTGCTAGACCTTACAGGGTAGTGACTGAGAAAAAAAAAACATGATTTTAGACACTCTAGATGTATGTTTTATTATAATATTCCATTTAAAAATAACTTTGGCAATAATTCTATGACCAGCCCTATACTAAAATATTAAAAAATACACTTTCTGTCTGTAAGAAATGCATAATTAATTTTATAAGAAATATAATAAGCAGCACACTAGTCCCCCCCCCCAAAAAAAGAACAATTTATATAAAATTATATGCAACCCAACTAGGTTGTGAGAAAAATCTAATCATTTACATATTTGTCCCTATTTTGGTGAATTTGTTACATTAATCTTTGTAGTTCTTATTTTTTGTTTTTGTTTCACAAACAAAAAAAAATCCACCTTAAGTATTTTCCCTCAATAGGTTTGAAACAAAATCCATCTCATTGTATGACAGTAGGATTTTTACAGAGGTAATAATAAAGCTACATATTTGAACTGACTTCCCTGCTCTTGTTACATGCTTAACTGCCCAGACAGATTTCTAAAAATAAAGATGGGATTGTGGAGGGAAGGGGAGCAGAAAGGAGGGAGGAAGGGAGGAGGAGACAAGGGAAGAAGGAAGGCGAAAAGAAGAAAAGAAAGGAAGGAAAAGAAAAAAAGGGAAAAGAAGGAAAGGAAAGGAAAGGAAAGGAAAGGAAAGAGAAAAAAAAGAGGAAGAAAAGACAAGACAAGACCCACAGGGTAATGAATGATAAAGAAATTTCAAGCATTGATTAATTCACAGCCTGTTCATTTGTTGCTTTTTGTCTCCAGCCTGAAGTAGATGACAAACAATAAGTAATTAATCTGTATAGTATCCTAGGAATAAAAAGAGATGTCTTTTAAATTTTTTTCTAATCTAGTTAATCTGTGTGGTTCATCTTTTCCAAAGCTGCCTCATCTTCAAAATCGCTTCAGTAATCAATGCCACCTAAAGTTATAAATTTTGTCCATCAACAAAATATCACCATCCTCATCATTAAGGAAGACCAGGGGAGCCATCTTTCCACCCGCTTAATGAGATGGACAGAAGTTTCCTCCAACAGAACCAACTCCGCAAGGTTCCCCAAGGATGAATGGGGAGGAGAACAAGAAGCAGCAGGCCAGTATGGCTACCATTGCCAGTGCTCTCTGTCACTGATTTTGGTGATTCTGGCCACAACACAGGACTGAAATTTCATTTGAACATCCTCTGTGTTTATATGGATTACATTGTAAAGAGATTGGGAGGGATGAGGCTAAACATATTTCACTATTTTTAGTTATCAGTCCTTTCTGTTCTTCTTCTACTTCTCTGATGGAAAAAAATGAGCCAACATCCCCTTTGAAGCAAATGAGATCTCTACTCCTAGCTCTTATCACCTAAGTACAGAAACAAATGCACAGAAACTGTCCCATAGAAATAAGTCAAAGAGAGAATTAGTTAAGTGCTCTTTTCCCCTCTTCTCTTTCTTTCACTTATTTCTAGCAACTATCAGATTGGCGAGAAAGAATGTCTCAGGGTGAATTAATCCACCCAATATACATTCATCCATCAATTTTGCATATCCCCATGTCTCCCATAGCACCATACATCTATCATTATAGTCACTAAAAAGGTGCAGAGGAAACGTTTTGCTTCTGTGCCTGTCTTAGAACTAAACACAGAATAAAAATCTGAGTAAAATGGATAAGACATAACAACCCTCATGAGGTGTGTGGCTTAGGGAAGATTACAGGTAGTTTAAGAATTACTGGACAATGTGACAGTATTACAAATACATAATTAATTGCAAATTGCTAAGTGGTTTAAGGGGAAGAACAGGTAGTAATGAGAAATGCTGGCTGGAATCAGGAAAGGTCCCCTCAGCACACTCTCTCACCTGGTATCTGAAGAAAGGATGAACATTACTTCAACTGGAGGGGAGATGGTCTTCCATAAGCCTATGTAACAGCACTGCAACAACAAAGATCTTTTAAGAAAATGAAAGACTGTGTGAAGAAATTGCAGAGAGTGAGAAAGATCAGCAGAGCCCATCAAATGGAAGCTGGGTTCACAATTCAGGTTTGGAGTCCTATGAGCAGGAGGGCTGAACCAGGACCCTGGGGTAATCAGATTTGATCTTTTTTAAAGCTCATCCCAGTGGTTGGGTACAGACTGATGGGAGGGGGGAAAGGATAAGTCTTAGGTGCAGTCCCAAGGTTGCAGTGGTATAATCTGAAGATTTATGCTCCCTTGCATTGATTTCTCATCTGAACACAGGGACAAACCACCCAGATCCTTCCATGATGCCCCCATTGCGAACTCTCTGATGGGCCTCACAAATCATATGCAACAAATGGCTCTCTGGTCTTCAGAATATGTCTTAGAGCAGCAGTCTCATACAGCCCATCTCTGTTCTGTCCTCCAGGCTTATGGGATTTCCTGCTTCTCTGATGCTAAAATCTCAGTAGGTCTCACTTCCATTCCTTGTTCCCCATGTGTTTGAATTTGCCTGGTTGGCCTGGGCTCATCCTTCATCTTCATATTTTCTAGGTCTTCTATTGCAGGCCTATCTCTCTTAATTCAGGGTTGTAGTTTTTTGGCCCAATGTAAAGTCTCCCTTCTTCCTGTAGTTTATTTTTTGTTATTTACATTTATTCTTACAAGTGATTTGCTTTGTCTTCCATCATTTCATTTTCTTTGTTCTTATTTTGCTATATTACTTGCTATTCCCTTTGTTGATCTTTTGTTGTATATTTTCAAGTTTCAAGTTTTTACCATCTGGCAAATTCAAAGGCATATTTTTTATTTTAAAAATATTATATATAGGCTGAAGGCATCCAAATGTCTATCTCCAGCTCAGAATTATCTTTTGAACTCTAGAACCACAGCTTCTTGTTGGGTGTATCCATTTGGACAGACCTCATAGACATTTCAAAAACATGCACAGAACTGAATTATTGATCTTGCTCCTCAAAATCTCCCCTCTGATCCTCTTCATCTGAAGAAACAGTACCTGCATGCATTCAGTTCCTCAGACCAAGGGGTCATCAACATCTCCTTCCTCATGCCCACATCCAATACTTTATCAAGTTCTATTAGCTCAATCTCCAAATCTTTCTAATACCCACTACCACGAACCCAGTCCAAATCATCAATCTATTTTGCATATAACAGCTCCCCATCTAGTCCTGTTGAACCCATTCTTGAGCTATTCCCATAAGTTTTACACATAAAACCAGATCAATTAAAAGGTTCAAATTAAGATTTTAAATATCATTTCTCTTAATAACTGCACTAAGTCTCACATCACTTAAGTTGATAGAGTGCACCCTTCCTGGTGTGAAAGGAAGAAGGGCATGATTATGCGGAAATGCTTCTCAAATACTTCTTTGTTCACCCACTTCTTGATAACAGGCCACTTTTTCAAGAACTTGCATTTTAGAAATACCTTATATAGCACACTGCCTGATAAATTGGACTACATACTTTTAAAGTTTGTTTTGTACAGTTTAAGAGCATGAACAGTCTGATGTATGCCTTTATGCCACCATATTTCCTGGAATATGGGTCATACACTTAAGCTAAACTTCATTGCCATATGTTATCTCTATATGCCAATTTGTTAGCATGATCTTCTTCATCATGGTCTTATCATTTCCTCCAAAGTAAAAGCTACAATTATCTCTTTTGATTACCATTCACTCATCATTGATTGAGCATCTACTGGGTAAGACAAACTGCTCATTGTACACTTAGCAGATTCAGAGAGAAGTAAAGTTAGTGCCTTCAGAGGATTTAGACTTTGGTGGAGCTAGGACATGCATATGTGTCTTATGCACATTATGTGCCAAGCTGAACTGGTGTTCATAACTACTAAAGTAGTTATGAATGGGAGCTGGGAACTCTATGACATAATATTGATCACATATTCTAGTTTCACTAATGGCTTATTTCCATAAATTCTTTATTTTATAAATGCTTATAAAATAGCCCAGCATACGTCCCCAGTCCAAAAGTTTCCTTGGGATATTTCATCTTGTGAAAGCTCCATCTTCTAAAGATCATAATAGTAACTGCTCAATGCAAAACTGAACTACTCATTAGTGAGTCCAGCTTTCTCATTGTATAAAGACACTCAAGGTGGAAGAGTGTAAATTTAGTCCTTCGTGCCCAAATAATACCAGAGAGAAGAAATTATTTGAAGAATATTTTTTCTTAAAATACTATTATCAAGGGTTTTTACATCTTCCCACCTCCAAATTTATTTTAAAAATATGATGCAAATATCGCAATTTAATACATATGAAGGTGTAGCATAAACTGTGAAGAACCAAATCAACTGTGTGAAGAGTCTGTGATTCAACAGGATTATAATGCACAGAAGCAATTATTTAAAATAAGCAAATAACAAAAGAGTCTTCCCAATGTCCCAATAGCAAAGACATTGTTGATATTGTATTTTTGGAATTTTTTGCTAATATTTTCCTCTTGCAAACTAAGTTTATTTAATACCATTTCAGCCCTTACAATGTGTTTACAAAATGGGAAAATGTGAAACTTTATATGGGGGTAGAAAGTAGATGAATAGAAGGAAGACTTCAACTATGTGTTTTATCAACCCCAGCATGTACCATTTATAATAAATTGTCTATAGAGTCTAAATATGTAAACAGCCAAGTGTCTATCGGCTGATGAATGGATAAAGAAGTGGTATATATGTATATACAAGTATATATATGTATGTATATGTATATATATAATGGAATATTATGTATGTGTATATGGTATGTATATGTGTGGATAGTTAGATGATAGATAGATAGATCAATCTATGTATGTAAAATGGAATATTTCTCAGCCATCAAAATGAATGAAATCATGCCATTTGTGAGACATGGATGGAGCTAGAGAGTATTATGCTAAGTAAAATAAGAGAAAGACAAAATAGCATATGATTTTACTCATATCAAATGAGCAAAGGGAAAAAAAGAAAAAGAGGCAAACCAAGAAATGACTCTTAGCCATAGAGAACACACTGATGGTCACCAGAGGGAAGGTGAGTAGGAGGATGACTGAAATAGGTGATGGGGATTAAGGAGGCACTTGTGATGAGCACCAGGTATTGCATGGAATTGTTGAATCACTGTATTGTACACCTGAAACTAATATTATATTGTGTGTTAACTAACTGGAATTTAAATAAAACCTTAAAAAAATAAGTGTATGGCTGAGAAATGTGGACAAGACATAGCAGTAAAGCCTAGTTGAGATCACTGTAAGGTGAAGAAAAATCTCCTGGACAATGACAACCTCATTCCAATAAAATACATATTTTTGGGGATGGTATGCTGTCTCAAGACATAAGAGGTGGAAAACAATTGGATTTGACTTCTCTGTACTTAGATTTCTTTTTCCATAAGAATTAGGAAGCTAGGGATCCCTGGGTGGCACAGCACTTTGGCGCCTGCCTTTGGCCCAGGGCGCGATCCTGGAGACCCGGGATCGAATCCCACATCGGGCTCCCGGTGCATGGAGCCTGCTTCTCCCTCTGCCTATATCTCTGCCTCTCTCTCTCTCTCTCTGTGACTATCATAAATAAATAAAAATTAAAAAAAAATTTAAAGAATTAGGAAGCTGGGCCAGCTGCTCAGCAAGGTTCAAATCCATGTCTCAAGCTATATGATCATGAAATGCCTGTTCTGGAAAGTACCTACAGCTAAGTTATTCTCCCTTCCACTGCCTTGACACACTCAGACAAACCTTGGCCAATGGGAAACATCAATGGAGAATTGTATTATTTTTCTCATAGATTCTTGCTCTCAAATTACTCCTACAAGCTTTGAACTCCAAAACTAGAATTCTTATTTCTCCACATTCATTTCTTGATTTTAACTCTCTTCTGAGCCTTACAGCTCATTGAGTAGCCGAAGTCTCTGCCTTTCCTTCCTGAAAGTCAGATTAACCTTACAATACCTGCAGCTCCAGGCATCTAGACCACACTTCCCTCTAGAATGGCTCCCAGTGTGGCCCTGTGACTCTCTTCCCCTCCTTTCATCTCATCTCTCTCTACAGCCCTGGCTCTCGAGCAAGATGTGCCCTCAATTTCTGAATTTCCTACACAATAAGGGAGTGTGGTATTCTTTGGCCACCATTAATTTTGCCACTATTGTTTATCCATTCTACAGCCTGGCTTCCTCAAAGTCAATAATGGTAATAGTTGAAATCACCATCAGCATGGATCACACGGATGGAGTTAAATATGACAGCCACCTCCCAGGATCACACATATGCCTATCATTTCTTATGAATTCTGTTGATATTCCTTGGCTTTTGCTTACATTCTAGGTGCCATCTCAATACACCATAATATAAAATCAGAGTCAATGGGAATACCGATGTGTCTAATGGCAAGAGCCAAAACAACATTCCCAGAAAGGCTTAGAAATAATCTTTTAAAGAAGACTGCTCAGAAAAGTAGTAGGAAGATCTGTATGATTGTCTGACAAATTTTGTGGGACATCTTGCTAAGAACAATGACATAGACCTCTTGAGTCAATTTTTAAAATGCATTTACACAATATTAATATGAGACCCCAAACTTCTTAAGTAAAATGAACTCATGCAAGCCTTCTAGACTGTTTCGTGTCACCAGCCCTAGAGGGCTCTAAGGTGAGCATCAGCATTATTAATACAGGCATGTTAAGATGCCTTCCTAGATGAAATGTGCCGGAATTTGCATGCACTTCTTTGTTTGACTATTCACTCCTATTTGTTCCTAATTTCTGCATCTAAACACAAGGTAGATGGGATCTGACGTGAAACTTTTTTTGTGATCAACTACAAAGAAGTTTTCCAGCATCTGTTGAGCTCAGCTAGTAAGCACAATTTATAAAACAGTGAATGACTAACCCCTGTAACCATTTTAATGACCCTAAAATAAAGTGCTTAGAGCAACATCTGTCCCAGCAGCTGGGTTCTCTGCATGAGTGGGCAGAGCGACACATTGGGACAAATTCTGTTCTCCCTTTTGACAGAAACAATTGCAGCAGATCATTTTTATCGTAATCAATTTAGGTACAGTTTCTTGGAAACCATCTGTGTAGTGTTCATAGATTGTGCTTAAGAATTTAAATGTGTATATTTTTGGTCGCTTGATGTAGCATCTGCTAATGGCCACATAAGTTCCACTTTTTATGCAGAAAGCTGTTTCCTTGTAAAGGGATTAGTAGAATGACTACTTGATTTTATCCTTTTAACTCCCCGATAAGCTTCTGCAGTTTGAATGACATCCATCACCGAGTGTTAGTTGTAGAATTAATTGCTTAAAAAATAAAAACTGGAGTAGAAGTTATAAGAGAAACAAAGCTTCAGTGAAATATTCTATTGCATTTCTATGAGTAGCTCATAATTTTAATACGTTTAGGTGCAGGTGACTGAAACTACTAAGGAAAAGCATAGCTTTGTAACATTTTTTGCATCCATTTTCCCCAGTTTTTGTGTGTGGCTTTATAGCTATTAGTTAAATAACTCTATAAAGAAATCAAATGGATACGGCAGCCAACATTTACTTCAGCTTTGAGAATAATTTTGGATTCATATTAAAAGATAATTGGTCTTAAAATACTAGATAATGAAAATTGAGTGGCTTTGATGCAGAGATGAAGGATTTGCCTAAAAAATGCTGTCAGCTATATTTTTGGGATGGAACGTATTCTGTAACATAACTGAGTCTTGACAACACAAGTGAGAGAGTGGAGAGATTCCTTGTCTTGCTTGAGAATTCCTTTTGAATTTAGCAAATATGGCACTATCTGGCTGAAATCTAAGATAATGTAAGATTTCTCTGGTTTGCAAAAAAAACCCCACATGTTCCTTTTCCTCTATTAATAGACATATTTGGACTTTTCTCTATTCAAAGCATCTGAGAACCCACAAAATTAACCAGATAACTAACTGGTTAAATAATTAAACAAACAGAATAATGTCAGAATTCAAATTCTATAAACTTACATTTAAGATTACATCATTTTAATTTCCGTAGAACACTAAGTGGAAGTTTAAGAGCAGTATGGGTTTCATATTCATTCCTATAAACAGAGATTAAGTACCTATTACATGTAAAGGGAGGGAGTTCCCGGGTGAATGGGAAGTGGTTCTCTGCAGGGGGGGCTCCCCACTAGGAAGGGACGGAGTGCCTTGTAACTGGAGCGGCTTCCTCTGTGTTCTCAAGATGCTGTTGCAGACATGTCTCAACGTGGAACAAACTCTGAGTGGTTTGTCCAGCCATCAACCTGATCGGTATCCACCCATTTCCCTTTTATTCCCTTGTGGTCAACAGTCTTGATTTGCAAACCAGAGTAAGTAGTGAATGACCTGTAATGGGCTGCAGGTGATTCGAATAATCTGTTTATTAAATGGGTTGTAGGGTTTTGCATTATTTAATTGACGCACTAATAGAATGTAAAATAAGAACTGCTAATAAAAATGTTCCATTCTTAATTGACGCTCCTGAACTTTGCAAATTGTTTACTCATAAAGACATGAAAAGACAAAAAGAAATTACAATGGTTATACGGAGTTGGGTTTATAATAACAAGCATCGCAGAGGAAATGGATCAAATTTCCCAGTATGATTTCTGCTGCAGATAATTCAAGTACATTTTAGGAAATACATTAGCAGAATTAATTTATGGAAAGTTCTGAAAGTGGCAGGAGGTGGGATTACTTAAAGCATGTGCCATTTTTGGCTCCCTGGTCTAGACAAGTTCTTCCTACCCCAACTATCAATCAGCTAAATTATCTTCAAACTTAATTAGATGAAAGAATTTGGTCCTATGATTCTATGTGTTGGAAGATGTCCAGACTATTAGAAACGTCATTTCAATAATACCCTTTTATGCCATCTGTAAGAATCACACCAAACAGACTTAATGCAGATGAACATAATACAAAACAGAACTTAGAGCCAAAGAGAGAAACAGGGTTCACACACACACACACACACACACACACGCACACACGCACACAAGCCACAGCCTCATATACATACAAAAATACATGTCTATGGGGGATGTAGTCCTTTAGGAAAGTCTATTTTTTCATTAAATGGATGCATGTGCATGTGTGTCTGTGTGCGTTTCTGAGTGTGTAATGTCAATATCTAGTCACAGTTTAATGAGGTGTTTCTTTTTTCAGGCACTTAAATCACAGTTTTTTTGGTGCTTTTATAAAAAAAAAAAATGTATGCTTAGTAACTGTCCAAGACTTGATTACCCAGCATCTTCCAGAGTATGGAAGGTGGGAGGTATGACACATAAATGTCTGCGCACACACACACACACATACACCAACATAGAAAAGATGGACAACATGAGAAATGCAGGTGCATGCAATGGTAGTTCATGGAGGGAAAGATTATTCCCAGCTGGAGGATTGGGAAATCTTCCTATGAGAGAGGTAGCATTTTGGAAGGAAGTCTTCCCTGGGAAAAGAACCATTCTATTTGAGATATGCATGGTAGATAAGTTTGGACCTGTAGGTGAAGAGGACAATGTAAATAAGATCTAAAAATTGTTCTGTCTTCTTGCCTGGATTTCAAGATCTCTTATGATATTCGTGACTTTTCACAGCTGACTGTTAGAAAAATAAAGATGCAGAGGAGACGCAGCATGACTGGAGCTTCACTATGGGCTGAGATCCACCAGATTCCTTGCTGTGCGGAGTTTTGTTTTGTTTTGAATTAAACACTGTATAAAGCAGTGGTTCTTAGAGTAGAATTCTTAGACAAGAAGCACCAATAGGACTTGGAAATTTTTAGAAATACAAATTTTTTGACCCCACCTCAACTGTACTGCATCAGAAACTCAAGACATGGGCCCTTGCAATCTGGTTTTTAACTAGGCCACCAGGTATTTCTGGTGCTTTCTAATGGTTGAGAATCACAGCGTGAACAATAATAATGACGTTTTCTTTCAGGTTGGTAGACCTTCCCCATCTTGACCTTTCTTCCTGCTAAAAAGTTAGGGGCTGGATTATCTAGTCTTTTGTGTGCCTTTCATAAAGAACTTTTTTAAGGGAACTTTTGGCACTTAATCTTATTGATTATCTCTCTGCTGCTTTGATTTACAAAATCACACATCACTGCAAATTAGGCTCCTTCAAGAAAGCCATCAGTCCCACAGTTTCCCTGCAGAGCTCATGACAGCCCCAAACTCTAAGTACTGTGGGGCTAGGGAAGGGTTTCAGAGACCCAGGCAGATGTGACACACAGATTCATTTCAGAATATGTGGGACATTTAAACTCTGCAGTTTTATCCTTTTAAATCAACTACTGGATCCGTAGGAGATGGTTGTATTTTTGTGCAATGTGAGGTCAATAGCTCTTTGAGCCATGGCTGAGACAAGTGGGGCTGAACACTGACCCAAAGCTTTTCTTTTCATAGAAAGGACTAAAGTCAAAGGACCTCTGCGGCTCTCCCTCCTGACCTCTGGGCCCCCTGCCATTGGCAGCTGACCCTACTTACTACGTACATGCAAGTTTCTGGTGGGATTGATCCATCTCCAGTCAGAACCAAAGCATATCAATGTTTAAAGGGCCTCAGAGATCACATCCTCATTGTTCAGATTGCCATCCTGAAGACTAAAAGGTGAGGGAACTTGCCCAAGGTCATCTGGATGGGAAATCCAGTTCAATTCTCGAGAACTTTTCCTTCATCATGCCACCTCTCTAGACACAGGCCATGTCCATCAGGGAAGAGTGAGGGACAGTTGCTTCCAGAAGCAAGTAGGTGACGTAAGCACATGGGAGCATTTCAGGGCTGCGAGGGCAACCAAGAATGTTTGTCCACCTAAAGTAAGCAGCTCTGGCCAATTAGTGCCATGTGAAAGCCCAGGTCTAGTGTTGGCAGATCTTACTTTTTTTTTATGTGAAAACTCCCAATTTTTAGATGTTGCCTCAAATGAAAAATGATTGTGTGAGATAAACAAACATGTTTATCGGTCTGATGGGGGCCATGGGCCACCAGTTTGAAAACTCCACCGTTTCAAGTGAAGTTGTGCCCCACACTGACTTTTCTCATTTTTTTCTCAGTTCACTTAGTTTGAAGTCTTTCCTTTTCCAGCCCTCCTGCCTGGAGCAACATCTGCTCCTATCTCTCTGACCTACTTCTGTTCCTGCCATTCTTTTTGCCTGTTACATATAACATCTCTCTCATACCCAGGCCAACTTCAATGTCTTTCAAGACCTATGTCAAGTCACACCACCGCCGTGCAGCCTTCCTGAGCCGCCGAGGCCAGCCAAGGTCACAGGTGCCCTTGCTGAACAAGGCATTTGGTGAATGAGCATTTCGGTGCTCAGCTAACCATCTGAGGCAGGAAGTGGGCATACTGAACCCTGGTTGCATGCCCGAAGCATTGGAGAACTTTGAAAAACACTGCTGGCCCGGGCCTTGCCTCCAGCAATTCTGATTTAATTGGCTTCGGGTGGGACCTGGCCATTCTTTCATACTCCAAAGTGATTCTAAATTGCCAGAATGGAAAATTATTGAGGTGGTTAATGATAACTTACTCACAGGCACGTTTTGATTAATCAGATTGTAATCAATTAAGAAAAAGCAGGGAGAGGTTTATATCTACATTTTCCTCACAAAGGAATGTCCATGGATGCACATAAGAGCCTGTTTTCTAGTCCACAAACTGCCACCCAGTTCATGCACTTCAGTCCTTCAGCCTGAGCCTTTGCTATTCTATAACTTCTCCAGGGGAGGTTCTTGGGTTTCTCCCATGCTTGAAATGGTCCAGAACAAGGAACTGGGGTCATTTTGGCCAAAGCTGTTTGCTTTTCTTCTTTTTGTTTCTAGATATTTGCTGATGACCTGATAGTAAGAGTCACTGATGAGCACTAATGGGACAAGGAAGAGGAGGTGTGTCCTGCAAGGACAGTGAGACAGGGGCAGCATGACTCTCTGAATCAGGGGTCCTTGAAATATTACCCTCCTTTCTAACCAGTAACTTTGGTACCAGCCATAACTCTTAATAATGGACTGAGAAATACCAAATAATATCTGCATTTATTTCACTACTACCCAATAACAAATAAAATTGAAATAATCAAAATATCCAACTGTGTGTGATAAAATATTATGCATGTAGCTATTGAAAATGTCTTTAAAATCCTCGCTGGACTGGCATAGGAGCTGAACTGATTTTATACCAATAAACTCATTTTTTTATCCCTTTACTTATCCTCGTATTCAGGCACAGATTTATTGAAATCTATGATGAATGAGGCATCAAAATATGATATCCATAATCTAGATGATAGGTTCCTAAATATTATGAAATTTTGTTCCTCTTATGAACAAAGAGGAACATTTTACATTTTGTCATCACATTTTCCAAGCGGTTTTGAGGAAAGCTACTGGATTTCTCTACATATTTTGATTACTTTAATAAATTTCACAATACTTAAAATAGTTTAAGTTTCTTTCCTAGGCTTTTTCTGGATAAGTTCCTCTGCAAAAAATAATTATGTCTCTTGGATTTTAAAAAGTAATGTATCTTACTTCTATTTAACATGTATTGCTGGCCAGATACTGACAATGATGTGATATGATTTGGAGGATAGAGAGTATCTAATGCATCTTCTGATTATAATGGGAATATTTTGCTAAGATTGTCAACCTCAGTGCTGTCAGAGAAAAGCAGCAACTAAGTTGAGACATATTTTGGAGATAGAGTCTACAGGATTTGATAGTTCTGATAGTTTAGAGGTGATAAAAAGCTGGAAACAAATATCCTGAGAAACAAAACTCCTAAGTTTCTATCCTGAGTAACTAGCCGAATGGTAAAGTCATTTACTAAGATGGGGAAGCCTTGTGTAAGTAGGTTTGAGATGGAGGTGTGGGGTCACGGATTCTGTTTTAGACATTTAAATTTTGAGATCCCTGTTAGACACCCAAGCTGCAATATCAAGGAGGCAGCTGACTTAGGAACATAAAAATAGAAATTATTAATTGGAGTCAGTAGTCTCGCTCTGATACTTAGAATCCAAGGAATATGTGTGTGAGATCATATCTGTAAGGGATGCAACAGAAGCTAGTAAACAGAGGGAAAAAAAATACTTAGTGAGGAGTTCTAAAGTTCTAATGTGTTCCAACATTTAGTATTTGAGGGGAATGGAGGGAGATATGAAATTGTTTATCTTTCATCTATCATCTATCTATCTCTCTCTATCTTTTTATATAAGCATACCTAGACTATATGCAGACATATGTACACACATATATAAAGATTATATGTATCCCTTTGTGTTCCTATTGTATTTATCTCATTATTTTTTATATGTCCTCTTTATTTATGTTTCTATGCTAGAATATACCTCAATGGAGAACATCTCCCTTCCTCATCTCTCTATCCACGATGTTGGTTATTTAGTTGGGTCCTAAGTAATGGGTGAATGAATAAGTAAATTAATAAATAAAAGTTAGACAAGAAGTTGCTATATAAAATCCTAGGAAGTATGGTTCAGCAGTGTTATGGACTGAATATTTATGCATCCCCAAAATATAATCTCCAGTGTGATGACATTTGGAGGTGGGCCTTTAGCAAGCAATTAGATTATGAGGTGAAGTCTTTATGAATGGGCTAATTCACTTATGAAAAAAATGAGACAATAGATCTCCCCTTCTTTTCTTTCTCTCTCTCTTTCTCCCTTTTTTTTTTTCACCATGTAAGAAGATGGCCATCTGCAAATTGGATTTAGGCCCTTACCAGACACCAAATCTGCCAGTGCCTTGAACCTGGACTTCCCAATCTCCAGAATTGTGAGGGGAAAAAAAAAAAAAAACTTGTTGTTTAAGCCATCTGGTCTATGGTATTTTTTGATACAACAGCTTAAACCAAGACAAGTAGTACATACACATATTTTATTTCTTTACCAAATTTTTATACCAGAAATACAATTATCATTCATCATAAGAATAACTACCAATGTGTTTTACCATATTATACAGTAAATTATATAAGAAATATGGTATACTATATGCTGGCAAATTGAATTTAAATAAAATAAAAAATAAAGATAGAAAAAAGAAAAAAAGGAATATGATCATCTTAGTAGAAGAAAAAACATTTGAAAGAAAACTAATTTATTTAAAGAAACATTGATAGCAATATAGAAGTAGAAAAGAATCTTCTTAATCAGATACAGTATGCTTTCTCAAAATATTTATCAAAATCTACACATATTGGCAAAATATTAAAAGCATTCTCATTTAAATCAGGAGCAAGAAAAAGATCCTGATATCATAACTACTATTCAATAATCTTATCCAATGCAATAAAACAAGAAAAACAAATAGGAAATATGAAAAGAGGCAAAATAATAGTTTGAAGATAAAATTATTTTCTACATAGAAAATCCAAGATAATCTATCAACTACTGAAACTTAAAGAGCTTACTATGCTTATTGGGTAATAATCAATATCTAAAAACCAGTGGTGGCTTCAACTCACAATTCATAATTAATTAGGAGTTGTAATAGAGTAGAAGTAGTTTTTATAATAGCAGAGTGATGCATGCAGTATGATTTCATGTGTGCAAAATCCAAAAATAAGCAAAGCATTACAATGTTTTTGATGACAGAAAAAGATGTGGAGAAGTCTGAAACACAAGCTGGAGAGATATACATCAAATCTAAAATAGAAATTGCTTCTAGGGAGAGGGAGCATCAAATGAGGGCACTCATTTCAAGTATAAAAGTGATTCAATTTATCTGTAAAATTCTACTTTTAATTAAAATTGTTAAAGCCAAAGTTAGCATTTATTATTTCTGTGTTGAATATATAAGGCTTCATTATAGTGTTTTCCATATATTTTTTTAAAGATTTTATTTATTTATTTATTTGAAAGAGACAGAGAGAGAGACCACAAGCCAGGGGATAAAGGAAGCAGAGGGAGAGAGAGAAGCAGAGTTGTTGCTAGGAGGGTTCCCAATGTGGGGCTCAATCCCAGGACCCCAGGATCATGACCTGAACTGAAGGCAGACGCTTAACTGACTGAGCCACCCAAGCGTCCCATCATTTTCCATATATATATATATATATATTTAACACAGGGAAAGAAGCAGTCAGTAGTGGGATCAGGGGCTGTAGAATTGTAGAATTCAGGGCTCTATGGAAATATGGAGAGGCTGAGGACAGGGTTTGAGTCTCCACTGAGACCCGAGGAGCTCAACCAGGAAGGCAGCCACCCAGCTGAGTGGATGCAGGAAGCTAAGCTTGTGCTTGAAGGGACAGGCTGGCTTGTCTTCTCACATGTTAGGTGAAAGGTTCCCCACAAAAGTCTATTCTGAGACTTTCCAATGCTGGATATGGAACTGACACTAGTGCCTTGTTTTCATCAAAGCAAGGTTAAGATGGATGGTTTGGGAGTAGAGTATAGGAGATTTTGCACATATAGTATATTAGTGATTTTATCTTATACTAAAATAAGCAGCTTCTTCATTTCTAAAGAAGATAATGTCTCATTCCAAATGCTCCTAAACACAGAAAAAAATTAAGTATCTTTGAAATGACTATCGAAAATATCTGGGAGGGGCCAAGCTGTCTGAATTACACAAAGAGTTCAGAGTTGCTAATCTAATTCTCAGTATTTACTGATAGCCGGGTTTGTGCCATACCTCACAAGAAATAAATATTCTTGACTTTCAGCCAAAACAGATGGTGAGTAGCTTAGAAATTTGATTTGTCTCAAACACTCCCTTTTAGGGCAGTGTAGTAGATGCCATTTGATGACTTTGACAGGTAAGGTGTAATGTTCAATTTTGATGCAGAACTTTTTAATCTGAAGCATAGATCCGGTCAGCACTGTCAATCACATCAGTCCATGGGTGAGAAAGGGGGGGTTCTTCTCCCTTCAAAAGTCCATCTGCTTGCTTCGCTTGCTTTTTCAGGGACTTTGAACAACACATTCCAAGTTGGAGAATTGGGTAGTTTTTAATTTGTTGAAATTTTTAAAAATCTACTTGTTTCTGGAGTTTATGCTTTGGCCTTCAAATCCAACATTACTTGAAACATTGAGCTATGTCGAATTCTGCCCATAGAATAAAATAGGTTAACACCGAAGTGTCCTCAGCTTTCAGTAAGGGACGGTGCAGGACCTGCAGTACGGGGTAGATGTTAGTGAGGACACATCACTGTGAGATTTTGTTTGCTCCACATAAAGAAGCAAGTTAGAATAGTTCTTTCAAATTCCGATGCCAGAAAATGTGTT
This sequence comes from Canis lupus baileyi, assembly GCF_048164855.1. Lineage (NCBI taxonomy): Eukaryota > Metazoa > Chordata > Mammalia > Carnivora > Canidae > Canis > Canis lupus. The sequence goes on along the minus strand of NC_132849.1, from coordinate 60,168,570 downwards.
GTTTTTCCTGACGAAGTGACATTTTTGTTTTCTCTTTCTACTGTTTGTTCAGAAATGAGGGTTCATCTCTGGCATCCAAGTACAGGAGTCGGAGTGCCATCAGCTCTTCCTCGCTCTGTGTCCTCACTCTGCCTCAGTTTGCTCATTTCTGTACAATGGCATCACAGAGCATATTGTGGGGATTGTGAGGGATCGGATGAGTTAGGTCATGTGAAGCGCCCAGAACAGAACCTCGCCTGTAAGATGCATTCAATAAATAGCCATCATTATTAGACAGAAAGTGATTAATATAATGAACATATTTCCTATTTTTGGTTTGGCTAAGAGGAAGCTCAGAACTAAACTTGCCGTTCAACAGAAATGATTGTATGGGCTTCACAGCCTGAATATTTATGTGCTGGACTCCCCTTCCATTTTGTATTTTCTAAGGCTTTGCTTATAGCCTCTTGCTTATTATTTTTGGGGGTATAAATCCTTATTAGTTCACCTCAAATTGTTTGAAGAACGAAGAGTCAAACGGTGTGTGTGTGTGTGTGTGTGTGTGTGTGCGCGTGTATGTTGATCTGTGTGCTGGAAAGTTTTCAAATGAAGGCTAGGAGACCAATATTACCACTTCCTCTTTACTTCACAAAAGTGAACAAGAAAATTCAAGCGAGGGCAGATCAATGCCTTTGGACACATGAACACCTGATTGTGCTCAAAAGCAATGTCTTCTTGTCAGCCCATAACTATCTTGTTAGAATGAGAAAAGGCCGTCCAGAGACCAAGGCTCAGTTGGACAAGACACTGGGGAACACTGGTGAAGAGCGGGGGAGATCAGAAGTGGCTCTCTCCATAAACCTACAGCAAAATAGACAAAATAAAATGCTCATGGGAAAGTTGCCGGGTAAGGCTGAAAAGACACAGGGGAAAACACATTTGGGCAAATCCCAACGCTTGGTATCAACCTAAGTCTTTAACCAGAAGCCAGATCTTCATCTAATGACTTAACTTTTGCAAACTCCTCATTTTCTAGAAATAACACAGGGCCGGCCATTCAAAGACAGATTGAGGACTAAGTGAGTCCAGGGCACAAACCTGATTCCTAAATTCAAAAGCATTCATGCATTATTAGGTGTCATTACTGCCATTAGTCTCTTCATTGCAGTTGTGTTCCAGGGCACAGTCCCTTCCCATCTGAATATAAGCAGAACCGAAAACCCCTCCCCAAAAGGCAGGTAGCAGCAGCTTCTGACATGCTCCTTAGTTAGAGAGATAAAAGCAGAGGGAAAAAAGAATACTTGATGTAGGAAATTGTGCAGTGGAAAGCTTCTTCGCAATTGTCCCTGCCACTGTTCGCTTGCAGCCCGCCTGGCTAAGGGTCATTAGCTTAATGAGCTATTGTATTTTTTTCTCTTTCTCTAAAAAGTCTGCTGAAACATCCTCCCAGGAGCCAAATGAGGAGGCGAAGAAATAAACAGCAGCTGATGGCTGAGGGAGCTTAGCCAGAGAGCCCTTCAGCTCAGGACGCCTGTGCGTGTGTGTGCACACACAAGTGTGTGTGCAGGGCTGGGGGGTGCGGGGAAGGGTGAACAGACAGGCCTGGAGACAAATGAGCCTCTCACAGTACAAGTGGCATAAGCAGCGCTCCAGAAGCAGCTTGCCCCAGAGGTGGCTCTGGGTTTCAAGAAAGTGAGCCAAGTGAAGAGGGAAAAGGAAGGTGTGATGTTATTTCCTGACCAAAGTGATCACGAAAGGCATGGCATGGTCCTCTGCCGGTCCTATCTCTAGACACGATAGTGACCCGCTGCTAGGAACAACCTGCCATGTGCATTGAAGGACTGAACAGAGTCTGCTCACTGGCCACCACTGGGGCCACAGTGATTGCGAGAGACAGAGCGAACCCTCACCCTGGGCCCAGCTCAATGCCATCCCAGGTGGCCACCATCCATCCCCTCCTGAGACCAACCCCACAACCTTTGGAGGGTTTCCATTCCAGTTTTCTCCATAATGCCTTTTAAAATGATTTATGAGCCATCCAGGCTCATTGTAAGTGAGCTGAAAGTTGAAAAATATACAAAGAAGAGACTGGAAATAGCATAGAGTCTTACAATCCGAAGACATCCTTATTACCACCGTGGCATAGTTATCCTGGATACACAGCCCTAGAGGTTTAGCTGTTTGCCTTTCCCTCCATGTGATGGGGTAGCAATTTCTCAAATTTCCACTGAATTACTTAAAAATAAAGTTTAAGTTGTCTGTGATGCTCTGGATGTACCATGACGTTTCTAGTCCCTCTGTTGATGGGCATTGGCAGGCTCTGCTCTTTCCCCTCACGCACCGTCTAGTGACTCGCTTTGAACCCAGAACGCCCACGTTTGCCAATGTTGCATTTCATCGTCATCGATCACCACAAGTGGAATTACTTGGCTAGAGTACGTAACTCCTGAAAATATGCACACTCACGTGTGTGCACACACACTCGCTCCACTGGTTTCTCCAAAACACACGTGCAACTTTTATTCCCTTCCGATGTGTATGAAAGTGCTCATATCATTCCACTTCACCAACCTTGAACAGGATAATTCAAAGACAATTTTCTCTCTTCGAAGACGCAAAATGGTATTTAATTGCTTAAATGTGAACCTTTATTTCTTGTGTGCACGTCTTGGCCTGGATAACGAACCAGGACCAAATGGTGAAACAAGGTATCTCAGAGGAGACAAACCACCAAGGAGCAGCCTAGTCACCTCCATGCCAGCGCTCCGTCACACCTGCCACAGGCTCTCTGCTGGGGAGCAGAGCGGCCCTGGAGCTACGTGCTTTCCCAGGAAGAGGCCTCCTAAAGTTTTCCAGAACCTCAGATAAAGGGAAGCCATGTGGCTTTAGGGAAGAGTCCAGAGGCTCTCTTGCTCAGCCCTAGTCTAGGCTCCGGAAAAGCTGCAGGTGCCCGTTGAGACCAGGAAAGCCACACACTAGTTAGGTAGAGAAGGGGCCTTGGGCCAGGGGGTCTGACTGTGTGTGGGGTGCTTCCCCTCCGGTCCCAGCAGCCCCAGCTAGATTCTGGCCTGTGGGAGACTTGAGAGAGGAAGGGAGGCTTGACTCAGAGCTTCCCCCACCCCTCTCTGTGTCATACTATGATCACGCCTTGGGATGCCCTCTCTGAGCTCCCCCTGGCTGAGTAGACACTCCCTCTGGGAGCCCCCCCCCACCCTGTCACATTGTGCTGAGGCCCTGGCTAAATTATCCCTCCCTTTCAACTGTCTCTACATGCCTTGAGGGGAAACCATGTCTCACTTATTTCCCCGTTGCGGGGACTCGGTGTCTGGCACATGGTGTCCAGTCAATCAGAGAACGGGGCTAGAGTTTTCTGAGTCGCACCCGGGTGGCCTCAACCCCCAGAGGTTTGTCCCACTCACTGTCTTCAGGGAGCTGGCGCCCTGCAGCTCAGAAGAAACTTCCCGGGTGCAGGCTTTGCAGGATGGCCTTGTTTCCCTAGGCAACCTGCTTTCTCTTTCAGCACGCACTTCTCCTTTGCAGTTCTGGGGCCTGCAACTTTTGCCATATGTCGGTTGTCTCTGCCTTCATGGTCCCAGCCATATTAGTGTTATAATTAGAGCCAGTATTTATACAGACTTTCTTCTGAGCAGCTCCTGTGAATTGCAGGAGTGATTTACTTTATCCTCTCTGCATTGCTGCTTCAGGGGTATGATTCCACTTTATATTTAGGGACATTGGGAGAGAGAAGGCAAGGAAACATGGTGAAAATAGAAAAATACAAGGAAAAGATATTTATTGGGAAGTGGGCCTCTGGCTCCATGATCCCAGACCATCTCTTACCTCTGGCGTCATCGACTCCAAGGCAGTGTTGTTGTCTGTGATGTTCAGGCATGGTTATGAATACTAAACACATTTATGGGGCACCTGGGTGGCTCAGTGGTTGAGTGTCTGCCTTCGGCTCAGGGTGAGATCCTGGGGTCCTGGGATCGAGTCCTGCATCGGGTTCCCTGCATAAAGCCTGCTTCTCCCTCTGCCTGTGTCGCTGCCTCTTTGTGTCTCTCATGACTAAATAAATAAAATCTTAAAAAATATATATCATTTATTATAACTGGCATGTGTCTGTGGGCCTCTAATTCTACTATTATTATTAGACAATATTAATAAGAGGATTTGAAAGATCTCGGTATGTTGTGGTTTGGTGAGTTTCAATAGCAGGCAACCCTCTCCCCGGAGCCTCAGCTACTCATACCAACCAGGCTCCTCTCTCACGCAGGTTCCAGACTGGCTCTTCCCTCCAGGGCAGTTCTGGGCTCCACAGCCCTGCTCTGTGTCATGCTCCCAAACCCACCCCTGGGTGAGGAGCAGTGTCTGCTATGCTCATGGAAGAGGGAAAAGAGCCAGGGCTCATGCACCTACTGGGGACTGGGGGACACCAGTTCCCCTCCTGCTTCAACCCCAGTCAGGGATGGGGATGTACATCGTTCCCCCAGGAAAGCACTGTGAGAGCCAAACAGCACTGGCAGGATGCATACCCTTTCTCAGGACCAACACCAAATAATAGCGGGCAACAATGACACTCTACCCCGCGCTTCCTTGATCGGTCTCTTTGAATTATTATTCTTTGTACCAAGTCTGTTGTTCCTCTTTTCCTCATGGTGACTTCTTGTGTGTGTCAACTCCAAGCTGCACACTCGTGCACACACAGCATCCCCCCACCCTTCTGAATCCAGTGCTTTCTTGGCTTTTATCTCCTTTAGAGATTCTTATGTTGTAGTTTTTACATTGTTCCTAGCAAAGTGAACCGCCCCACTTGCAAATACCACTTTAAGAAAATCTCAATATTCTTTTTTTTTTTAATCATATGAAATCAAAGCTACCAGAAATGTACCTTTCTTCACCTGTTTCCCACAGTCTGCTCGCTGCACTGCCCTGCAGTTCACCCTGGTCATGGTGCCCCGGCGGAGATATACTGTGGGCATCTGGGGTCATCAGCAGCAACCTGCCCCCCTTGGTTCCAGCTCCAACTTCTGAGTCTCCAACAACAACAAGGCATTACTAACAATTCCATAGGCAGGCTGCTGCTCTAGAAAGAGAAAGGGAAGAGGAAGTGCAGTACTGAATTCTCAGATGGATGTAATGATTGGATTTGGTGACAAGAACACCGAGCCTGGTGTCAGAAAATCTGCCACCAAAACTTTTGTGTTTGCTTGTTCAGGCCTCTCCCCTCTGAGCCCCAGTCTCCTCAACTGTCAAATTATGGGATCTCAAGCATCCCTTGAGTGCTAAGGTTATTTTTAAGACTATAAAACACAGAAAAATGGAAGAAACACATCAGCTTAGCAGGTTGTAGAATAAATCAGTTAAATGTGTGATCACTCCTGACAAACTGTCTAAAATATGTAAAAAGGGCTCAACTTCCTCACTTAGCACAAAGTCTAAAGGTAGATAAGATTCGTGATATTAAAGATCTCACAATGAACAATAAAACAACAAAATAACAGATCCCTAGCTTCTTGCTTTGCTATCATGACTACTGTGCCTTTTGTTCTCATGGTTGCCAGACAGCTGCTGAATCTCTAGGCATCAGAAGGTAAAACAAGGTTTTAAAAATCTTCTTTTTGCACGAGGGGCACCTGGGTGACTCAGCTGGGTAAGCATCTGTTTCTTGATTTGGGATCAGGTCATGATCTTGGGTCAGGAGATTGAGCCCCTATCAGGCTGCACCCTGGGGGTGGAGCCTGCTTAAGATTCTCTCTCCTTCTTCTTCTGCCCCTCCTTCACCCCAGCTCACTCCCTAGATAGATAGATGATAGATAGATAGATAGATAGATAGATAGATAGATAGATAGATAGATGATAGATAAAATGCCTTCTTTTTGCAAGACTTTGCATTTTATTTAGGAAGGGGAGACTTTACCAGCAGATATCCACATATAGTTCACTAGACACAATTGTCTTCTATAGCTACCATTAGCTCAAAACTGAACATAAAAATTATAGCAGTCTTCCCTCTGTTTCTAGAAAAGGGAGGTGGGGAGCTAATGAATAAAAATGAATGTTGAGGGAGTCACCCTATAGTATCTGCTAACAATTTTGCTTAAAGTTTTCATCTAAGATTTTTCTCATAAAAATAACAACAAAAAAAACCCCACATTATTAAAAAAAAAAAAAGCCTTGAAGTACCAGTTAGATGACAATCAAGGGTATTAAGGTGGCACAATATTGTTCAAAGACCAGGAAGTTTATTTTAAGACCGGCCTGTTAATGCAATGCCTGCAATTTTAGATTTTGGCTTTAAGACCTTGGGCAAAGTGTTAAAGACATTGGGCTTCCAGTTTTCTCACCTCTGAAAAGAGATAATAAAGCCCATCTTTGAAAATCAGTGGTCATGAGATACACCTTGTTCATCGGTAGAATGCACCATTATCACACCTGTGTGAGCACTTTCTCTCTCTCTCGAAATATCAGTGATATTTGAGCAAAACTCAGTGTCCAAATGAGCACATTCTACATCTGAAGTTCGTGTGCTACATCATGAGATATTCCCAGGGCTCTTTGCTTCCCAACTGATGTGTAAATCTCAGTGGCCCCTCTGGATGTCCCAAGAGTGTAGTGCATAGAGCCTTGCACACACAATACCCATGTGTTGATGTGAGTGAGAGTGAATGCCTTCAAAGCAGATCCAAAGGCTAGGGTCACCAACTCTTTCAAAAGACACCCTAGACTCCGTAGGTTCTTACCACCTGGGCTGCCCTCACCCCACCTCCAATACCATCATCAGACTTGTGGGAGTGATGTAAGGAGCTCCTTGCTGACATCTGGCCTCCTCCTCCTTCCAGTGACAGTGAGCCAGCAACCAGAGGAATCTCTTATAATGTAATTAGATCCCCTCATTCTTCCATTGAAGACCTTCCAGTGGCTTCCTCCCTCACCTAAAATCCAGGGTCCTCATCAAGAGGACATGACTGCCAGTCAAGGGCACTGGCACTAGGATGCTCCTCACCCTCTCCGCTGTCCTCACATGTGCACTCTACCCACCATTCCCACAGCATGTAGGCATTTTCAAGGACGCAGCCTTGAGAGAGCTATGTGGTGTCAAGACCATCTGGATAGTAGTCGTGCCTGAACCATGTGGAGGCCTCTCTGTAAACTTTTAAGATCCTGGCAAGTACAGAGGTCTTGTCTTGTGATGCCCAGGACAAGCCTGAAAGTAAGTTCCCTTGCTTATTAAACTCACCAGTGACCTGTCTGCAGTGGCCTACCTCCTACCTCCTCAGTCTCTTCTTCAGGGCCAGTTTATGAAGCAACAGCTATACACTCAGGATATATTTACTGAAGAAAAAGTCAATGAATACATAGAGGGATGAGTGGATGGATCCAGGTGTGTTCCCAATTTCAATGCCCTCTCAGTCCTACTGATTCAGTTTATTTTGCTTGATTCCAAAGAGGCAAAGTACCATTGGCTTCTGTTTGTGTCCTATTGGAATTGACATGATGTTTTACATCTGCTCCCATGATGGATTTTCTCAGTGCCTGAGCAGCCTCGTCGAGTTGGCAAGGTAAGCAGATTCTAGTGGTCAAGCTCTGGGCCGGGACCCAGACATATCTTAAGTACACAAAAGTTTTAGAGCTGTTGCAGACAGGAAACACTTCCATCCTTTGTTCGAAGAAGACAGTTTCGGCACTCCATTCCACTCCTTCTCTGAGTAACGGCCTCTCAGATGTGGCTCTACTGTGTCTGTCCCAACTCCCCCCATTGATAGGATCTAACAGTATACTAGGAATATTAGTATTCATGTTGTTATTTGTTGAAAATAAATGTGAATAAGATTTTAACTCCCAATTTTCCCTGCCGTAATTGCTGCTTCCTCTGTCCTGAGGAGAGCTAGGCTCTTTTTCCCGCCTTTGAAGCATTCGAGTTGAGAGTTGCCATGAACTGTGTCATGAGAGATCTTACACGTTTTTACAGTTGTCAAATGCTTTGTGATCTTCCTCTATATCATGCTCAGAATCTCTGGATCTCCCATCAAGTACAGGATGCTCCCACCCTGGTTTGTTCTACGTAAACTCCATGAATCAAAGTTGCTCACCTCAAAACCATATCCTTATCAACCAGTCCAAAGCGGTGACACAAAAAGAACTGACCTTGGGATGCCTGGATGGCTCAGAGGTTGAACTCTGAGCTCCCTGCCTTTGGCTCAGGGTCATTAGGCTCACTGCAGAGAGCCTGCTTCTCCCTCTGCCTGTGTCTCTGCCTCTCTCTCTGTGTCTCTCAGGAATAAATAAATAAAATTAAAAAAAAAAAAAAAAGAAAGAAAGAGCTAACCTATCTGCGGCAACAGAGCCATCCAAGAGAAATTTAAGTTTGTGTAAAGATGATCATTCTATTCTATTGTAACTCTTTGGGTTCAGGAGCCACATAATTCAGAGTCTGGAAGAGGCCAGAAAAGGCTATAGTAGACCCTTTCCCAAACGCTCTCCCACCCATACCCATGCACACAATTGCATAACATCAGAGTATCTGCATTTTCACAAATTGAAGATAACGTCCTGTCCCAGCTGGTTCCTATCCCTAGGAGCTCAGCCCTCGACTCTCTGTACATCTCTATGGGTCATGCTGAGAGTGAGTAAAATGGGTCGGGAATATTATATACATTTAATAAAATTAACTCCGGCAGTGATCCTATGAGACAGGTATTGCCGTCTCCAATGTACAGACCACAGGACTCATGCTGGAATTCATTCACTCACCTGAGGTCACCAACTGTACCCTTCAGATTTGGGTCTCAATGCCTAACCCAGTCCTTACCATCTTCCAACAAAGAGACTGTCTAATTCAGGTCCCTGTCTCCCAAGGAGATTAAAACAACACTTAAAGGCTTAACAGAGATTTTGTATGAGAAGAGCTCCTAAAATCCATAAAAGCACTCAAAAGCATTATCTACTTCTTATAACCACATAGTCTGAATAAAAGAATTAAGAACTGGCCTAGATTATTTACTAGCAATTTTTTTTTGTTTTTTTTTTCAAGTCCAAATTTGTCCTTTAATTTTGTTTAGCTTGTAAAAAAATCATCCTGAAAAATCCATATTTTATTTCATCAGATCATGTTAAGCAATATGGGATTGATCTATGCTAAGAATTCTGCATTGATGGATGTATTTTAATTATGTATTTTATGATTTAAAGTGACATTAAGGGCACACACACACACACACATATATAACTTGGCCTAAATAATGCATCAAATGGGTTATTTTTTTCTTTCTAAAGATCCTGTATTCTTCATTAATTCAGCTAGCAAATACCACCCCATCTGAAACCAGGTATATCTGGCAGATGGAATCAAAGTAGTAAACGAAATATATCAATACTGTAAGCAAGCTGAGGAATGTTCGCCGCCTGAGTTATTTTTGGGTGGTTCAGCAGATTTCTTCTTTCCATAATAAGTGAATTTTCTCCACAGAATTTTAAATTTAACCGATTTTTCCTCAACAAAATAAAGTTACTCCAAAAAGGAATGTCTATTAACTCTTTACCCTAAGTTACTTTTGTGATCAAACTTCAAAAAGAGGAAAAGATGGGGTTCATCTGCTATATTATCATCATTGTCTTACCATGAAAAATGTATCTAATTGATGTAAGAAAAGATTAGAAAGTGGCTAAGCTGTTTTCAGCCTAAATAAACAACGGTAGCACTGTCACAAAGGGAAAACGTCCGTATTGTTTTATAGGATGTCACCATTATTAACAGCTGAGGAATGACGTTCTTCGTACAGCACTTTCCAAATTGGTTATGAAAGGTTTATGAATTGGAAATAGTTGGTTTGGTGGTGTGCGTGTGAAGCCGATGGAGTGCTCGCAGCGGTCACCCCCTAGCTCTGTGGTCTGGGGCAGAGATCTGGAAAGTGGGAATAAAAAAAAAAACCTCCTTATACGTGTATGGCTGTTGTATATATATATCTGTTGCATGAGAACAGATCTCTCCAAAACAGAAATCGAATTGGTTTTACCCCCTTGTTAAAATATGCTAATTGTCTCTCCATTGTCCTTATCATAGGGGACATAACCGGCTCTCCCTGGTAGGCCCCCTGCCAGGGCCTCCACAGCACCTTGCCTCTCTCCCTTCCTACTTTAGTCTCTAAGCTCTCTTGAGTCTTTGTGCTCATGCTGTTTGTGGTCCGATGGTTTGGGGGCAGGATTTGTTCCCAGGGGTTTCCTTCTTCCCCCTGATCCCCCATCAGCTGCAGCAGAGCCAGTGGCCCTGCTTCTGCCCCAGGGAGTCCTGTGGGATTCATGTTTAGGAGCACACAGAGTCTGAAGGAAGATTTGGAAGCAGCATCTTTTATGTATGGTTAGCATATATAAGCAGGAGAAGCTCACTTTGATTAAACACATAATCAGGGCAAAGTGTTGGCTTAAAATTGTTAGGTTAGATGTGGACTTTTTGCTTGGAGGAAAATCCTCTTTATTACTACAGGTGAATTGTCTGTCAAGATTTTTCAAAAGAAAATGAGTGATGTGTCTTCACTGATGGCAGATGAACCTGCTAGAACCAGACCCTCCCCCTAGGCTGAGGGATCCTAGGCCAGGTGGTGGTCCAGGCTTCTGCGGGTCCATCCCACACTGAGATGACACACAGCTGAGTGGACAGGGGGAAAGGTCCAGGAGGACACAGCAGCTCCTTCCTTGCACGGAATCCCAGGATGGACACTCCTACCACAGGATTTCAACACTGGGCCACAGAGCAGCCTGGGACAGTCTTGCTGCCTGAAGGGAGTCCTTGCTTTCTCTGCAGCCAACGAGGGGTGTGCAAGCCCCACACTGTGGCCATGGAGTCCTTTCTTTCAGCTTTGCATTTGCTCTTGCACACAGAGGGCCAAAAGGATGGAGGCGCAATAAAGCAGTTCCTCAGAGAAGCCAGTAGCCTCTCCCATCATTCAAACTCACCTGTACCTGACATTGAGGACACTCTGCCAGGGGAGGGATAAGAAGCTCCAGTCCAACTACCCTCCACCTATGACTTTACTCGTGCCTCTGCTTTGCCCTCCAGGCCCCGTGAGGTGCGCCTGCCTTTGCTCCCACCGCGCTGTGTACTTCCCCAAACATACCATCCATCACTCTTTAGTGTAATTGCTTGTTTGGCTTTCGCCTTAAATCATATGCTTCCTGAGAGGTGGGCGCACCTGTCTTGTTTACTATTGCAGGTGGATGTAGCGTTGACTTGTATGTCATTAACAAGTGAATGAAGAAATGAATTTTATACAAATTCTAGCAGCATTTTTAATCATCTGGAAGTCTTATCATGCTCTGAAGTTGTCACTCTCTGACATGGGAGGTAAACCGTATAATCATTGCTATGGAAGAATTTTAGATTAATTCAAATGTCTGTCCTCCGGGATCGAAAGTCTGTGATTTTTGTCTTTGCTGTTTAGTGGCTGTTATCAAACTGATTTGGCTTAGTGATGAGATGGCCATTTTTCCTTCTGACCAGGCACCATAGGTTAATTTACACAAACCCAGGTGTTCCTATATGCAAACTTAATGCCAGAAACCATTGATTACATAGCAGCTCCACAGTGGCTAGTCCATATTACCCCCGAAAATCAAAATTTGATCATTTTTAAGTTTGTGCCTGATGAAATTTTATGCTCTCAATTTTTTGTTTTTAAAAAAATATTAAGTTTTTTACTTTTTAACTTTTCTGTGACAACATAGAGAAGGAGTATTCAGCACAATAGAGCCAAGAACGGCTTTCTACCATATGAAAGGAGTATTTGGTGGTGACATTTTGAGAGCACAGTATCCAAATTACCTTTGAAAAATAAGTAAAACAGCCATCAAATCAGTCATTATACTGAAAACCAAAAATCTGTGGCTCCTGGCATCTGCGTTGCCCATTTCCTTCTCCCCTGCGAGAGCATGCACAGCTCTGGACTGTTCCAGGAAGCACTGAAGCATGTATTTTGCAGAGTTCCAGGCAGCTCATCTTATGGCGAGTTATCTCCCATTGCAGCCCTAACCCAGAGATTTTGAGCACTGCTTGAGTGACTACATTGGCCATAGATTTTCCACACACCCCTAATATTATTGCAGAGTTCCATTATCATGTGGGCAATCGCTGGTGGGGAAACCACAGTTACAGCATGGCCAGAAAATGTTATATGCACAATACTTTAGGCCTTTAAAATGGGGAGGGGGGAGGAAAAAAGAAAGAAAGCTCATCTCTGAGTCATTGGCACTTCAGTTAAAGCAAAACATGGCCCCACTGCTGTGTAATGCATTCTGTATCATCAAACTGATGTTGCAGCTTCAGCAATATGTTGGCTGCACTGCCCCCTTTCATGAATGCTTGAAAGCTGAATCCAGCACGGAGTTTGAATGTGTCTGTTTCTGGAAAGGAGACAATGCTGAATGGGAAACAGGAATGCCAGTGGTGCTGTGAGGGTCTATTACCCCTCTGCAGTCAGAGAAGGGAAATGTGCACGTTATGCCCTTCCAATTGCTGTGGGTCACACAAGACTGAGGAATTTTCTAGCAAAGAACAGGAGAGGACTCAGAGGGCACTGGGCTTAAAGACAGGAATCAGGGTCGTTGAGGTTATTGTATCTTACAAGGGAAACATTTGCAAAGATGGGAATATCATTTGGGTTTATATTCTTTGGGAGGTGAGTTATGGCATCAACCCTCTTATTCGTGAACCTACTAAGTAGTAGAAGACCATTTTTGGAACTCCAATGACGCTTGCCAGAAATGAGTTGATCAGAAAATATCTGCACTAAAAAGGAAAAGAAGAAAACAGAAAATGTGCTCAGTCTCAGATGGATGGAGCGCTTTGGGGACTGATGATACCTATCCCATATCCTTATTTCTCAAATAGCATAACAGAAATATTATTGCAATAGAGCCATCCCCGTGTTAACCATGCCACAAAGCACCTTTACTGGGACAATTCTGGCCTTTGAAGAGTAACTCAACTCAGTCATTGAGAAGCACCATTGCCTAATTCTTAAAGTCAGATACATAGTTGACGATTATCTCTACATACCAGCTTTCATTCAGTAGTCAAACATTGGACACTTAGAAAGCACCACAAAGTAATAAGGTGGTAGGCCTGGAAAATTCGAGCTGATATGCTATCCCTCTATTTATTTTTTAGCATATACTTTATGATGTGTTTTCTCTCAACTTATAACATATTTTGGGATATCAACATTACATTAAGCACTATGCAAAAACAAAGTACTGATCCCTACACAATAGCTAGATATTTATATAAAGAAAAACTATGTGATTTAGCAAAACTCAGTGGTACAATAACCCAGGGAAATCTCAGTGAAGAATTTCTTAATAAATAGATTATTTGAGTTGATCACTAAAGTCCTACTTACCATGAATTCTCTTTTCTCATTATTTTCAGTTGATGAATGTTGTAAATTCTTGAAAGAATATGAATTAAAGAAATATTAAAGGAACAAAGGCAGAAATTTAAAAAAGGTTAACATTACAAATAAACTATTCTTATGGTATAATCCTATATGTTCTCTTTGTAGCACATAAAATTATAATTAACAAATTGTGAGATTGGTTATTTGTTACATGTCTTATACACTGGAGTCTAAGCTCAGTCAGAGCAGGGATAATGTTGGCTGTGTTCACCCCGGACTTTGCAGTGCTTGACACATAATCAGTATACTTGTATATTATTATTCATCACTTCATTATCTGTCATCTGCTAGGATGGTATGCTGGTGCCACTTACATTATGTTGAATAATGGATAGTCAAAAATCTTTAAGAATTCTACTATATACAGATTAATTTTATGTTTTTATACAGATTTAAATTGTATATGAGTGGGGAAGTTCAGAGATGTATGTGACTCCTCTCTCTTTCCCTATTTCCTCTCATCCTGTTACCAATATGGTGGACAGATTGATTCATAAAATAAATATATAGATGAATCTCTTTGCTCATCTACATTTCCTAGATACTTGCAATCAGTCATGTGATTAGTTTTGGCTAATTATATTCCATAGAAATAACATGTGTCGTGTTAGCAGTGAGGGATTGCAAAGCCACCTGGGATTGCCAGCATCTCTTTTCCTGCCATAGTGACTAAGGAAGTCATATGTTCTAGACCGTGTAGATATAGATAGTGGAGCCACCAGCAACCTGGGTTCCTGAGTGACTGTGTGGAGCAGAACTATCTGCCAGTCTATATTCAATGTTTCATATATTTAAAAAGAAAAAAGTTCTGTTTTTGTGCAAAACCACAGAGATGCTGAAGTCGTGATCTCGATATTATATAATGTCTTCTGGCTAACATGGGCACCAAATTTTATTGATTCTCCCTTGTCAAAGTCAGCTCAGTCTCTTGTCATCTCGTGTCTTTACAGTGACCAAAACCTCCCAGCTGGTCTTGCTATCAGTCTCTCCTATCCCAAATTTCTCTGCTCATGCTTATGTAAGAATCATTTTAAGCTACATATTCAATCGTGATATTTTGCATTTTGAAAACTTTCAGTGACTCTCATTTGATTATAAGCATGAGTATAAAATCTTTATTTCACTATGTGAGTCCTTTCAATATCTGGATCAAGTCATAGATTCATCCCATTTTTCTACTCTAAATGATCTATTTCCTCTAGGAATCTTGTCCATTCTTTCAATCAACAAATATCCACTTTACTGTCTTTCTTTAGAGTACTAGAGATACAGTGGTATACAGAACAAGGTCCCTAGATCTCTGAGAACTTACCCGCAAGAGCAGTAGTATCCAATAGAACCTTCCACAGCGATGAAAGTGTTTTATATCTTCATTTTCCAAGATCATAATCACTAAACAAATGTGACTCCTGTGTATGTGAAATATGGCTTTTGGAACTGAGGAATAGAATTTTAAATTTTATTTAATTATTCTAATTCATTTAAATGTAACTATAAATAGCCAGGTTTGGCTACTGTCTACTGGGTTGGGCAGTGTGGCTCTACAGGGAGGAAACAGCTGTTCAGTCAATCAATCAAACAAGGAAAAGAAGGTAAAACTATCAGAATCTGATGAATCCTATAAATAGAATTAAACTGGTAATAGAAGACAGGTTGAAATGGAAATGCTATTGAGGGGATAGCTATTTCATATTGTTGAGTCAGAGAATGTCCTTCTGATGAGCTGGCATATAATTGATAAGGTAGAGTTGCTTAGGCAAACAGCAGAGAGAAGAATATTCAGGACAAAGGGCATAGTGCAAGTCAAGAATGAATTTGATATATTGGAATAAGAGACAGCATGGCAGTTTTGCTGTGCAGAACACACAAACAAGAGAGGTACTAAGTGACATCTACAGTTTCAGAACTTTGTAAAGAACAGGCACTCCCTAGTTACTTACTATTCCTCAACAGTCTGACAATTCTTCACCCTAAGCCTCTGTGAACAATGTTGTCTGGAAAATCTCTTTTCTTTCTTGCCACTCACAAAATATTTATCCTTCAGGACTCACTTCTTCTTTCACAGAAACTTCTAATATAAACTATAGCAAAGGAAGCTCTTTCATAACAAACTTATAAGTTTCATCTTCTAGGACATTATGCAACAAATTTCAAACTTTTGTGACTTTCACATCTACTGTCATTTTATTTAATATAGGTTTTTTTTGTTTTTTTGGTGTATTGGTTTTATGAATTTATGGTTCTCTCCCCAAGGAGATTGAGAACCTTAGGACTGCAGTGAGCCTACATACTGTTGATGGATTCTGCAAAGTATCTAATGGAGTCGGGTTATACATAGGTATTGGGAAGTTTTATTGATTAACTATAACTTGTTAAAGTTATATTACCGTCATTTTGTTTTATGTTTTATTGATTGGGGCACACATTTAGTTTCATTGTTCTTAGATGTGAAAAAGAGGTTGAGCACTTCCAGTAGACTGCGAGCAATAAGAAGGAAAGGATTCATTTCTGAATCCTCCACAGCTGGCACCAAATGGATACTCAATGATATGTGTGGAGTAATAGAATGAAGTCATTATGTATTTAAATTGTACAAAAAACATGCAAATTTTGGCATGCAAACCATCGCACTAAAATGGGATTGTGGCTTCACCTATTTATAGCGATGCCATTTTGACCCAGGGCTTCAACACATTGTAGAATCCCTTAATGTTATCCTGTTTCTCTTTGCCCATACTAGATGTGGCATTTTCCCTTTATTAAGAAAGTATGGAGAATCTGTAACCTATGACTATCTAATTTACCAACTTGGCGTGATTTTACTCTCAACTGGAAAATTTCACAAAAAGGTTGGTGTACATATTAAATGCATCTTTCCAAATAAGTAGTAGTGTTCTTTATTTCTGAAGATTTTCTTAGATCTCTCTTATTATCTGAGATTCCCATCATTCATTTTTATCTTAGAAAAGGCAAAAAATATGACAGAGTGAGATGATGGAAAGAATATTCAGTTACAATCAGGAAAATGAATACATGTCCAGACAGTAAATAACAATACATCTCATGACAAGGCTGGCAGATAATTAATGATTAATGATGTGGCCAACTGGAAGAGTGGGACCTGTTTGGCCGCATGGCCATATTTATTTTAACCTTGTTGTAATAGACTTGATTAAAGGACATAAAGAAGAATTAAAGATATAGACAAGGGCAGCTTAGTAACATGAACCCTGTGCCCTCCCAATCTTTCCCCCCCAATTTTCCTGTTCCTCACTACACTCATTGTCAGTACTACCCAGTCCACCCATTTCCAATTCCTGATACTCACTCAATCTTCCATTAAGCATGTACTGTTTTGCATAAAGGAAGCAAGACTGGATAAGCATCATGAGAATATCATTCTTATTCAGGATTCCACCGTCATTTATCTCTGTGGATCTGAATGCCACTCAACCTCTCCATTTCTCAGATCATTAGATGGAGAAAATATCTCCGCCTCTTCATATACGTTGTTGTAATAAGGCCACACGTAATGTCCAGTTGGCACATTGTAAACTACCATGCTGGTATGAGTTGCAGGAACATCTTCTACAGTGTGTTCTACAATTGTTAGTTCTATAAACATTAACAGGCATCATCAGCAATAGAAGATTCCATGGTAAAATAGAATGGGAAAATCTTGGGATGAATGACATCAGGAAAGTTCCTTTAGAACAGTGCTCCTGACTGCCTACAATGCTGATATGCACTGCAAGATTCCAAGAAGGTGATAAATAAATGGAACTTTCCAAATTTGTTTAACAATACAAACTTCTGTTCTCTACTGCACATCATGGCCCTGGCTTCTTGGGCTACTTTAAGTCATGTGTTTTTGATGAGTGCACTACTTTGAATAGATGCTATGGACACTCTGGAGTCCCTTCCATCTCTCCCGTGTGAGGGAGATGAAGCCTGTGTCACTGGTGGACAAGAGTTTTGCAGGGTAGTTTGCGGGTAGGATGCTGGCCCTATCCCAGTTAGAGTGTCTTACTTGTACCTCCCCCAAAGAGCAGGATGAAGGCTCCTGGGGGTATATGATTGTTGGTAATGTGGCTCTCACTCTTGTCTTATCCTCCCCCATTGAACATGTCCATCTTCCCAGGCAGTCCCATTGATTCCAGGTAAAATAGCCCAGATTCCCTGTTTGATTTAATAGATAGTTAAAAATCAACTCTAAATATAGTGGAGTGTAACTGTGTAATGATATGTTTATGTTCAGTGAGGGGGAAAAAAGGGAAGTGAAAAGAGTAACAGTTAACAGTGTCACCTCCTGTTGTGCCCAAACTGCAAGATGCAGAAATTTGATACAGGATGAATAAAATTAAATCACCGGTCCTTTTCAGCAAATTTGTTTCTCCATTCCTTAGCTGTTCTACCAAGGAACTCAAAATATCACTTGCCAGTGCTTCCAAGGAGAGAATAGAAAGCTGCCTCCCTGCAGAAGACTTGTCCCTGGATCCCCCGCCCCAACCTACTTCCATATGCAATCATGTGCTGTTCAACTATGGCAATGCTAGGAGACCTACAGGAACAGAAGTTTGAGCAAAGTAACTCTAGGGCTGATCACTTTTATGTTGATGATCTGAGATCTTTTTAAATCTAGAATCAGAGAATCCTTGGGGTTGTCACATTCAGGTCTTTGACATATTATGACATCCTTGCTGTCCTGAACAGGTCTTCTCAGGAGACTTTGGCAGAATAATTGGGGGTTTTGGACTGTCTCCAGGCCATGGGGATGGGGAAGAAAAATCTGTTGTACTTAAAACACCATAATGACAGTTTTGCCTCCAACCAAATCCATGTCCTCAGCATTGAATGCAAGATTTTCCTAAATTGGCCTCAATCTCTTGCATTGGCTTTGTCTTCTGCCTCATTTCTAACTGTGTTCCTGCCCCATTGAGCATGTTCTATTAGTCCTGCCTATGGTTGTTCTGCTCTCTGGTCACTAATTCTTATGTCCTTTACCAATAAGTAAAGGACATTCCTGATGGAATGCCATAGCTCCACCCTCGGTTCTCTCAGTTTTATTAGCATTCCTTGTCTTGGGATCTCTACCATAGAGTTGAGTGCCATCCCCACACAATGCCTCCCAAATATACCAACAGATTCAGAAATCTCTCCTAAAGCCCATACTCTCACAGTACTTCTTATTGAACATTCTTCTAGGATTTGTAGTAAGCATCTCAACGTTAACATGCACAAAACTGAGCTTCTAATTGTCCCTTCCAAACCACTCCTCTTTGCCATCTTCCCTGTTTTGAGTAATTGGTAACTCTAACTTTCGAATTGTGGAGGCCGAAAGCTTTCGTCATCACTGAGACTTTCTTCCATTGCACTCTCATGCTCACCTTTGAATCATTACCTTTAAATTCTATCCAGAATTCAGTAACTTCTAGCACCTACAGTGCTGCCCTTGGGAAACCACTCTCATCTCTCACCTAGATGCTGCAATAGACTCCACTTTAGAAGGATTACAAAGCTGGCCACAATCTTCAACCCTCCCCATATCCATGACATTTGCCGTATGTCTTGTCGTTTGCTCCAGCGAAGAGGTAAAGATCTTTCCACACTCATACTTGAATTCAGCTCATGACTTGCTTGAAATGTGTCCTAAATGCCAGCTCCGAACCTAAACTTCGTTCTGCATTTTCTTTTGAAATCTTGGCATTCCCACGTGAATGAGCCCTCGCCAGTCTGCTGGAAGAGAATCCAGTAGTCCCAGCCTCCCCAGTAGAGGATGGCTCAACCTTATGTCTTCACGTTCCAATCTTCCACCGGAGCTCTACCTTCTCCACGTCCCTGTCTCTTCCCCTTTCCCTGCTTCACTGTTTCCTAGCACTTACACTGTCCTGTCAAACACATTTCTGACCATCCCTCTTGGTACATTCCTGTCAGCTTTGGTAGGGCAGAAAGTGCTGTCTGTTTCTTTACTGCTACACCCTAAAACAGTGCCTGGCATATAGTGTAAACTCCAAAAACAGTTTTTAAGTTTTAAGTTTTAAAGGATAAATGTGTGAAGGTGAATCATTAGGACTCAAATGCCCTTCCTCTTCTGTCTGGCTCTTGCTTCTTACCTGTCCCCTCTCCCAAATTCCCATACACCTGTACCTGGTATTTTAACTTTCATCCTCTGTACTGCAACTGCACAGTATATTTCCAACTGTGCAGTATAAGCACTTGGAACATAATTTTCTTCTAATAACATAACACACTGTATTGTAATTATAGGCAACTCCAGATTCGAATTCTACATGCTAAAAAAAAGAAAGAAAGAAAGAAAGAAAGAAAGAAAGAGAAAGAAAGAAAGAAAGAAAGAAAGAAAGAAAGAAAGAAAGAAAGAAAGAAAGAAAGAAAGAAAGAAAGAAATCCCCCTGGCTCTTGCAATTCCTTAATCCTTAAATCCCCTAAATCCTTAAAAATGTTTGATGCCTATTTAAATCAGTATCTTACCTAATCATCTATTTTCCTCAATGGGTCATTTCCAGTTGTGCTAGACTTATTTCATAAATCAGCAGCTAAGCTCTTTGTGTGTTTCTGTATCTCCACGGTGTCTTGAACAGTGATAACTAGTACAAATCTCTTTTATATCTTGCATCAAAAGGTATTGCAATAGGTTAGAATACTAAAAAGAGGCAATGGATAAGTTAATATAGCCTGAAGGACTCATCTTTGAATGTTATTTAGTATTTTTATGCAGGATTTTGTTAAAAATGTGGAAGACATGTTCATTAGACATGCAAATATTAAACAGCATTTATGCAAATATTAAACAGTATTTATGGAAGTTCAGAAGGTTCAATAGATTGAATTATGGAGTAAAACTAGAGATGAAATCTAACAAGGACAAATTTGAAATCCCACACTTAAGTTCAAGCAACCAGTAGTACAGGGATATTGGGAAATAGGCTGTTCACTCCATGCAGGGAAAAAGGTCCTTGGCTTTAGGGAATTTCAGGATCAGAAGTATCTCCAGTATGAAATAATAATTACAGAAAAAGCAGTAAACAACATTAGGAAACAACATAGTCCAGAACAAAAGAGGAAGTAATTTTGTGCCAATCAAGCCACATCTGGAGCATTCTGTTTAATTATGGGTGTCGCATTTTAAGATGTTGAAAAACTGGAGCACAGAGAGGAGGAGGCCCTGTGAGGTGGTTTGAGAACTGGGCCACAGGCAAGTGGTTAAATATTTAGGAAAGCATTGTCTAGAGAAGAAAGGCAAAGGCAATTTTTCAAATACCCAAAGTAGAAAAAGACTTACTCTGGGCAGGTGCCAGGGAATGATCTAGAGCCCTAGAGAAGATGGTAGAAGAAGTGGCTCTCCATCGCCTTATAGAGAAACCACCAATCTTTCATGAAATGGGCAGCCTTGTGAAAACAAGAGCCCCTCCACAGGAGCCCCCACTACAGACTCAGAGGGGGCTGCCCTGTTGGTGGTGAGCTGCAGGGAGATTTCTGCAGTGTGGGGGATCGCAGGTCAGGTGAATCCATGGGATTTCCCCCAATTCTGAAATGTTATAATTCTGGGTATTTTATTGGGACTGTTAAGAACAAGCCAAATTGATAACTAGATTTGGTGAAAGTTTGGAGCTGGAGACGCAGGCAGTGGGTCAAAGAAGAAACTCTGAAATGCAGTGAGATGGAGCCAGGCTGCCTGCCTAGCATGGTTCTGATTGTGGTTGTGACTGATCCACAGGACTCTCAACCTTCGCATTTGTAAAAAGCAGGACGGGTGCTTTGGTGTGAATTCCAGGTAGGATCATATGTGTGTATGAATCTTAACAGAGTAAACATAATACACAGAGACTGTCTTACATATGTGCATAATAATGACTGGTTTCTAATTTTGCCAGAGTTTTGGACAGGTATTTCAGAAGAAAAGGCATAGATCAGAACTTCAGCAAGGTATTCTGTAACATCTCTAGTGGTATTTGGTATTTTGGTCTAGATACCAGATGATCTGAATGATGGTAAATTTAAAAGGATTTTTCACTAGATGAGAGGCTCTGCCCCAAAAGAAGTGGATTAAAAAGTCAATGTCAACCTAAAATTGTTTAATGAGAGGGCTGTGTCTTCAAGCCCTGCTCTAGGTCATAAAAAGATCAAAATAGATGGATGTAAATACAACAAAATTAAGTTTAAAGGGAGGGATATCTTATACTTGATAACTAAAAAAGCACCTTAATCTCAACAAGATGGGGATTATATTTAAGAGTTTTCTCTGTGGAATGTTTGGGTAGCTCAGTTGGTTAAGTGTCTTGATTTCAGCTCAGGTCATGATCTCAGGGTTGTGAGATTGAACCCTGTGTTGGGCTCAGCACTAAACACTGAGCCTGCTTAAGATTCTCTCTCCTTTGCCCATCCCCACCCCATCTTGTGTGAGCATGCTCTCCCCCTCAAAAAAAAAAAAAAAAAAAAGTTTCCTCTATCATAAATTTAATCAGTTGAGTTTGAGTCAACACTGAAATGCGGTACCCAAGAAAGATAATGTATCCTTCAACTACATTAGAAAAAGTATAATTTCTAAAACTATTAAAGAGGCCATAGTTGTGTCCTACTTTGTATTGGTTGGACTGCCCATTCACTTCTGGACAGCTCAATTTAAAAGATTTTTGACCAACAGGAGGACACATTGAGAACAGAACATGATATAAACCTGAAAACAAGTGCATAAAGGAAGGGTTGGGGAAAATGTTTACCCCAAAGTATTGTAGGCTTAGAAGTTGCCTGGACACTGTAGAACTGTCTCCAAGTCTAGATGGAACAGTGCCCATCCTTACTCAGGCTCCTTCCAAATTGTTCCCTTAAGCTCTGTATATCTTTTAAGCAGTCTTTGGGGGTCACTACTCTTGATTTTCTAAGGGCAAATGTTTGGACGTGAGCACACACGCAAAACCACTGTCTCCATACACATACACACACCGTCTTCTCTAAAAATTAACAATAATTTTCAATCTAATGTCTGTTGTTTTAATCAGGGAAAGAAGTCTTATTTTAAAAAGAAGATAACCCTCTGAAATGTAACTCTGTTCCCTGTAAACAGAATCTTTCACATTGTTATTCATAGCAGTTTAGATCCATTCCAGAAGAGGATCTTTGATCTACATTTGCATATCTAAAGGTCCTTAGGGTGGTTTTCCCAGAAGAAAAGAACAGTCTACATCAAAGGTAAATACTGACCTCCACCTGGTAGGAAGCACAGAAGACTTGCAAATTAAAGAGTTTCTCTCTGTCTTTTCATCTAGGGTTCAAAAATCTTGAGGTCCATTCCCAGCCAGGGTCACCTTGTCATCTGAAAACAATGTGGAAGAAAGAGTGTGTAGTCACAAAGGTGGCCAACTCAGCACTCTGCAAGTAGGTGACTTAGTGGCCATGTCTCTTCATTACAGCAGCAACCTCTACTCTCACTTAAGGTCTCAGTCTGACCATCAGGCCTATGAATAAAAGGAGGTGAACAAGTGGAAGAGAGGGAGACACCCATTCAAGTTGAGAATGGCCAGAAGCGAAAGTAACCTGGAGAGATTTGGAGAGGAGAGCATCTGGGATAGAAGATGGGGAAATGCTGAGGGGAGAGTAAACACCCAGGTAGAAATGCAGGGTAGAGCTCAGGACCCTGGTCTTGCTCCCACTCGTGGAATCATTGCTCTTGATAACTCACACATCCTGGTTCAAGGTTTGGAGCGAATGATGCGCAGCACAGCTGGCCTCCTTAGCACCAGGCTGCTCCCAGGTTAGCCCTGGCTCAGAGTAGCCCACTTTCCTGATGACATAACTGGTAACAACCATATGAAGTCATCCTTCTGGGGAATAGAGGGGACTCCTGTGTTGAGATAGGGAAACTGAAGGATTCCATAAAAATCTGCTTTTTGCTCCCTTTCCTGTTACTCTTCTTACTAAGACCTGCACCCCTTCCTTATATATACCTTAATATGTGTCCTCCTTGTAAGGGACAGGGAGTTAATGATTTCTTTGGAGTCTTCTAGCAGAATAGATAATCTATGAGGAATTTCTGGGTGAGGCCATTATGTACATATTCTAGACCACTGGCACTAGACATCTTGACAGCAAGACCCTCTTGGCTCCAGGGAATAAGTGACTTATGGATGGGCACCTGGCCCTTGCCCTTGTTCTGACCAGTTCCTCGATGCCTGAGAGGACACATGTATCAGACCACAATTCTTAATAAAAAACTCAACTCCAAGTATTGATGAGGCTCATCCTCCATTTTTTTTTTTTTTCTGGGTCTCCTAGATGCTCCATCTGCATCTGCTCTAGGTCTTCAATAATCTCTGCTCTCACTTCCTGCTGCCTCGCATTTGATTTCCATTCTACTTGAAGACAAAGACCCTTTAAGTTGGTTGTATGGGATTACTCTGGGTCCAGACCGGGCCTGCCAGCATCAGGATCTTTAGGCCTCCCTTCTGGATTCCCACAAGGATAGCTCTGGTTATGGAACAGGAGACAATCCCACATTTATGGCTGCCGAAGGCAAAATCTTCCAAAGCAGCAACCAACAGTTAAGCCATTTAGGCCTCTGCTATTCTCTTAGACTTTGATTTCCTCTCATTTGGGCTTTGGCTGTGTAACATTTTTTTTTTTTTTCTTTCTAAAACTTCTCAAATGAGGGATTGCTATTGGGTTCTTCTATTTGGTTTGGAGAGCCTTTCCTTTTGGCTGGGGTCAGGCTATGTTTTGTGTCTTTGATAAATATGAGCTCAGTATCCTGTCCTTCATTCTCTCTCTTTTTTAAAGATTTTATTATTTATTTATTTATTTATTTATTTATTTATAAATATTTTATTTATTTATTCATGAGAGACAGAGAGAGAGAGAGGCAGAGACACAGGCAGAGGGAGAAGCAGGCTCCATGCAGGGAGCCCAATGTGAGACTTGATCCTGGGACTCCAGGATCATACCCTGGGCCGAAGGCAGGCGCTAAACCGCTGAGCCACCCAGGGATGCCCCTGTCCTTCATTCTCTTCACCATCACTTGCTCCAGGATTCACTTAGCACCTGCCAGATTCTCATAACTGCGTATGTGGGGATGATGAGTCCTGAAGGAGAAAGGGATCCAGAAGTCAACAGTGTGCTGGGAAACAAAAGGAATAGGCACCATTTGGGGAGGGGAGCTCCCTTCAGCCCCTCAATCCTCTTGCGACATAATATAAAGCACTTTGACATCTAGCTTCACATTTTATCCTTCTAAGGACCAGTGAGATAGAATATTCTATTGTTCCCATTGTACAGATGAGGAAGCTAAAGCTCAAAGAGGCCAAGGTCATTCCTAGGCCTAGATGCCTAGGAAGCACCAGGCTTGGATGTCACATGTTCTCTGGGGTCTCATTCTCTGGCCCTTTTAGTTCCACTTCACAGTCTAAGGGACAACGAGGTTGGGGAGGTTAATATTTCTACATTGCCAGCTTTGTGCAAAACACTCTCCTGGCACTTCACCTCTGCAGGATCCATCAGCCCTCACCAACACAAGGTAATCTATCCCCATTTTACAGATGTAGGGCATCAAGAGTCCAGAGACTCTTCCAAGGGCTCATTCATTGTAGGTTTAGGGCCAAGACCGAGCTCCAGCCCCGCCTCACACCAGGCATGTACCACCTGTCTCTGAGTCCGTCAACTTCAATGCCCCAGAGAGTGGTTCCAAGTGGAAGGGCTGCGGACTCCGAGAATCCTCACCCCTCCCGGGGGCAGGCTGGGCAGACATCCCAGAGAAAATGAGGTTGACCCTGGCAGCCAGCCAGCTCTGACAAATACGTATCCTGGGGGGTCGGTGTGGGAGATAAAAAGCACAATCACTCTTTATTTCCTCTGTTGGATGAAACAGGTTTCACCTAGAGCCCCAAGCTGGGCAATGACTGGTAATGCCTGCAGGGGTGCCCCCATAATGGCCTGCACTCCCTCAGGGCAGGGGTGCCCAGGTCTGCCCTCCTCTCACCGCCTTCAGAGGCAGCCTCCACTCAGCCCCAGATCTGGCTGCCAACTCCTGGAGCAAGCCGTGTCCCTAGGACTAAAGGTACTCGTGTTAGTTAATTAAGTGAAAAGGAGTCTTAATAAACTCTCCCCACTTTCCCCTCTTCCCTCCCCCCTCCCATCACTGTAACATGCCATTTGCTTCCTAGTGGCTTTGAGTCGCCACCACACCAAGTGTGTGATTCACAAAAATCTTGTGTTTAATACAGCAGCGACACCTACAATTGGAATGGGGTGGGGGTGGGGAGCCACTGTACGTTTCACCATTTCCATCTAGATGAGGAGCAAACAAAGAGATAATTATAAACTGTTTCTCTTATTGTTGCACCCGTATTAGACATGTGCATCTCTCTCTCTCTCCCTCTCCCTCTTTCCTTTTTTTTTTTTTTTCCTTCCACAGAAAAGTAATTCTGTTGTGGAGATGGCACCAGGTGCACGGGGTGACCTCACACACACCAAATCGGGAGCTGACATCCATCACACTTTGAAATTTTGGATTTCATCATTTCCTGATCTTTCTAAAGGGATCACAGCACCTGGCCCTCACAGCTGTAGTTCATTTAGAAAGCAATTTAAAAACCGAGAAAAAAGCAAATGACATCTTGCTGCCTCAGCCTTGTCATTAAGTATAGCAGAATGGCCTTCATTTATGAGGCACATGGCTAAGAATTAATATCTTTCAGGGCTTTCTTGAGTAGAGATTACAAAAGGTTTGAAAGACCACTAAATAATTAGTGGTATGACTGAGGCAAGCAAAAAAAAAAAAAAAAAAAAAAAGGAAAAAAAAAGAAATCCCTCTTTTTCGTTCTACAGAAGAAAATCGGAAATCATACTGACTTTCGTGTACCCTAAATGTTGGAAATCATTACAGCCTTTATAAACCATAGTCTGTGTTTTGCTTTGCTTCTTTTGCCCACACGAGAATATTCAACAGTCCCCAGGCAAGTAGGTTTGATGTCTCCAGATACTTTACGTTAGTCAGAAGTAAGATATAATTTTTTTTCAGATGCTTTGTTGTGATGTCTGTGCATGCCACGAGTGAAGATGCTTTAACCATCTTGAGCTCACTTGACAGATTACTTTACCCCTTCCTAGATCCCAGGCACCTTTAGAACGGGGTGAAGGGGGGACACAAACCCTCTGAAGAACCACAAGAAAGTAGAAAATCCTCAGCTAACTATGCAGATATTTTAGTTTTTTTTTTTCCCCCAAATTTTTCACTTTGTAGCCACATGAAGTTTGGAAAATGACTTCCCCCTGGTTGAGCCTAATTTCCTCATTCTGCAAAACGAGTGGGTGAAAGTTACGGCTCCTGAAATCTTTTAGAGCGCCAGGGTTCTAGAACACTGAGCAGGATTCCTGAGAACCATCCAGAAATCAGCTGAAAGGTTTTTTCAGTACAACCCTGGGCAGAGGTTTTTGGTCCCAGACATCAGAAACAGCAAGAATAAAGGGCTAATTTGCCCTCAGACCTGGTTCTTGTTTTTAGCAATAATTATTTGTTGCCTACTACGGTATCGGTAGGTGGTGTACTTATATTACTTCCTATCTTCTGTATCACTCTCAAGGTGGCACGCCTATTCCCCTTTTATGATTGAAGAAACTGAAGCTCAGCTCACTTCAACACTGTGCCCAAGTGTGTAGGAGGGAGAACTCCAGCAGTTTCCTTGGGTTCCACTGTAGGAGTAGTGTTTCAGGAGCTCTGTGGGAATCACTCTAGCTGGGTTCTAGGGTAGTGCCAGTTGGTCTGCCCCAATTCCTAGGGCTAGGAAGACACCGCCCCCCACCCTCTGCTCACATTCACTTGTCTTCTGTGTCATTGGTGTTTAGCTCACCAAGGCTGAGTTGTCCTGCCAACGAGTGTGTCTCAACATTCATTAAAACCTATGGGCCCCTAAATATTTCATAAGATCTGCTGGAAGAGAGAGAATACATGTTTTGAACACCCTTCTAGGAGCCCACATGCTCCTAGATGCCACGCATGCATTATGTAACTCAATTCTCCCAGCAGCCATAGAAAGTGGGTTTTACACTCCATCTTTTATTAGCAGAGTCCCCGGGCTGAAGTAGGTTAAACAGTTTTCTGTGATGGATGGGATTG
Source organism: Canis lupus baileyi (assembly GCF_048164855.1). NCBI lineage: Eukaryota > Metazoa > Chordata > Mammalia > Carnivora > Canidae > Canis > Canis lupus. The sequence goes on along the minus strand of NC_132849.1, from coordinate 60,141,021 downwards.
TCATTTCTGGCTGTTCACCTGCCCTTCCTATGAGAAGAGTTGAGGTCCCCGCTCATTTTCATGTGACTTGCAGCACCTCCTGTGTGGGGAAGACATATCAGTGCCCCAGTAATGTTGCACACGGCCCTATGATTTCCTCTGCCTGGTGGATAGTGAGCTCTTTAAACCTATTTTGCACTTCCCCTGGTCTCCTTGTGCTTTCTCTCTGCCAAGAGATGGAGTGGTCCCCAAGCAACTGTTCTTTGAGCCTGGGTCCCTAACCAAAAGATGTGATGAGCAGAACTGCAGGCAAACCACAGAAGTCATGGAGCAACATGAGCACAAAATAATTATTTAGTTTTTGGTAAGCCACAGATGTATTGGTTATCTCTGTTACCACCCCCAGATCTGGTGAAAGCTGGCTGGCACACTTGCCCACCATCAAGGCAGTGGCTGCTTCTGCACTGATGCCATCCCAAACATACATTAAGTTCTGATTGGCCCATGATTCTATACACACATAGCGCCAGGCATTGGCAGCAAATTAATATAAGGAGTGCAAAATGAGGGATAAGGATTGTTAGATCACATGGGGGATAACACCTTGATCTGCATACAAGGCGTAAAAAAAGATTTACTGAGAAAATAGATTCATCTTAACCTCAGTGTGAGAAAGAGGCATGGACATGATCTTAAGAGATCAAATAAATATGTGGTCGCTTTCTTAAATAGACAGGTACCATCACAGGGAAGATATTGGCACTAATTAATCTCCGGTGTAAAGGCTGTAATCAATTCAGACTTTAAATACTTACTTCACAAACAGCATGTGTTCTTTCTTATCTATTTATCTATGCATTTATTTATGTGTGAGGAATTAGTTGGTTCGTTTTAAAATAACCATAGAGACTTGTGAACAAAAGGGCAACTAGTTATAAGGGTGTTTCTTTTTGCTTCTATACACGCAGCAGTTCAGCCAAGAGTGATACCCAGTTTTTAAAAGGTTAAATTGTATGTATAGAATGATTGGCTATGCCATTTTTCCGAGGACTGAAGGTTTTCTTGGAATTTGAGACTTCCCATGATAAAACCAGGTTAGGTCCCAGGCATACAGGATCCTTGGTCAACCTGTTGACACACAGCTTTTTTTATGGGCATATTTTTCTTAGCTGGATCACTGAATCTTTATGTCTAGTGTAAAGCACATACAAGTCCTCTTCCGTGAGGACATCCTTCCCGTGACCATATCTCAAAATTAAAATGGGTTTGTCCTCTGAATGGAATAAAAACGCTTAAAGTACTTCATCCAAAGGCTAGTGTTTACTTTCTACTTTATTCTTTCTTTGGTACCACTTATCATTATTGATAAAAAACTCCTTAGTGATAATAGAATAAGAGGATTCAGAATTATTAGCTCTGTGGCTAGACATCAGAATCTCCTGGTTAACTTCAAGAAGTATTCATCTTGGAGGCTCATCTCCATCAATCAAATCAGGATCTCTGGGGATACAGCTGGACCCTGACTTCATTGTTTTGATGTTGTTGTGTGTTGTTTTGTTATAAGCTTTGCCGGTGATTCTGCTGTGTAGCTAGAGTTGAGAATTACTAATATAGCTCAGGTCTCTTATTAAAAACGACAGACAAATTTTAACAAAAGTTAGCTATCTCACGTTGGGTTTTTACAAACAGCAATTTTTAGAAGAGAAGGAAATTATGAAATAAAATATCTACTCCCTTAATCTTTCATCCCAGTTTCTAAATAGTTCCAACCATCCATCCATCCATTTCCATCATGTCTGGACTGTGGCTCAGTTTCCCTTTCTACTTCCTCTTGTTTAAATGCTCTATACAAACTAGGAGGTGCCAGGGAGCAGGGTTGGCTTGTCAGGGACAACAGGATAACTGAAAATCATTGAGTCAAGAGGGTTGTTTGTGCTATGACAGGGTCTCTCTTTAGTTCCCTGTCATAGCTCTATTGTTACCAGGGAGTGTGGTCACCATTCAGGCCCAATATGTCTGTGGGTAACAACAGACAGAACTTCTCACTGCCTCTGCCATGACGGGTCCCAGAGAGGCCAAGATATGGATTCCTTTACCCCTCCCGTAGGCCAGGTAGCTCGCCGCCTTCCGTCCAGTTCCACCCACAGGCTCTCCTTCCTCCGGCATGCTGAATAAAGCTGATCACTTTCTGCACACACCATGATGTGAAGAGATTTGCAATACACTGAAATGCTCTTAATCTCTTCTTGTATCAGTCTTTCTCTTCCTGCCAGCAATATTGCCCTCCTGGTATCAATACTTTTTGGAGAATATATCCTCCAAAGAGCCAAAAATGGTGTTTTCACTTACATTAGTTAATTCTCAAAGCAGTCCTATTGGAAAGAGAAGACCAGAGAACTTGAGTATTTGCTCCAAATTTCACAATTAGGAAGGTAGGAATGCCATTCAAAATTGCCTGGTTTTGTTTGTTTATTAACTACCACATCACTGGGGATGCCGGGGTGGCTCAGTGGTTTAGCACCTGCCTTTGGCCCAGGGCGTGATCCTGGAGACCCGGGATCGAGTCTCATGTCAGGCTCCCTTCATGGAGCCTGCTTCTCCCTCTGCCTGTGTCTCTGCCTCTCTCTCTGTGTCTCTCATGAATAAATAAATAAAATCTTTAAAAAAAAATAATAACTGCCACATCACATCTAAGTTTGCCTTGCTATCATTTTCACGGTCAAACCAAATCGAGCAAACTGACATTGATCTGAAAGAGATGTGGTTTCTCTGGGCTAAATAAATATTATTTATTTATTATTATTTATTATTATTATTAAAATAATAAATATTATTTATTTATTTTTAAATTGTTATTATATACATTTTTTTTAGTTTATTTTTTTATCTTGAAAGCCAGAATTTGTGTGTAGAGAAGAGAATTATCTAACATGTGTAACATGGGTAACTTTGGCAGACCTTGGTTGCCCAAACTCTGCACATTCCAAAGATCTTCAGGACTGATCCTGACCAAACAAACAAACAAACAAAAAAAAAAAAAAAAAAAAAAAAGGACTGATCCTGACTAGATCCTAGGAGACAGTTCCAAGCCCTTGGAATATCTTGCCCGATAAGAGTGTCTTTGTATACCTGAGGTTTGGACCATGACAAATAGTTTATGCCAACAGGGAGATTCACATTGGGTATCTATTTTTGTATGCCTGGGGTCTGAGACCATGCTGTATCACTCTGATCTCTGATGAAACTGGGGACTGAGTAGAGATGCCAGTTATATGACACTGCAGACCTAAATGATTGACCCCCAATAAAAACTCTGGACACCAAGGCTTGGGTAATCTTCCCAATTTGGCAACACTTGGCAAGTACTGTCTTACACAATTGCTGGAGAATTAAATGCTGCCCATACGACTCCACTGGGAGAGCACAACTGGATTGTGTGTGTCTTTTCCCTTTGTCAATATTAATCTGTATCTTATCACTGAATAAACCATTACCATAAGAATAACGCCTTTTCTGAATTCTGTAAACATTTCTAGCAAGTCATTGAACTGGAGGGTAGTCTTGGGGACCCTCAACACAGTGCTATTTGGACACATATAGGTTGAGAAAGCCAGAGGATCTACATGTGCCAGCCACAGCCTGCCATGCTACGAGCAGGGTCAAATACCAGCTGCTCCTATTAAGGACTTTATAATTATGCTTCTTAAACGGGAGGCGAGGTGAGGGGGACATTCTACAGAAAAACCAGAAGAAAATGCTGAGTGTATAATCAAGTGCTTAATTGTGTGTTAGTACTATCATTGTTGCTCCATTTCAAGGAAATACGGAGAAATACAGAGGTCAAGTCATTTTTCTTTTACTATTAATGCCCTTGTAATAGTACAATCTCGTCAAGGGCATTTGCTCAGGAGTAGATTAATGTTCACATGCTCGGAAGATAAATTGGGCTACTGACATACTCCTATTAGTTTTTTGTTTTGTTTTGTTTTGTTTTCCTTAATAGCCACAAAAAAAGCTGCCAATTTCATAGAACTAAGAGGTTTTTCTTAGGAAAGATAGATATTAAAATCATTGGAAAATCAAATCATTCTTGCTAATCAGTCTTTCTTTCTTTCTTTCTTTCTTTCTTTTTTTTCTCCCTGCACTTTGTGAAGGGAAACATACATCTCATTTTCTTTTCACAAAGCAGTGCATTTCATGGGTTGGTGACACCTCAATCTAGTTTTTTGAAGTTTACATTTCAGAATGAACTTTTACAATCATTTTACAGTGATCTTTAAAAATAAATGAGATGTGTAACATGATAAAGGAAGGCACCAAATGGCTGAACTAACAATCTTAAAGATGATTTTTAAAGAGAAGAAATGCGTATGGGACTCCTGGATGGCTCAGCCAGTTTGGCTTATGACTATTGGTTTCGGCTCAGGTCATGATCTTATGTTGAGCCCTGTGTCTGAGTTCCAAGTTCAGCGAGGAGTCTGCTTAAAGATTCTCTCTCCTTCTGCCCTTCCCCCAACTCACACATGTACATTCTCTTTCTCTCTCAACTAAATAAATGAATCTTAAAAAAAGAAAGTCAATTTTATTTTATTCCCCTTGAAAAGAAGTATGTAAATCTAAGAAATATTACAGAATTTGAACATTGTCCTTTTACTCTGAACCCCAAACTATGTTTGTCATGAAAATAAACATTGCCCCAGGTTCACAAATACTTTAAATGAAAATATAGTAGACAGGAAATTAAGGTGTAGGACTGCAGAGAAATGAAGCTTTTGCTCATTTCTGATTTTGTTTGGTTTTCAGGGAGGTCTTTCTTGAAAGGGCAAAGCGAAAAAATCCTTCTAGTATTGTGCATATCCAGAGATACATCATAAGGAAATAATAAGATCCAAATAAGGTCTGGGGAGATCTAGTGAAAAATGATACCATTCATGAAGTGGGTGGAGGCTGAACCTGTGTATTTTTAAACAGACTATCTCCACACACTGAGATAACAACAGCTAGAATCAGGAGAAGGTTGTACTGATACTGGGGTTATATGTGAAGTGCAGTGGAACACGGGAAGACATCCATAGCACACGGACCACAGGATGGCACAGCCTTATCGAGATCCACACAAGGAGAGAGGGTGACGTTTGACATTCACCAAGGCAACTTTCTGGAAACAGTTCAGTCGATTGCTTCTTAACATTTTGAAGACTAGAAAAGTGTTTACTTTAAATGGGGCCTGTGCTGCTTTTGCTCTCATTCCTGGAGGTGTTCTGTTCTCTTGATGTAGAAGTCAACATCCCCTGATGGTCAATGGTGGGGGACCCACATCACCATGGTAACCTCTAGGGCTCCTTTCTCCTCTGGAAAAAATAAATTCTCTACGCCCTTGAAAACCTCATACTGAGTTTATCTAAGGAAGGGAAATGAAATATGGCATTTTCGACTTAAAATATTCTCCATCTCCAGTGGTAAAGTGTATGCTTTCAAAAACATCTTAGAAAACAGTCTTATATTATGACTTGGAATTGAGTTGAACTGTAACATTTGGGAGGAAGAAATGTTAAATGTTTGAACAGGTGCTTTGTATTGTCTACACTTCCTTATTTACATCTTTCCATTAGTATTAACCTTTGATGATATGGTTTATTCAAAGTGAAATCTAAGGGCTCTTCAATTGTCTTGTAGGGGAGTAGGAGTTGCTGCGATCATGTCTTCTTTTTTCCACTCTACTTAGTGATCTTTGATGGCAGGATTGTTGTGTTGTGTTGATTCTGTGTCTGTATCCCCAACATGTGTAACATAGTGCCTTTTACATAGTGGATATTCAAAAATTATTTTAGATTGAATAAATAAAATAATGGTATCAATGATGTCATCAGTGAATAAAAAGGCATAACCCATTATCTTTGATATATTTCAGCAAGGTATTCATTTTTATATCTGTTGAGACAAACAAAAAAGCAGTTGATAGACACGTGCTATGTATAAGAGTTTATTCTGGTGACTTTTTAAAATGGAAATTTTCTGAGTGCCAAAATCCAGCATTTACATTATTTGTTGGGCTGTACAATTTCATCATGATAATAAAATATTGTTTCGATATAAAAAAGATCAGACTAAACTAGGCTGGGTGGTGTCCAAACCATCTGTTTAGGTCCAGAAAACATTGGTAGGGAATAAATATGTCTATAATGAGCTTGTGACTTTCAGATTTGAAACCTTAAGTGCAGGACTCAATAACAGTCCTCAGATGGCAGCTCTTAGAGACATGGACCAAGGAAGAAAATAGGAAAGTTATCATTGCTAGTCAGATTTGTTTGCCAAAAAAATGAAAACATTGAAATGTAGGTCACAGATGGAATCCCATTCTTTCATGGTTACAATGTCCCAACCACCAATCTGAGGTCCATACCTGGTTGAGATTCTGCTAAGATTAAGCACTCAAGTCCCTCTTCATGGTTTCATCTGCCTTCTCTCAAGGGTGAGCAGGAAAGATTTTCTTAATCCTCACTTAGTCAGGCATGTTTAGCATCTCCCAGTAAAAGACAGTCACCAAGCAAGTTGTTGGTGATGTAACAGTGAGCCAGACAAACTTGATTTCCTCCATTGTAGTTTAAATGTAGTCCTCAGAATCAACTCTAGAATCTGATCTAACAACGTCTACCCAAGAGCTAAGAAAATAAATAAGCTCTCAGAGAAATCCATAAAATGCTTATAACCAGGAAGAATAATGCAATCAGCACAGCTGAGTTTGAATAATCCCTGTTGAAAGGATGCCCTTAGGATACAGGCAAGATTAGGAATATATGTGGTCAAGGAGGAAAGAAGAATGCGACAGAGATCAGAGCCATGTGGATGATGAGCAGCCACAATTTCTCAATGAAACCACATTTGCTTAAGTCCCCTAAAGAATGAAGCCCTTCACCACAAGGAGAAATGTGATCTCTGCTCTCTTAACATAAATACAGGAAAAATGGTCAATAGTTCCTAAATGCTTTTTTTGGCAATGAAAATTAACCGAAAATTCAGAATCTACCACCTATATAAAGATGAACTGTAACCTGGATGTTACTTTAAACAATCACTACACAAATAAAAGCTTAAAAGAGAAATATTGCTATGAGATCAGATTGGAAAACATAGTTTTTCTTGTGAATTTCAATTTCTTTGCTCTCAGAAAAACTTCTGAGAGCAAAGTCATGAGGGCAAGCTGTGGCAACTCAGATTTACTCTTCTTACTAACAGAAATCAGAGGAGAGTCATTATAGTCAGGTTACAGACGACCACAATTATCAAATTGGTGTCAGACAATTTTTTTCAAACCAGCTGACATGTTCTTTGGAGTAGTCCCCGGACAGTAATTGAATAATTATTATGGAGTGCCTACAGTGTGCAAGTGAGTGAGATCTGCTAGTCAGGGAATGCGAGACAGAATGAGGTGCATATGGCTCTGCCCTCAGGGGGCTGCAAGTCAAAAGGGGCAGATGATAAGCAAACGATTAATAGGATTATATGTTAGAAACATTTTATAGGAACTCAACAGGCAATGTGAGAGCCAGAAATAGGGAATGGAACCTGTTGAGAGAGGGTCAGCAGAGTCAGCAACTCTGAGGTTGGCATTTTGGCAGAAACAAAGGTTTGAGGAAGAGATTGTTATGCAAAACTATCATGGTGGGGACAGTGGGGTTATTTCCTGCGGGAGAAAATGCATATACAGATTCCCCAAGAGTCTGATGCAATTCAGAATATGAAAAACACTACAAGTATAAGAAGAAGGAGAGAGAATCAGCAATGTATGTCAGCAGGGCTCATTCACCTTGTTGAATCCGGGCATTCGTGGTGCCCTATGAGGCCGTAGAGCAATGCTTGGTCACAAGAGCCAGGCAGCTGAAGGCACCTGCCAGCATCAGGCACCTGAAACCTTCCTAATCTACTTTCTGCCATAGGAGCATTAAAACCAGTTAAAATAAAAACAAAAAAAAACAAAACTCAGAAAAGACAAAAACACACTATAATCTTCTGACATGACATTAAATGAAAACATTATTATACAAATTCTTACATACAATATAAATAATATATTGCAAAAAAAAAAATCTTGTGTTTGTCATGCCTGTACACATGCTCAAGCCAGCCTTGATCAGACCTGTGGGGAATCTGCACGCAACATTCCGCCCCTGTTTCCAACACCACATGCATTTCCCTTTCCTTTGATCTTAGTCCACAAGTTCTAATCGCCTTGGCACTCTGGAACTCCAATGTCTGCCTCTTCAACTTAGTGAGACTACCGCTCCTGCGGGACCCACATGCCCACACCGCGTCTTGGGGAACGATCAGAGCACCTGATGAATGTGGAGCCAGGACCCTCCTATTATTTAGTGCTTGGAAACAATATTGTATTGTTTGCTTCAAAAAGTTTGTGCAGTGTTACAGTTCTTTATAAAGAGAGAGCAATTCCAGGACCTATTAAACTACCTTGGAATATCCTTCTGGCCATGACCCTTCTTCTCTCTTCTATATAAAATTTAGCATAATGTTACCCCAAGTGCCGTGAAAGCACATTTGGCATCTTCATTAGAATAGTATTGAATCTATCAAACAATTTGGAGATAATGGCATTTTCAAAAGATTAACTCTGGTATATATCTCTACTTATTTAGATTCCGGTTAATTCTTCTTATATCTACATCTCATTTCTAATTTTTTTAATATGTTTGCATTATCATTATAACACATCTAATATTTAATAGGCTTTTATATGGTTTAATGATACGTGGAAAGATCAACTCAACTGTCCCTAAATAGTTCTCTTAATTCTATTTAATGCTGTCACTGACAGAGAACTCACTGTAGCTGATTTTATTATTAAGCAACTAACCTTGTCATTAAGTTTTTCCTTATGATGAATGGAAATTATCCTTCATACAATTCCATGTCCTAATTTTACTCTCTGATTTTAGATAGAATAGATAAATCTAACCTCTAACAATATTACTTAGTTTCTACCATTTGAAAATCACTTTTACAACCTTTTTAACTGTTGGACAATTGATCTTCATTAAATGATCTGGACAGAAAGAAAATTGATATTATTTGCCCCATTTATGGATGGACAACCTCCAGGTGTCCAAGAGTGAAATAAATGTTCCCGTTTTCACAGCTACTAAGTTGGACCTTTGGCCCTAAATTCAGTGTTATTTCCATCAACACCAAGTTTAGATTATTTCAATCTATTCTACTGAGCAAGGCACGAGGTCACAGACAATAAGAAGCTGACACTGAACATAGGGTTTTCTGAAACACATTTCTAGTTTCCAAGCTGTAACATCTGCAAACTCCCTGGATACAATCGAACGCGGCCTGATGGTCTTTCAAATGGAACACTGTGTTTTGTCCTACCTGGTTACCTACCTACTCAACCAGCACAAAAGATGTAGAAGATTCTCTAAATGTTTTTGTTTCAGTAGATTCTTGATGGCTTTGATGCAATCAATTATTTGTAGCCCCTTCAGGTTATCAGTTCTTTTCTTCAAATGGATTTTATACATGTGAGAGCAGATTGAAAGCATGACTGGAGAAGGGATGAAAGTTGATATTCATGAGTGGTCAGGCGCTTTATACACATTAGACTAACTCACCCACCAGCCTTACATGGCAGCTCATGCTATCTTCATTTTACAGATGAGGGCCAAATGTTTAAAGAATAGTAGACCAATGATGTAATATCTAGACACGTTGACACTATATTTGGATTATGTTTTTCTCATATTTGTGTGCCAAAATGCAGCAGAGGTTTTTATTTTTATTTTTAAAGATTTTATTTATTTATTCATGAGACACACACAGAGAGAGAGAGAAAGAGAGGCAGAGACACAGGCAGAGGGAGAAGCAGGATAATGCTTGCAGGGAGCCCGATGTGGGACTCGATCCCGGGTCTTCAGGATCACGCCCTGGACTGAAGGTGGCGCTAAACTGCTGAGCCACCTTGCTGCCCAGCACAGAGGTTTTTAAAAGAAGTCTTTAATAAATAACAAACATATCAGAAGCTTCCCCCAAATTCTACTCTTTGCACACCACACTCAATAGTGAGCTGATTGAACAACCAGAAGTACAAATAGCTGAAACAACCAGAAGAAGTACAACCAGAAAAAGTACAAGTATCTGAAATTCAGCTATTCATAATGTGTTGGGAACTTTGCTAAAAGTTGTACACATATTTATTATTGAATCTCTACTTAACTTTATGAGGAAAGTACTGATTTTATCTCCATTCTACAAATGAGAAAACTGAGCTTGAGAAGTTCAGTAATTTTTCCAAGGTTGCACAGCCACCAGTAGTGGGGGTGGATTCCAACCTAAGACTGGCTGATTCTGAAGCCTGTATTTCGTATACGTGTATAAAAGATTGCGTTGTGTGTGCATGTAAAATAATCCCCCATATTCCAACCTTCTAACAATATTTTTATATTCTACTTCAACATGTGACAATCCAGAGCCCTCAGGTCGCTTAGACTTCTGCTCTAGTGCAGGTTATCTTTTAGTGAAGGAGAGATGGAAAAATAAATAAATAATTAAGACTTTCAGATAGTGATAACTGCTATTCATATAAAGCACGGTGACATGCTAGCTAGTGAGCGACTGCAGTTGTGACATTTAGGCTGGGAGCAGAATGATACAAAGCAGTCGGCTATGTAAAGATCTGAGGACAAAGAAACACAGAATAGCATGTGTTGAAATCCAATGATGGATCACCTGAGACTGGTGACAATGAAGGAAACCATGGCACCCAGTTAGCTGGAATCCAGAGAAGAAACTATACAGTGAGTGGGTATGGAGGGCAGAGAGACAGTTGGAGTTTATGCAGACTCCTTCAGCCATGGTCAGGAACTCAGAATTTATTTTAATAGGAAGGTTTTAAAAGGCTTGAAGTAGGGCAGGGGGTGGGGGTGACTGGGTGGCGGACACTGAGGGAGGCACTTGATGGGATGAGCACTGGGTGTTATTCTATATGTTGGCAAATTGAACACCAATAAAAAATAAATTTAAAAAAAGGCTTGAAGTAGGAAGTATGTGCAAAGTATAATTTTGGATTTAAAAATATCAGTTTGCAGGCAGGATGGAGTCTAGACTATAGAGTGCTACACACGGATGCAGAAAGACTTGTATGCTGCATGTACCACTAATTTGAGCAAGATATGATATCTTGGACCAAAGTGGTAGAAATGAGGAGAGAGAGAAGTGAATGGATTAGGAAAATACTTTTCTTTAGTGAATAGACCTTACTGATAGATTGGATTTGGGGGAAGACTGGGATCTGATTTCTTTTAAAGTTGTGCTTGGCCAGTTGGATATTTGTGTTATTCACTGAGATAGGGATATATTAGATATCAGTACGAGGAGACGTATGGAGTAGGGGAGAGATAGGGTCAAGGGTTGAGTTTTTTGGGGGAGATTTCTGCCCCATGAAATGTGAGACACCTCTAGAATATCCTAGTAAAGATAAGACAATATTTACTAAACCTCTGCCACAAGTCTTTGAGATGAAAAGAACTTGCCTCTATTTCACTGAATGTTCAGTGAGGCCTGGAGAGGGCGCATAACTTTCCAAGATCACAAGATCAGTAAAGGTCTAGCTGAGGGTCGAACCTAGGTCCGAGAAACCCTGGTTTTTGGCAGTCTCTCATCCTGATGCGTACCTCCCTCCTCTTCAAATGTCCAGGCCGCGATGCAGACACAGCAGACAGTCGTGCAGGGTGAAATGGTGCAGTTCAGTGTGATTGTTGACGCGAGTTAGTCCCTTATAAAGAACAGTTGGAAGATTCATGGACACTGTTGCAGAGTAATCATTCTACCGATAAAACACACAGGTGTATGGGGACCAGCTCCTATCTGCACTGATTTCCCAGAGGAACTCTCACTCAACATGTGAGCAGGAAAAAAGGACTTTAAGAGTGCTTCCCATCTAGAGTAGCCAGGAGCACTTCCCAGGCAAGCAAGTTAACAGCTCATTATTTAGGGCTCTGTCCACTCAAAACATCTCTGACAGCAGCCACTTCATGGATCTTCATACTTAGTACAGGTCCTAGGCCAGAGGAAGAGACTTGAGGATATTAGGGTAGATAGTGTTGATGGAGACTAGTCCGATATTTTCCTTTTTAAAACTGCATTGTGAAATAAGTTCACCAACTGTAAGAATTGAGAACGAGTAACTTATTGCAGTGCCAAGAACACGAGGTCTCTGATTCCTGTTCAGCTCTGTTCCTCCATCAGAATGTGTTTCTGTTGTTTTCATGACATATTTACCATTCCCCAGATTAAATACCAGATTTCTCTCTCTTTTTTTTGTACAAAATGCTCCCCCATTTTACAACAACTGCATCCTACTAACTTGCTGACCTCCCCGTCCTCCTCCTGGTGACCCAAGGGCTGGGCTCCAGGCACTTGTAAACCCTGAATGCTGCCACAGCCTGGGAAGCAGACACACTCCAAGTCAAGTTGCCTCCAGGGCACTTGGGGAGCTCTGGGTAGGAAACCGATGTGCAAACAACAGGGGAGGCTCTCAGAGGATATTGGCAGCATTCAGTTGCCAACCAGCTGTGGAAAGCTTTAAAGGACAGTGTGGCATAAAAAATAAAAAATGTTGATTGAGGACATATTGCCCTTGATTGAATGCTAAAGGAAACCTGCTGGCAGGAAAAAAATGTATCTATATCTACATCTATATCTATATGTTTATATTTATATTTATATATTAGGAAGAGAGAGTTGAAGAGAGAGGAAGGAGCAAGAAAAAAATCCCACCAGCTATAGAGAAAGGTCTATTTGTCAATCCACAGCAAACATGATTGAGAGTGAGATTTTTGTGTTGTGTACTAGAAACCCAATCCTAGGAATCTATGGAGATCTTGTCAAATTATGCTTTAGGATTTTCCCAAGCTATGAACACTTCACATCTCTTCTGAAAATACCTATATAATGGGTCCCCATTATATCCCATTCTTGCTACTTTGTCTAGCAGGCCCTAGGAGGGTGGGGCAGAAAGAGGATGTATATTTACAGCCTTTGGAGCCAGACTTTGGGGCTTTATCATCCATTGACCTCCAAAGATGTAATTTGGTTATATTCTCAGAACCACTAGCAGCTATTTCATTATTTATCCCTGTAGGGGATCTGGCTCGCTACCAGCACACAACGAAGCTTTCTCTTCCTTTCCACTAGTTGTTTGGCCAGTGGTTTAAATGTGACTCTTCTGTGGATTCCACTTCCCAAAGTTCACTCACTGACTGGTTATCAATGCCTAGAGAGGATATATTTCTGAGGAAAGTTCTGGATTTATGGTTGTGGGAAGCTATACTGTGATCTGAGCAAGAGATAATTTTTATCTAGGATGACTCATAATCACCATCCAGCACAACTGCACTCCTCACCAGAATTCCCGGCTACATACTTGAACAACTGTGCTCATTTTCATAGAATCACAAAATATGGTCGCAGGAGGCAAGGAGAGCATCAAGCACATCCCAAATCAAAATGATGTTCATCCTTTGATACCAAGTAGGCACTCATGGGAGGGGACACATCTCAGGGATGCTAAGAAGCTATATTGGACAGAAGTATGGAGAGCATTTTCCAGCTTTGAGGCCAGAGAGGCAAAACATCTGCTTACATATATCCTGTTGTTTTACTGAAGGATCCTGAAGACTGGAGGGGAAATTACTAGGTCAAAGTCTTTTGACCTATTAACTAACTCTGCTTTGAGAAATAGATCGTATGAAATGTTAGCTAATTTTTAAGATGTTTAGATTTAGTTAATTACGTTTGACGCAACGTTTTTCACAAGAAAAAAAATTAAACAACCTGAATGCCTAGTAATAAAAGCTTAGTTAAATAAATTTTGATCAACTCTATAGCACAACCCTACAGAGATGTAAAAAGTGACGTTTTATCTGTATAAAAGAGAATTTACCCATATGAAAGATATTTAGAAATATTTGGTGAGAAAAGTAAAACAAATTTCTAAATTGAACATGCAAGAGAATCCATTTTAGGTAGTTAAAATATACACAGCATCCTGGAAGTATGGCAAATATTTAAAACACACTAACAGCAGTTTTTTTTTTTTTTAATAAGATAAGAGGTGTTTTTATTTTCTAATTTACTCTCATTTAAATTTTGAACTATTCTAAAATGAACACAAGATTACTCATGTAATACAAAAGTAATGAGAAATTTTAATAAAAAAGAAGGTCTGGCATGAATTAAATACAACTTGGTAAAGAGAAGCCACATCGCTACTGCCTACCAGGCCCTGCATGGAAACAGAGGAGAAGAAGCCAGTTCTGTTCTCCAAGGACTGACAGTCTAGAGGGCAGGATAAGGATGCAAAGGGTGGGATACCAAATTCCCTGAGAGCATCAGTTTTCTTAAGGTGACATTGTGGTGATGTCTCTGGGCCCTTGTGCCATTTTCTCTGTGCTTAATAGTTTCAGAATATATCAAGGTAAAACTTCACCAGCTGTCATCTACATACTGAGAAAGACAGTTTTAGGATGGTAGTTTATCTTCCCAAGGATCCACTAAGGTCCTTCCAGACATCCCGGCCATGGGTTTTTGGATCCTTCTGCCAGTGCCTCCTTTCCTTCTCCCGGCAGTCTGTAGCTGGCTCCCACAACCCCTCACATTGGTCTCAGATCAAATATCTCTTATTAGAGAACTCTCCCTGACCACTCTGCCTAGAAGAGCTGCAACCCACTCCAGCCACACATCATCTGATGTGGTGCACGTTTGCATGTGTGCGTGTGTGCGTGTGTGTGTGTGTGTGTGTGTGTGTAAAGGCTTTGTCTGTTTTGTGTTTGTTATAGCTCAGGTGTCTACAACAGTGGTTGCCATGCGATAGGCACTTATGTCAACTTTTAGCGAATTAGTAAATAATTATGATTCCCCAAAGGTAAAGTGAAGCATATATCCTAACGGCAATATTATTTTAGGTTCATATTTATAGTGTTGAGGAAGGCATGCAGAAAACTCTCCATAAAAACCATGAAGAATCCCAACTCCATCCCTGACGCGGGTGGAATCTCTTTTGACTTTAACAGAGCAGTTGACCAGGTAAGTTAATGCACTGTGTTCACTAAGCTAGTGCTATGTAAGTGTAATTCTCATTTGACACAGTCATATTTAAGGCGAGCCTGGATCTATTCTGTGTACTGCAGACCCAGGGCCTCTGCATATTTTGTGCAGAACTCCCGGAGGTGCTATTCCCAACGTCTTCTAAGTGAATGCTGCTCTCTACTTCCCACATCAGCACCGGCATATTTGCCAGTAGGCTCAAGTGATAAGCGGAAAATGTGGGAGAGTTTGAGTGACCAAAAAAAGTCAATCATCAAAATAATTTAAATTCATCTCTTAGTGAATCAGAGTTATCATCTTCATACATGGGCTGGGGGTGGCCATATGGGATCACTGGTTTTAGCCATCCAGCCAGCAGCCCTGGCCCTGAAAAGGCTCTTTCTAGTCTTAAGTCTTTCATCTCACCAAATATACTATATCATGCATGATATAGACCTTTGAATTATGAGGATCTTCATGTTGAATTTGAGTCATTCACTTTCCAATAAGTATCCTGTAATTGACTCTCTCCAGAGAAGTTATGGTCTTATTGATTTATTATGTGACTTTGAGTGGTATGCCTGTTTAGAGAGTTTGCAGACCTCACAGCCAGAATTATTTCCTCTGGAAAAACAATATTTAGGGTGAGACCCCTACGAGTAGAAACCGTTTCATTAATCTCTGCATCCCCCATATGTAGCAAAGTACTTACTTACCACATAGGATTCCACTCAATAAGATCGGCTACTCTGTTAAATGACTGAATGACTGAACGAGGGTTCTAGCCATGAGGTTTGTCTCTTAAATCTGCAGTGTTGTGATGCTCTCCAGCTTTCCACTTGGCCAGGATGGTGTCCTACTCCAGATTTCTTCATAATGACTCTTTCAATTGCTTAATGGGTAAAACTTACGAGCCATGAGTAATATTAAATGAGCTCCTGGAACATAGGCTGAGGCCCAGGTTCCTGGAGTGATGATTTTTGATACAACCCAAGTCTGCTGGACTGGACTAGGGGGCTAGAAGTGAGAGCCACATTTTGAGCAGCTCAATGGGTAAAAAGTACTGAATGCCCTCCACCTCCAGGGCACTGCTATGAATATTCCAAGGCAACTTCAAATAGTGTCTTTGTGATGAGGTAACAGGGGAGGGTTGAGGCCAAAATGCAGCAAAGCAAGACAGCACAAAACAGAAATGGAGAAAGAGTGGCCATGTCTCGGATAAGCAACTATCTATTTAGAAGTAAACTCTTACATTAACATTTACTTAGTTCATATCTCCCACTTGCTAAATGATAAGCCTACGGCATGCCACTGAGCCTCAATTTCTGCCTAGACAGCAAGGTTATGAAGGAGACTGGGTGGATTCAGGAATAGGGATTGATTTCACAGGTTATGATACACTACACAAGTATGAGATACTCTGCTTTTGGTATGTGAAGAGAGTGACTGCACCGCATCAAACAGACCACTTTCACCCGCATAACAGAAACTGGTGGTACCAATTCTTTATACGTGAGGCATAAAAGGAATAAAATCAGTGGTGTGTTGGAATCGATCCCCACTGGCTTCCAAAAGCTGATATGAATCTATTCTCAAGTCTCAACGTGGCTAATTTGAAATCAGCCGCGGTGGGAGTATTTACACCATGGAATTTGGCAAAAGCTACAAATCAGGGCCTCTTTATCACCTCCCCTGAGAGACAGTTATTAAACCTTTACTGGCGCACAACTGGATAAGATATGTGTTATTTTTTCGCAGTCAATGTCATTTTTATTTTTCTTCTATCTAGTAAAGATGAGATTTTTCAATCTGTTTTGTACCGACCACTTCAGACACCAGCATTCCTATGGATTAGCAAAATAATCAGCATTCACAAGAGAGGGAGGGAGGAAAAAAATGCTCTAAATAAGAATCCTGTGTCCACTTTTCTCAGATGAATTTAAATTCGAAGGTCTATATATTTTTTGATTCCATATGGTACCATGAGGTCTCAGTAAATATCATTCAATGACTCTGATTTAGTAACAGTAACACACACACAAATTCAAGTCATCTGCCATCTGGGGGACTTTGTACATGAGTCAGTAGTCCCAGTCAGAGGAATGGTGTTAGTAGATTCCGAGCTCCAACCTGACAGAGATGGTTGAGTCAATAGTTTCTCCCCAATGGTTGAGAGATTAATGCCACATTTATATTCTTAAAGGTGGCATTAACCTATAAGATGATGGGGACACCCAGGTTTCTGTCTGCTGACCCCTCTGAAAGATGAGTGCTCCTGCAAAAGAAGTTTATGTACCTCCTAGAATATGGGGGAGGAGGTGTGAAAGACAATCTGCCCATTCATCCTGCCCCGATACACACTGACCCTATGAAGAACTGGACTCCCATTTCTAGATTTGGTACCTAACACACCAACACCCTCTTCAGCTGAGGTCCTGAGGCTACTCAAGGACGGTCAATGCCCCAAGTCCTGAAGTGTGGTTTTTCATGACGACGAAGATTTGCATTAGGAAACAGGATGAAAAAAAAAAAAAAACAAAAAACAAAAAAACCAGAATGTGAAGACATTACAAGAACTTTGGGGTGATTTCTGCTCTGCTCACTTTCTGCCAGGGCATCCCAGAGCTTTTTTGTCTCCTTGATTTTGAATAGCGTGGCATTTAAAGGATCATTTTGTTTCCCCACCCCCACTGCTCCCCAATCTAAACGACAAAAGAAGGAATTTAACCTCATATCCTCGCTCTGAAATTAGCTCTATTGTCAAAAGATGACAGCTGTATCCTGATTTCAAGAATTTCATGTTGGAATAAAACAGCCTTTTTGAAACCATTGTGTTACTTCAAACAGATCCGTAATGGTCCCCCAGCAAACCATTTTCAGAAGGCTTGGGTAAGTAAGATAAAAAGACACCAGTTCTAAAGAGTTGCTTTTATGGGCTAGGTCAGAGTGCTCTTTCCATGTTGTTCATTCCCAGTCGAATTCCCTAATAGTCCGTCTCCTCAGCTAACAGATGCCCGGCCTCATGTCGGAACCAGATCGCGCCACCGCTGAGATGCTATCCAGCTCCTTTCTTATTGAGCCGTTTCCCTAGCAGATGGTGCAATGCTGCAGGCATACTCCTTCCTGTTAATTACCAGCCTTCGCTACAGATGGAAATGTCAGTCAGCCTCACAGGTCCTGGTTCCTGCCATTGCCTCAGTCCATAGCCCTCTACCTAGGCAAGATGCTGCCAACACACACCATGTGTTTTGTGACTGCTGACTAGGCAGGCAACAAAAAACAACTTACTTCATGAATATTCATGGCGGAATGTTTAAAGTTCTGTTCATCTGCGATGCTTATAGATCTGCTTAAAGGGGGTTGCACCTTCCGAGGAACACTCTGCCCCTTGTTTTCTTACACTGAGGATATGTGAGGTACCAAAGTGAGTTGCCATGGCAACGTCGAGAGGACCATTAAACGTCGGCCATTTGGAGCCTTCTGTAGGCACATCAATTTCTGCCTAACGTTCTTCCCATACCTTTAAGTGTCACTTAATTATTCTTGTCCTGCCATAGCAGACCAATAGTCACCAAGCCGAACTGATTAGCTCATAACTGAGGGTTTTCATTAAACCATGATTATCTCATCTGCACATACGTAACTAAATATGAAAACCTCAGTCTTTCCTGGTGTTTAAACCTCCTAAATGCACATAGATGGATTTCAGGAGCCACTCCTTGTTCATTAAATCGAATGATTTTATTCTATAAAGAATAAAAAAACTGACTATTAAAAAAAAAACAACCTTTTCAGGAATCAAAAATGAGTATGTTTTTATAGGAAAAGTTAGGGCTAAGGTTTTGAGAGTAGGGAAAGGGAGAGGAGGCCCGAACCAAGCATTTTAGTGCAGGTGATTCAGGTGAGACTTCCTCAGCTGATGCTGTGTTACAGGTGAACTCATGCAGGGTGATGCGGGACATCGCCGAAGCTCCGCACTGTGTCCTCCCAGGAGGCCTTCCTCTCCGTGATTTAACCCAGAGAAACCTACATTAAACACCCCACTCATAGGCAAAAGAGCGTCAAGCTGAAGAGAATCATCTTCCTATAGACACCATCAGTTACACACCAGGAGGGCAAATGAGCCACGTGATCGGCGTGTAAGGGTCCGAGGCAGCTTTCATAAGTCCCGAAGGATTTATTTCTTTTTTTTACAAAATGTGATTTCATTTTTGTTAGGTGGCTCTTGTTCTGGAATGAGGCTCCACCCTATGGGATTTCTCACGGGGAGGAGAGCTGCTAGAGTGAGTACAGGAGGGAAGAAAACTTCTGAACTAGAGAATCGCATGTCATAGGGTAGGTCAGAAGATACTATCTAGAGGCTCCCAGTGATACTTAGGAAGCTCAAGTCTTCTTTCTGGGTTCCTTTTTAAGAAGAAGATTTGATTTATATGCTTTTCATGCTTAGAAGAAGAAGAAAGCATGTTTAGGTATTTTACAGGCAGAACAGAAATGAGATTATTCTGAAGGGGGCCCCTGAATAAAACCTATACTATAAATATTTCATAAATTCCATATTTCATTGTAGGAAAGGATGCATCTCCAGGGTGGGTATAGAGATGATGCCAGCAGTATAGCCAGAGCCCTCCATTTTCTGGTTCAAAATTCACTATGACTGCATCTTCCAAAGAAGAATACACGGTAGTGTGCAGATAAATCTTTAACAAGCTCCAAATAATCATAATAATGATAATAATAGTAATAATATAATAATAATAACAATAATAATAATAATGCTGGTATATATACAGATGTACATAGCTTCATTATAAATTTTACTCATAAAGGATGACTAAAGGACATAATTTACATATAATGATAAAATATACAATGCTCTTCATCGTTCAGCTCATTCTTAAAGAATGCTTTCACCAATTTTTGCCAA
Organism: Canis lupus baileyi; assembly: GCF_048164855.1. NCBI lineage: Eukaryota > Metazoa > Chordata > Mammalia > Carnivora > Canidae > Canis > Canis lupus. The sequence goes on along the minus strand of NC_132849.1, from coordinate 60,121,019 downwards.
ACTCTTACATATCTGTATATCCGATCTACAGTTGCAATTCAACCATGATGTGAAAATTGAGTTGTATCCCTTTCTGAAAGTTCTTTTCCCATTAAGTTTATTATCGTTAAATATGATTATGTGGCCTATTGTTAAACTATTTCTCACTCTCACATAAACCATATTCACTACGTATGTCAGAATGTCACCCATTGTTCAATGATGCGAGTGGTTTCTTTGCCTAACCGGTAACAGGATTCAAATACTGGAAGAATATTTCTTCAAATTTTCTGTGTTCTTCACGAGGTAGTGACCACATGCACAACATACTTTTAAGTTAAATCTGCATCATCGACATTGTCTCCATCATTTTCTTAAGGCTAGTCCATCAATAAAGCAATAACCAAGCTTTGATTTATACTGTTTGCCAATTTCTATGGTATAAATACTCCAACCATGGCCAATACCAAGCTACCAAAAAGGTGTCAGTAAATGAAAATTTGGGGAGAGATATATAGTAAGCACACCTGATTTTTTAATAATGGCCATGTTTAACAACTAACTTACAATTTCCCCCAAAATTCAGCAATAGGCTCCTGCAGGCTAGTCATGAGTCGGCTCACACTCTGCTTTGTGTTTCAGTCTCTCGGTGTTCTTCATCTTTCCCTGGAATAGTGTCATATCGCAAGTGTGTGTGTTTATAAATGTGTAAAATTACATAAATTTGTGAAGTCTTTCTTAGGAGGAGCTTAATAAATCATTGAATAAATTGAATTGAATGGATGCACACTTAATGAAGCTAGTTGAAAAGATAAAATGCAAACACATGGGAAGTTTAATGACATTTGGCTGGTTTTTCTTTGTGCCAAGGGAGACTGGACAGGAAAATACAACTTCAGAGAAGGCAACAACTTTCTGTGTAGTCTGGTCAGGGCTGGCAAGGCGCTTGGCCTGAGCTTAGAGAGTATAGTTTAGATTTGGATTGCTGGAGACAAGGGAAGGCTTATTTCATCAGTTGATCCCAGGAATACTTATTGATTAGCAGTTACTATAAATACTATATTTATACTATAACCAATCCTCAAAAAACACAAAATTATTATCATTTTTTAAGTAGGCTCCACACCCAGCATGGAGCCCAACATGGGGCTTGAACTCATGACCCTGAGATCAAGACCTGAGCTGAGATCAAGAGTAAGACACTTAATGAATGGAGTCACCCAGGCACCCCAACACAAGATTATTTTAAAGAATGTTTCATCTTCTAAGCAGCTGGAAGGACCCAAAATAAACCTCAAAAATTAAGTTTTTTAAGTAATCAAGTTAATCTAAAATGCCTCCTAAAAATTAACTATTGTATCTAAAGGGGAAAAAAAAGTCTTCTTTATATAGAGAATATCTTTGAATCTTCCATGCTAAGTATCAACAATAAAAACTCATCAGTAAACCAAAATTTGCTTGCAAGATTTGGTCAATATATGGACAGTCTGAATTTGGTTTTCAGAGTGGAAGGGGGGAGGAATAGGTATGTAATGACAGATCAACAACGTAAGAGCTTTGGCCACAATTAGGACTTGGGGACATTTCCAGCTTAACCAGCCTGTCCCCAAAGAAAGAGTTTGGCACTGGTTCCAAGGGTGACTATGAACAGGGAAGCTAGCTCTTTCATTTCCAACAATGTGAAGGAAGAAATTATAGACCTAGAGGGGAAAAAATGAGAAAAGAGGCCTATAATTTGGAATATAGAAATATCTAAACTTCTGATAGAGAAAATTAATGAAAGATACAATTAATTCATAGAATAGTAAATTTTTAAAAAATGACCAAAAATGATCACAACTGAAAATAAGTTAATCGTGGTAGTAAAAATTAAAAGAAGGAGATGTGATTAAAAGGAGATGCCACTTTCTTCTGAAAAAGTAAGCAAAGACCATAGAAGTCACTATATTGTTGCATCTTCCAACATGAGAGAGATACATATGGCTGTGAATTGCTATTAATTTGTTTCTAGAAGTTAATCTGACATAGGCATCTAGAATCATGAATGCACTCACACTCCGAGGCAGTATTTCCAGATCCTGAAGAAAAAAATCACAACTGTAATCGAAGAATTGTTAATTGTAGAATAAAATGAGCCCCTAAATTTCTAAAAGAAAAATAATTAAAATGTGTTTTGATTGATCTGTCTGTCTGACTGCCTGCCTCTATGTATTAATGAACAAACTGATTATCCAGGGAAATTAACCAAGGAAGGAAATATACTAAATGTAAATAATGGCTGTTACTAAATAATAGATTAAGGGTGATTTGGGGGATTTTGTTTATGGTTTTCAAATTGTTTACAGTAAGCATGTTTTGCTTATATAACCAGAAAAAGAAGTCAAAGTTAATTTAGAAGGGAAATACACTACTTTGGAGGAGAGCAATGTCTGAATCCAAGTGGACTTAGCATTGTTCCCTGATTTGAATCTCTATTTCTGTGCAACATCGGTTAAATATACACACTCTTGGTTCCCAGGTTTCACCTTTTTTTTTTTTAATTTTATTTATTTATTTCAGAGAGAGAGAGAGCACAGGCACGGGGAGGGGCAGAGGGAGAGAGTGAAACAGAATCCCTGCTGAGCAGGGAGCCCAAAGCAGGGCTAGATCCGGGTACCCTGGGATCACGACTTCAGCCAAAGACAGATGTTTAACCTCCTGAGTCACCCAGGTACCTTTAAGCTTTTTAAAAGGGATAATAATAGGATTCTTAGAGAGTCACAGTGTGGATTTCATAGCGTACTCATAGAGCACTCGACATATATACGGCAGGTGCTCAGTATGCGCTAGTTTTCTTGCCTGAATTCAACACACTTCTGAAAGACAGAACTAATGAAATCGGAAGATCAAAATAAGACTTTTTCCAGTCTTGTGAATTCTATCAAAAGGCCTCCTCTGCATCCTCTCAACCTAGTGAGGGTCAGGCCAGTGGAATGCTAATAAGCCTCCCGAACACAAAACCATCCTGCGTGAGCTTTTGCTCCTCTCCTAAGCATCTGTCAGGAAGGATCATACTCTCACGTTTGCCAAAAATTGTATCGTTCATACCGGCTGCTCAAGACGTGTGGGCAAACCTTAAGAAAGAAAGATAATACTTTGGACAACCGTTCCTCAGAACCATAACCCCGACAGATCCTGGTTTGAGACCTGGAGCTTAGAGGGAAAATAAGAGTGCATCCTTTGAAAGCAGGACAACACCCCTACCTGACAATGAGGTAGGACCTGATGATGGGTCTCGGAGACAGAAAGCAAAATCCGAAGGCAGCAAAAAGACAGCATCAATTTGAAAGAGGAAAACGAGTGCAATCTGCTTCTGGCCCTCGGAGGAAGCTGATGTAATCCAGGCTGACTCCGGGGACAGCCATGGTGCCAGCTTTGGAGGCCACATGGCTTCTAATGAGGCCAGGCTCAGTTGCAGCTCAGAAGAGCGGGTGAGCGGCCAAGTTTCACCCAAGGACAGAACAGCCTTAGCAGCTGGTGAGTGAATTAACTCAGGCAGACCGAGGGGACCCAGGTGGAGGGACATTTGAGTCTTTCCCTTATGGGTGGGGAAAGAAGAGAACACCCAGGGAACTGAGTCACAGAGGCCTATTTGTTTTCTCTTAGTTTCTTCTGGCACACCCCTTTAGGGACCGGGGGCAAGGAGCTCTGGGGGCTGTGGAATGTGGATTAGTGACATACTGCCTCCTTGAGAGCCAGTCAGGGGTCTGCGGGTTTTTCAAGACAATTCGACTTTTGTGAAAGGAAAATTTGTCAGGTGATGTGCACTTTGTATCTCCAGCTCCTGTGAAAATGCTGAACCACTAGTGTTTGCCCAGCAAAGACTGTTGGTTTGTTACCTCCTGCCTCTACTTCTGAGACTCCCCTGAGTACAGAGTGGGTTGCCACATAGTCTCCTGACCCTGGAAGCGCCCAAGCAGAGGTTGCAGGCTGACCCCGGAGTGGGGGGCAGAAGGGCTGCTTGCACTGGGGCGCCAGGAGCTCAGGGAAGCATCTGGGGGACCATGAGCTCAGGGAGGCATCTGGGGGCCCAGGAACTCAGGGAGGCATCTGGGGGCCCAGGAACTCAGGGAGGCTTCTGGGGGGCCAGGAGCTCAGGGACGCATTTGGGGGCCCAGGAGCTCAGGGAGGCATCTGGGGGGCCAGGAGCTCAGGGAGGCATCTGGGGGCCAGGAGCTCAGGGAGGCATTTGGAGGCCCAGGAGCTCAGGGAGGCATCTGGGGGGCCAGGAGCTCAGGGAGGCATCTGGGGGACCATGAGCTCAGGGAGGCATCTGGGGGCCCAGGAACTCAGGGAGGCATCTGGGGGCCCAGGAACTCAGGGAGGCTTCTGGGGGGCCAGGAGCTCAGGGACGCATTTGGGGGCCCAGGAGCTCAGGGAGGCATCTGGGGGGCCAGGAGCTCAGGGAGGCATCTGGGGGCCAGGAGCTCAGGGAGGCATTTGGAGGCCCAGGAGCTCAGGGAGGCATCTGGGGGGCCAGGAGCTCAGGGAGGCATCTGGGGGCCCAGGAGCTCAGGGAGGCATCTGGGGGTCCAGGAGCTCAGGGAGGCATCTGGGGGCCCAGGAGCTCAGGGAGGCATCTGGGGGTCCAGGAGCTCAGGGAGGCATCCAGGGAAATGCAGGCTGGGCCAGGGCCTCGCAGTTTGATCACCGTCCTGCCACCTGGTGGCCGGATCCCTAAATTGCAAGAGCAGTTCCCAGCTCTCAGGAAGCCCCTAAATAAGTGACTTTGCAAAATCCTCAGGAGGTGAAGCCATCTTGACAAATGTCAAAGAGGGATGTGAGCATTTCAGAAAGATGGGTAGAATAAAAAGTAAGCATATGTTGTGGGAGAAAATAGCTTCCCTGATGAGAAGGAGGCCGAACCACATGTGAGTGGGCAGGCAGGAAACAAGGGAAGCAAACACCAGCACCCAGGGTGTGGGCAAGAGACCGCGTGGCCACCGAGGAGAGGAGCGGGTTAGTCCAGGAAGATCTACCTCCCCGCCGGGCTGAGGTTAGCCATTCCCACGCAGCCCAGGAGAGAAGTCTGATTGCTTCTGTTCCCCGCTCTTTATGACATTCGAAAACTCATAGTTTCCAAACCTTCCCAAGATGGCACCTTTGCTCATCCACAGCAGGCCTTACTTCCCCATTTTCTCTCTCCCACTTCCATTTTATTCCTTCCCACGCCCGTCTTTGTTCAACAGGTGTTGGCCACCATTCTCTTGTGTCGCTGCCCGTGTGGTGTGTTTGGGACACACAGATGATGGCAGGACACAGGGACAGCTGGCGGGCAAGAGAGACTGCAGGGAGAACCAGATGTCCCACCAGGGGCCAGGAGCGATGCAGGGGGTGCAGGTGATGGACATCCAGGTGATACCCGAGGATGTGTAGACAGAGAAGGGCGTTCTTGGGGGAAGTGGCGTGGGAGACATTTCAGATAGAAGGATCAATAGGCAGAGAGAGAGTAAAGCAGAAAGATGTCTGGGGAAATGGTGGAGTGACTATTCCACATACGGAAAGCGGGGGGTGGGGGGGTGTAGAGATAAGTTTAGCAAGATTGCAAAGGATCAGATTGTGAGAAATTAGTTGGCAGCTTTGAATTTTACCCTGAAAACCTGGAGTCCTGATGGGGAATTTGAAGCAGGGGAGGAGAGGCCACCTGACAGAAGCACATAAACCTGCTGGAGAGATCACTCACGTTGCAGGAGGAGAGGAACAGTTTTGGATGCTATGGCTCCACAGGCCAAGGAGGCCTATGGGTGTGGAGCCATCGAGGAGCAGTCTGGAGGAAGGCAGGTTCAAGAGCTGTTTAGAAGGCAAAGCTGACCTTGGCGTTCCCACTCGTAGATGTGCTGGCCAGTGTGGGGCCTAGATTGACTTGCAGGTTCAGGCTACCAGACGGCCATCTTGGCATCCTCAGATCAAAAGTGAGGATGTGAACCACACAGAGGAGATGGTCACTGTGTCCCTGGGCACCAGGGTCTGCAGGGCTGGGACCAGGGGCCGGAGCTCAGCCTTCCTTGGCTTCCCTTCTCCTCTTCTCCCCTCAGTTCTTTGCTCCCTGTAACGTCTCAACTCCAACCTCTCTGCCTCCACTCCTTCTTCTTAATTTGTTCCTTAAAAAGAGTCTTCTTTAGAGTAAGACTCCAGGAAAGAAAGTTTCAGAGGGGGGCACTAAACTGGTGTTTGAAGATGTCAATGGAAGGATGCTGTCCCTGGACCCCTCCACTCACCCTGAACTCCAGTGTTGGCCCTCGGGATGCAGCAGCTCCACAGTCTCCTTCCTCGATTCCTTTTTTCTTCTTCTGTTAAACCTACAAAATCCTGAGGCTGAAGAGGATTTTTTTTCTAAGGTGGTTTTTCTGGAAAAGACAATTCTTTAAACACAAACCCAGACTTTACCAGAATGACAGACATGTAGGTGGCAGAAACATTAAAGGCATCTGATTTTCCAACATGGTCCAGGGAACCACACGTCAGCTTTGCCACAGATGCACCAGGTGGTGTGTCTCTCCTTGGAATGAGTCAACTCCCACACCAGTCTTCTGTGGGCTGAGATGGCCCGTTCTGGCTACTGAACCCATCCTGTCACCTCCATTTAGGTCCTGGAAACAGGCTGAGCTCTTTCATGGTTCCCTATAAATTTCAAAGTGTGTCTTCAGCTGCAAAAGGTCAAGTGCTGCCAGTCCTGTTGGCTTTAATTAGTCTCCTGCCTTGAGCTTGGAGAGGGAAGTGGGAAAATGTGAGCTCTCCCATCCAGGCCAGGCTGCCCCAAGCTCCTTTTCCCATGGAGCTTTGCTGGACAACTTCTTGTGGGGAAAGGGGGTTTCAAACTGGCCTAATGGAGGACTTGTAATGGAAACTGGAACTCTACCTGTTTTTCTCTTTTCTCCCTCTTGCTGTCTTCTTTTCTTGGATTCATGCCAAAATCATTTGCCTGTTTCCTTTTTACAATGACAGGATGGATGGAACATGTTCTTTCAATGTTACCCAAACCATTATGTTCAAATAGAATGAAAAGCTCTGCAAATCTTTGAAAGTGGCAGACATCATGTCCACAGAAGAAGCAAAGACATGCAGATCCTCCCAGACATTGTAAACTTTATGGCATCAAAGAAAGAATCCAGACTCTGGGGTCAAAGGCATTCATGTCCAAATTCCATCTCTACATTTCCAGTTATTTATTCTTTTGAGTCCGGATTTTCTCATTGGCCAAATGGGAATAAAAATACCTACCCATATTAGTCAGGGTTCTCTAGAGAAACAGAATCAGTAGGGTATATGTAGATGTATATATATAAGAGAAGCCTCATCAAAGAAGTTGGCTTATACAATGATGGAGGCCAAGAAGTCCCACCTCTACCACTTATAAGCTGAGAACCAAGAAAGTCAGGAGTGTAATTCAGTCTGAGCTCAAGGCCTGAGAATCAGGAGGCCGATGGTGTAAGTCTCATTTTGAGTTTAAAAGAAAAGATACATGTTCCAGTTCTGCTAGACTCCTTAAGCATTGAATGGTGCCCACTCAGAGTGACAAGGGTCATTTTTTTTAAATTCAATCTGATTCAAATACTAATCTCTTTTGGAGACACCTTCAGAAACTCAGAAATAATGTTTACCAGCTATCTGGGCAGCTCTTCACCCAGTTAGTTGACACATAAAATTAATCTACCTCATAGAATTTTCATAAGGATTAAGAACTGGAAGAGTCTTACCCCCCCTTTCCTCTTGCTTCAGCTTTTTTCTTTTCTTTTCCAAAGTGTCATAATTTGTTTTTTCCAACACAAGACCTTACATGTACTATAATATTTGGCTAGCATATTCTTTGGTCCCCATCCTCCTACAAGGTCCCAAACATTTGTCAGGTCTTAAATTCAGGATCCTCTTAAAAGTCTTCTGAGACTTTCCAGAATGAGAGATGTCCTCCTGTCATCCTCACACATGATGTTCTTGGGTTTACTTTCTATAACAGGATGTGACCAATGGTCTTAGCCAGACTACAAAGCCCTTGACGTGGTCCTCCTGGCTTTTTCTGGCTTGTCTCTTATCACTCCTTGTTCTCTCAAATTTGCATATTCTCAAAGAATGACTACTTAGGTCACACTGAAACAGAATTCCAGTTCTTGTGTGATTCAGGTTAGATGCTTCCTTCACTGGAGACTTTGCCACTCCTCCAATGCTGGTTCCCCGTTGCCTCTGTGTCTTCTTCTGTCATGGCACTTCCATCCTCCTGAGTACAAACCACGTGTTCTCACTTCTATCTCACTGGGCTGTGGACTCCTGGCAGACAGAGGTTTTATCTTGTCCATCTCCATAACGTTAATTTTTATTGCAGTGTTTAATACACAATGGTATTAATGTTAAAATAAATAAGCATGGAATACACCCTGCCAGGCTCACGTGTAGTTTTACAGTATCCCTCATTTATCTGCTTCTATGGCTAATCACTGCCCTGATAACATCTCACCTTCTCAGCCTCAACTGGGATATCAGGGCCTGACTTACTCTTATCTCATACAGCACCCTTCATTTTTGGATGGGAATACTTTCAAACCAAAGAAAGTGTTTTTATTTTTTTGTTCTGTTTTTTTGTTTTGTTTTGTTTTGTTTTGTTTTGTAAGAGCAAATCCACAATTTGATTAGGTTATCAATAAGGAAGAATTTTGGATGAGTCTACTTTTGATGAGTCTGTTAGGACAGTATTTCTCAAATTGAGTTATTTGAATCATTTGCAAAAGTCATAATAATAAGTTCTTTTCCAGACCTACACAATCACAGACTCTGGAAGGTGGGTAATCGGCCCTTTTGGCAGTCTCTCCTTAAAATTCCTACCCATCTAGTCCTTATGTAGGAAGTTGAAGTGCCCAGCTGGACAGATGCATTGAAAATGAAAATTACCTGATCCTTCTGGGCTTGTCAGAGCATCAACGGCAGATAGTTTTTTGCAAGTAGCAAATGTAATGACTCCGAAGTTTAGTGTGTGCTGATGATATTTCAATGGGCCGGAGTGGAAAGAACACAGATTTTGGAGTTAGAGATGTTTACCTTTGAATCCTGGCTCTGGCACTGACTTTGGGCAAAATATTCCATCTCTCTGGGCCTCCATGTTTTGTGAGTTTTATTTTTGTTTTTGTTGTTTTACTGATAAGGCTATGAGATCTCAATGAAATTGTATATAAATTATATATAAATCATGTATAAGTGTGTATATATATATATATATATATAATTTAATGTGCTGACCTCAGCATCTGGCAAACAGTAGTCATTTCATAAATTTCCTTTTTTGACTGAATCCCTCTAATCTAAAGCAAAGAACTCAGACAATTACTCATCAACAGAAGAGTTAAAGGACTGATGTAACTATTCAAACACAATTAGATGAGAGGCCTTCACTTTTCCTTCCTCTAATATTCAGTGAGATGGAGTAGAAGCAAATGCACATTTCCATCTCGAACTTGGAGACATCTAAAGTATCTTGAACTTAAGGCACTAGACACTGAATGTAAGCAAATATTTGCAATATTGTCTTTCTTGAATCATTCTGACTTCTTCAACTACCTGCACATATGCTTCTGAGCTTATTTGGCATTAAGACAAATAGAGAGCAAAACGTGGGTCATGCAACTTACTAAGTTGGATAGAAGGCTTTAATAAAAATTCAAAGCTGCAAAAATTGGGCTCCAGAATCCTTTGTTCTGACCCTCCCCTACACCCTATCATCATTTTGGAAGCATCTTACATATCCTTTGCACTTTAGCTTAGCACATCTCTCCTTCACAAAACATTTTTCTATCAGAAATGTTAACTTTGTGAAGACTTAAAGGATCCACAGCCAAGAGAAGGAAAGAATGGAAGTAACAAAAAAATGAGAAAGAAAGAAAGAAAGAAAGAAAGAAAGAAAGAAAGAAAAGAAAAAAGAAAAGAAAAGAAAGAAAAGAAAAGAAAAGAAAGAAAAGAAGAAAAGAAAAGAAAAAAAGAAAAGAAAAGAAAAGAAAAGAAAGAAAAGAAAAGAAAAGAAAAGAAAAGAAAAGAAAAGAAAAGAAAAGAAAAGAAAAGAAAAAAGAAAAGAAAAGAAAAGAAAAGGGGAGGGAGAAGGAATTCCTGATTATCCTCAGTAATCATCGTTTGTCTTGCTAAGTTTCTAAATTCAAATAGTTTTTCAAAATTTCATTTTGGGTGTCTTTTCAGTAGGGAGTATTAGTCCATCTTCTCAGATCATTGCTCTTATTCATCTGTTAATTCACTCACTCACTCACTCATTCATTCAATGAACACTGAAGGTCAGCAAATTGACAGGCACTATTCTGGATGCTTACTTGGTTTGTAAGATGAGGTGGCCGAGCTAACTGATCACAGATATGCTGACTTCTTACCCCAAAGGAGAGTCAAAAAATAAAAAGATATTTTCTTCATTTGGCAGCAAGGGTGAAGGTGTGGAAGATAAATATAATTTTAGAGTTATAAAAATTACCTCCAAAAATAGTGGATTTTTTGCATCATAATAGGTAGCAGATACCTTTCAAGAGAAAATATTAATAATGAGATTATTATTTGCTCTTATATAAAAATAATGTTATTAAACTCATATTCAATTAAGTAACAACATTCATTGAGAACCAAATGTGACAGAAAGTCCTGGAAGGTCAGCATGTTTACTTTAAGGCTTTACCTTCTCTGATGTAAAGTTATAGCTAAAATCACACAAGGCCTGAACATGTCTATCAAACAGGTGAGGGAAGTTAGATATGGTTGGAAATTTAAAAAAGACATTGATAATTATATAGTTTGTGGGAAGGAGATGTGCTGGATGGAAACCCACCATCAGAAACTCATACCTGGATGGGGGCTGGCAGGAGCATCAGGACTCCGGTCTTAGGAAAACTGGCCCAGATATAATCCTGAGGCAAGGGCTCACGCCCAGGACCAGGAAACAGAACAGGGACTAATTCAGGGAACAAGATTGTAGCCCAGGTACAGGATACTGATCCAATGGGGATGGTAGGCAGCACCATGAGAGGGATGATCCGCCCACTTTGAGTCCAAACTTGCAGACCACCAAAGACTCTCCATAGTCAAGAGAAACACTGTTTTAATGCAATAAATATAAAATAAAAGTCAATGCAAAATAAAGTCCATAATGAACGAAACATCAAAATGTTTAATAAAGATAGGATTAGTACTATAGATTTTTTCCTACTGCCTGAGGCTCCCATAGGGCTTTGGATGGAGCTCTTCAGGATCTTATCTTCACCCCAAGCCCAGCCCCTCTGAAGGGGAGCAGGCCTTAGTTTAGATCACCCAGCCACTGATTGCAGCAGCCAAAATCAGTGTGGGTTTGAAACTGAGTGTGGAGGTAGGATAAGGTGGCTCTAGCTGGGGGAAGAGCAAGGTCTCAGTAAAGCCAATGTCTCACTGACTGAGGAGTGCCACTTGGTTTTCTCTGTGCTTCCAAACAATCAGTTTATCAACCACCTCCTACTTTCACCAAGACTCATGGACTCACTTCTTGATTGATACAATCAGAACTCAACTTTTCCTTCCTTTGAAAATTTATAAATGAGAAGACAAGGAAGCTCTGTCCAATCCTGCTCATCTGCACCTGCCTCTTCAATGTTCTCTATTCCTTAGAGTGTCTTACTTCGGTTTTTATACTGGTGAATGTGTTCATTCCCTTAAACTCACATAAAACATGTCCTGCATGTTCTCTGTTCACTTAACCTGGATCTCATGGCCCTTCCGAGGTACCCTCTCCTTCCTTTTGAAATGTCATCTTTCCCAAAAGAAAAGAAGGAAATTAGGAGACAGGAAATTATATGGTTATGGTTGGGGATAACTACAATGTCTTCATAGAACCCAGTCAGTGTGTATGCACGTATTCATACGTCTATGCGCAGATATCGTGTGGACATATTTCTCTTGATTTTGTAAGTCTTTGGAAAAAATGGTATGATGTGAGTGAAAAGAATATTTAAAGGAGAAAGACACATGAACAAAATTAGACTGGGTTTCAGTGGTGTGGTCATTGGGAATAGTTTGTTATCAAACTAATAAACTTGATGAGTACATAGATTCATGGATAGAGACATAGATATATCTTTGAAGGCACTGAAGAGTAAACCAAAGCAGGCAGAAATGGAAGCTTTTACCCCTTGAAAGGAAGGAAGTGAACTGGGTGAGAATCTATGGAGAAGGATTAGTCATTGCTCCCCTACCCCCCAGAACAGTGTCCTGCCCAGGATGCTCCCAGGGTGTCTACGACTGGTGCCAGGACTCGGGCACACAGTTGCAGTCTTTGTGTCTCCAGGTGTCTGAAGAAGGGAGTTTGGTGCTGCCAGACAGGTTAGAAATCAAATATATACTAGAAATCTGTGCATCTCACTATTTGCACATTATTCCTCGATCAAAAATAAAAAGGTTAAGATTTAAATCTAGATCTATTTGTTATTAGATGACAGATGGTCTCTCTGAGCCTTAGTTTACTCAAAAAACAAAATGGACACTATTAATTGAAAGCTTGCCTTGTGTCACACTCTTAGCAGCTAAACAAATATCAACTCTGAACCTCACGATAGTTCTGTAAGGAAAGTTTAATTACTTGACTTGACCAAGCTCAGCCTGATTGCACGGTTCACACAGGCATTATTACAGTGGCTATCTCCCTCAGTATAAAATCTCTGGGGAGATGGATTTAATGTGTTCTATGACTTGATGAAATGTTCTGAGGCTCTAAGTTACTGTTACTACTCACAGGGACTTGGCTGATTCTTGATCACAAAGAGGAAATATTCACCCCCATGTTGAGAAACCCAGGGCAGAGACTAAGGCAACAAAGGCCAAGCATCTTTTCAGTTTCCAAAGCTTTCCCATTGGTGGGGTCTTTCAGCCCTGTCTCTGAAGGTGTGTGATTAGGTGACAACTCCAGGAACTTTCCAGTTTTCTGCCCTTGTTTCAAGAGTTTGACACTCTGAAAACTCCAAAGAGTGAGGCAAGCAGCTGGAGAGAAGTAAAGACACATTTGCAAGATGCTGCGTGTGGTGCTTTCCTTCCCTCCCCTCCCTTTCCCCTAAACGCAGAAAGAGTGCACTGTGACTAATTACACCAGAGAGGAAAGCAGACGCTCTCAAGTTAAAGTATTTTGGTAATCATGTTTACCGCGGGTAAAGTACGTCTGCATTAAATAAGTCAAAACACAGTGCGCAAAATTTGGAATGATTCCTTGAGCACTGCAAGGACGGAGTTAGATGTAGAAATGATATAATGTCCAAGTCGAAACACTATAAGAGAAGATAAACCATCTGCTTCAACTAACTCAGATCCACTTGAAAATGCTAATCGTATGGCAGTAGGATGATTAAACTACATTAAAAAAAAAAACACAACACTTTTTCGGTGATGCACTGCATTGTTCAACGAGATTGGGTTGCCCACAGATGGAAGGAATGTTATTACCTAAATTAGGTGACCGTCAGTATCAAAGTGTGAGTCATGGGTTCTTAGAAGCCTTATTGATGGTCTGAGACTCTGCTCTGCCTCCATGTTGGCAGGTGGTCTAGAGAAGGCGATTAACCTGTCAAAAAGCCCAAAAATATTTAGTGAGAGATCCAGAATCCACTCTGGATGCAATGCCCTTACACAGCCTCAGAGTTCTATGCTGATAGGAAAATACTTCCCAATCACACCCAATCATGGCTACCTCGATGCTAGAGCAAAAAGAGACCTTCGCAAGTTTCTAGATGTTGAGTCCTAAATCCTCAAGTTATGAGCAATGTAACTATGGGTACGAGAGGTAAAGAATCACTATTCACTCTGCTGCAAAACTATGAAATGGAAACATGCATTTCTTACTCTCTGTTTCTCTCTTCCTCTCTCTCTCTCTCTCTCTCATGCACACACACACATACATGCACATATACACACACACATATGCACACAGAGACATCCTGCTCTTAAATGGAGGCAGTTGCGGGTCTTGGCACGGTCGTAGGGTACAACTTTCCTTTTCAATATCAACAATGTCATGCCATTGGTGATACAATAAATACAATAATTATGATAGTGCATTTTTGAAGCCTCATTGTATAACTATTGAGCACTTTACATATATGATTTCATTTAATCCTACAAAAAATTCTAAGGCTGTGCATTAGTTTGCTAGGGTTGCTGTAACAAAGCACCACATACTGAAAGACAACAGAAACCTATTAGTTCATAGTTCCAGAGACCAGAAGTCCAAGTTCAAGGTGTCCCAGGGTTTGTTCCTTCTTTTTTTTTTTTTTTAAAGATTTTATTTATTTATTCATGATAGTCACACAGAGAGAGAGAGAGGCAGAGACATAGGCAGAGGGAGAAGCAGGCTCCATGCACTGGAAGCCCAATGTGGGATTCGATCCCGGGTCTCCAGGATCGCGCCCTGGGCCAAAGGCAGGCGCCAAACCGCTGCGCCACCCAGGGATCCCTGGGTTTGTTCCTTCTGAAGGATATGAGGGAAGGTTCTAGGTTTGTTGTCTTGGCTTATAGATGCCCATCTTCTTCCTGTGTCTTCACATCCTCTTCCCTTTATGCATGTGTGTTAAAATTTCCCTTTCTTGTAAGGAAACCAGTCATATAAATTTAGGACCCACCCTAAAGACTTCATTTTGACTTGATCACCTCTGTAAAGGCCTTATCTCCTAAAAAGGCCACATTCTAAGGTACTTGGGGTGACAACACGAACATATGAATTTTGTGAGGGTATAATTCCACCCATAACAGGCAAGTATGATTGTTATAACTGCCATCCTGGAGGTGAGGTACCCAGGCTCACACAAAGTAATGAGCTCATGCTCACAAAGGCCAGGAGGGAGGAGAACTCGTAAGAAGCCACTGGATCAAATGAAAAGCCTCCTCAAGATACTGTGTTTGAAAAAAAAAAAAAAAAAAAAGATGCTATGTTTGCTGCTGTGTAAGTAAGGCCCAGATCAGGCTAATAGAAAAGGTCTCTGACCAGTTCCTGGAAACAGGAACATGGAAACATCTCTCCTAGATGACTCCATTTAGGAGTCTCTTTTCCCTGAAGAAAACAAGGAGCAGATTTCTGACTGTCCAGCCAGGTAGCCAGAGTCCCACTCTGCAGTGTCCTGGAGCCTCTGAGCTGCCTCCTGATTCTGGTGGGCCCAGGTGTTGACTGATGTTCTGAGTCTCAGCCATTGCCTCATCATTACTGTCAGAATAGAAAGCTGAGCACAACCTGCTAAGAAGCCAAGAGAATGAATGTTCAGTGTTTAACTGGGCAGGGGGGTGGGGGAGAGGACAAATGACCACTACTATACATCATTCACTAGACAAGGGATTCCATCTGACAAAAAATTCCTCCAAGAGAAAATGACTATATCCTAGGAAGGGAGAAAGACTGAGGGAGCAAGGAGTGGAAGCCAGTGAGAGAGGCTTAGGCTGAAATACTTGCAAGTGATAAAATGGAGGAAAAGGATAAGAGCCAAGTTTGCAGGTTAGGAAGAAAACAGAGAACTGAAAGTCAATCAGATCCACTAATGCAAAATGTGTGGTTATTAGCATCTTTTTTTTTTTTCAAAGATTTCAGTGTAATTAGTCCTGAGTGTAAATTATATCTTTGTGAAACATTTTCATATGAATTTCATTGGGAATTTTAGGCCAGGTGAAGTGGACAGGTGAACCAAGATATGACTCATGGGAGGAGTGTGACCTCCTGTACATAAGGCAGCCAGAGCTAGCAGGGCTGGGTTTACACCCTGCAATTATGGGTTTTCCAGTTCTGAGGCCCTGGAAAAGTGAATTAACTCTTTGGGTGTTGGTCTCCATATCGTAATACATGTGCACCGTGATGGTATCCTAATGAGTTGTGGTGATTCGAGGAAATAGAGCATGTGAAAGTGCTGGGGTGAGCTTTGCACTTATGAGGTGCTCCACAAATATTTTTGAATAATAAGATTAATTGCATAGTAAGGCAGAGAGACTTGGGGAACAGGGCTCCTGTGTGTAATTCCGTCTCCTTTCTGGGACACAGAGAAGTGCATACTCATCTCAAAAGATATCCAAAGAAGAGGCTGTGTCATGAGATAGAGAAACAACCCTTCCAAAATCATAACACTGTAAGAAAAAATCTTGCAGAGCAGAGTTCAAATGAGACCAGTGGTTCACATGGACAATCAGCTATTGTATTATTGGGAAATAATCCTGACCTCCTGTAGGAAAAATTGTGAGTCCTTTATATCATTGAGGTGGAAAATGAAATGTGAGATCTTGGTGGTTGTGACTTTCATTCACTCCTAACATGGGACATTACTTGGATCACTTTGGGCATCATTTCCCACTCCGTTTCTTTTTCCTTCAAAAATGCCTCTGGGAACAGCAACATTTCTTTTTTTTTTTTTAATTTATTTTTTATTGGTGTTCAATTTACTAACATACAGAATAACCCCCAGTGCCCGTCACCCATTCACTCCCACCCCCCACCCTTCTCCCCTTCCACCACCCCTAGTTCGTTTCCCAGAGTTAGCAGTCTTTACGTTCTGTCTCCCTTTCTGATATTTCCCACACATTTCTTCTCCCTTCCCTTATATTCCCTTTCACTATTATTTATATTCCCCAAATGAATGAGAACATATAATGTTTGTCCTTCACCGACTGACTTACTTCACTCAGCATAATACCTTCCAGTTCCATCCACGTTGAAGCAAATGGTGGGTATTTGTCATTTCTAATAGATGAGTAATATTCCATTGTATACATAAACCACATCTTCTTTATCCATTCATCTTTCGTTGGACACCGAGGCTCCTTCCAGTTTGGCTATCGTGGCCATTGCTGCTAGAAACATCGGGGTGCAGGTGTCCCGGCGTTTCAATGCATCTGTATCTTTGGGGTAAATCCCCAGCAGTGCAATTGCTGGGTCGTAGGGCAGGTCTATTTTTAACTGTTTGAGGAACCTCCACACAGTTTTCCAGAGTGGCTGCACCAGTTCACATTCCCACCAACAGTGCAAGAGGGTTCCCTTTTCTCCGCATCCTCTCCAACATTTGTTGTTTCCTGCCTTGTTAATTTTCCCCATTCTCACTGGTGTGAGGTGGTATCTCATTGTGGTTTTGATTTGTATTTCCCTGATGGCAAGTGATGCAGAGCATTTTCTCATATGCATGTTGGCCATGTCTATGTCTTCCTCTGTGAGATTTCTCTTCATGTCTTTTGCCCATTTCATGATTGGATTGTTTGTTTCTTTGGTGTTGAGTTTAATAAGTTCTTTATAGATCTTGGAAACTAGCCCTTTATCTGATATGTCATTTGCAAATATCTTCTCCCATTCTGTAGGTTGTCTTTGAGTTTTGTTGACTGTATCCTTTGCTGTGCAAAAGCTTCTTATCTTGATGAAGTCCCAATAGTTCGTTTTTGCTTTTGTTTCTTTTGCCTTCGTGGATGTATCTTGCAAGAAGTTACTATGGCCGAGTTCAAAAAGGGTGTTGCCTGTGTTCTTCTCTAGGATTTTGATGGAATCATCCAAAATCTTTGGGATGTAGCAAAAGCAGTCCTAAGGGGGAAATACATCGCAATACAAGCATCCATTCAAAAACTGGAAAGAACTCAAATACAAAAGCTAACCTTACACATAAAGGAGCTAGAGAAAAAACAGCAAATAGATCCTACACCCAAGAGAAGAAGGGAGTTAATAAAGATTCGAGCAGAACGGAGCGGCAACATTTCTATCTTTCATTCCCCACCTGGTAGATGAGGGGGCTGAGGGCTGGGTACAGGGAATGATGTTTACTAGTTCACAATTCCCTCCTCCTGTATAGCCTGCACTTAAGAGGCATCCACATGAGCCATAATTTCCCCATTTTTCAAATGAGAAGAGTCTCTCCAAGGAGCTTGCCTGTAGAGACGTAGTTAGTTAGTAGCAGATTTAAACTTCATGCTGTCTAAGCCAATGCCCATGCTCCTTACATTATATTTACATTAATAAAATAACAAAAACTTAACACTTACATAGAATTGCCTGTATGTCAGGTATGGTTTAGATACCTTTACTCAGTCTTTATATAACTCTGTACAGTGGGTGAGGGTAGGTGCTGTTGTCACTAACTCATAGATGTGGAACCAGAGCAATGGATGGCATGAGTCAAGCACAGTTAGTAAGGATGGAGCTGGGATTTCATCCCAGGTGATCTGCCCCCTAGTACATCAACATTGGATTAGGTTGCCGGGGCTGCCATAAGCAAGCACCAGACAGCGGGGCTTAAACACCAGACATTTATCTCCTCATAGTTCTGGCGGCTAGAAGTCTAAGATCAAGGTGTTGGGCAGGATTGGTTCCTTCTGAAACCTCTCTCCCTGACTTACAGATGGCTTTTTTCTCCTTATGTCTTCACTCCTTATGTCATAGAGTCTTTTTTCTGTGTGTGCCTGTATCCTAATCTCTTCTTATAAGGGCACCAGCCATATTGGATTTAGCTCACCAAATGATGTCTATTTGACCTTAATTACCTCTCTAAAGACCCTGTTTCCAAATAGGGTCACATTCTGAGGTATCAGGGATCAGGACTTCAACATATAAATTTTGGGAGGACACAATTCAGCCTGCAACAACCACTGTACCAGACAGTCTCTTTCCAGTTGTACTCTCTCCAGTTAGAGTCTTGGTGCTTTGCTTTTATGTCCTTTCTTTTCCCATGGTCTTGACCCTGTGGTGGGATGGTGTGATATACATTATATTGATGGATACTGAATTTATCAGACAATGAGACTTAACTCCCCTTATAAATTCTCACCCCATGCTTTAGATAGAATTAAGTACCTACTGACTGATCTTAAAAGTGTTCTTTTCCTAAAAGTCACCATTTCTTCTTTATGAACTTAAAAAAATTATGTGAACAGATCGAGACAGTTGGCCGAGGGCAAAGGTAGAAATAGAAGTCAGATACGTTGCCTCTGGGGAAAATAAAACAGCTTGCTGTGTTCTCTTGAAGTTGCAGTTATAAAAATCTATGGTCTGACATGAGGAAATATTTGTTTTAACATTAAGACAAAATAGTGAAATAAAAATTGTATGCAAACATGGCCATGCTTAAATATAAAACTATAAACAAGAAATAAAAGACAGGAAGGAAGTGAACCAAGTTGTTCACATTGGTTGTCTTCCAGCCATGGTGCTAAGAGTGATTTTTTTTCTTCTCATTTTTTCTTCTAAGTACATAATACTTCATAGTGGAATAAATAATAACATTTTAAAATAACTCAAAGTTTCTTAAGTGTGATTACCTTATAATTAAGCTTCTATTTGGACTGAAGAGTCTGTGTTAGAAAGTCATCTCCCCTCTCACAACAAGCATGTGAAGACTTAGATCTTGTTCATGAGGCAAGCTATACGTCTTTAATATTCATGGGGAATTCGAATGTTCAAAGCATTCTCACAAAACTCAATTATTTAATTCTCAAAGCCACCTTGTTCAGTAAATAGAGTAGTGATTAATATTAAAATAGGGTGTAAGAAGACTCAGGATCAAGAGAATCTGAGGGCTGGTAGTCACGGAGCGGCAAGTCAATGCAGACCATGAGGTCAGCTTTCTTCTAGTTTCTTCTGTACTGAGGTGCTAAGAATATATTTCTAAGTTTTTGCCTAAAAATGCAGGCCAATTTCAAGTAGGACAGTTTCTATAAGTGATTTTTCCAGTAGTATAAATGGTAGTACAGAATTTCATTTTTACTATACATATTTAGCACTTTTTTAAATGGTGTGGTTCTTTACCAAATTTTAACACACTGGAGGTGACCAACATATTCATCTGTACTACTGGCCCAACCTGTTTTGGCCTATCTCTGAAAATATTTCGCATGTATCCTGTGAATATATTTAAATTCATGTCAGATATATCATTAACGATGCAGACCATAGCTTTACCTTGGCCCTCAGATGATTCAGGCCTATGCAAAGATTTGTGCTCGTGTCAAGTCCAAATGTGTACTGTGCACTATTGTAGCCCAACATGCTTTGCTCAGTAGATGCCAGGCAAGGGTCAGGTGCCCCTGCGAGGTTCACGCTCCCATCTCGGTTTTGCTACCATCTGTGTGATAATAGGAGAACATATGACATGTCTCTGTGGGATTATGTCTTACTGTGGGTAGTTCACGGGCTTAAGTGATTCCTTTTTTGTTTTATTTGCTTTAGTTTGCTTTGGTTTGTTTAGTTTTGCTATTCCTCTAGCTTTGAATTTATGATTTGACTATGAGAACACTTAGATACTGTGGTTTGGTTATAAGCGAAGTTAGATACTCGTTCGAATTTTAAACAAAAAAGATTTCTCATTTATATCTTAAACTTTTGCAACAGATTATTCTGAGAGTACAAAGAAAATTAAAAAAAAATGCTACTTGTGTGGTTCTATCTGTAAGGATTAAGATATTTAAACCCTGCACAACCATAAGAAATTACCAGAATAAAGTAGATGCTAAAGTAGATCCTTTCTCAGATGAGACTGAGTTGTCATTACCCTTGATTTCAAATGCTTATGCAATAAAACAGCTTCATTTTGTAGCTGCTTGATATAATAATGAGGTATTATAAATTTGAGATTAGAAAATACATTTTTTTTTTTTTTAGAAAATACATTTGTCATAAGAAAATACCGATTTCACTTGCTTTATATTTAGGGATCTACCTAATAGCTTGTTTGAAAATGATATTTTCCTTTTTAAAAGTTTGAAAAACATTAAAGTAGGCCAATACCATACTAATTCTGCTTCTAAAAGCAGAACTTGCTTATACTGTAAGTTTTCATAGTTTCCCAGAATTCATGTTCTGGTTAATCATTGATTATTTTCAGCTTTTTCCAAGCTGCATGAGTTATTTCAAATTGAACCAGGATTTTGGATTTTCCCTGGGAAATAACCATTTGCTCATTGCTTCTATTGTTATTCATAAGACTGGTGATTAAGCATGACAGTTACCACCAAGACCTGCCCGACCAAGGCAAATTTGAACAAAATTCTCATCTCCTATAAGCCAGTTCAGAGGGGACGTTGCCACCTTTTTAACCTTCGCTTTCAAGATGCCCTATAAAGTCAAATTCCTAGATCAAAGGTTAAAAAGTCTTCCAATATGGAGAAAAAGAAGTTGGCCTTCCATTATACAGTCATTTGAAATTCCACTGCCTCAACAGGTATCAATGAAGGCAGCATTTTACCTTAGGCAGAACCTTCAAATTTGGGTGCCCTTCCGGTCACAGTGTTTAGGGGGTGATGTGAGGGCATTTGGTAGGCAAGGGCCATGGATGCTGGATGCATTCTAATTCATGGAACAATGATTTAGAGATTAACGAAACAAAACAAAACAAAAACAAACAAAAAACCAACCTCTATGTTGTGGAACTTTCAAAACCCTCACCTGAAATTCATGCAGGTGAAAAGCTTTTTGGAAATTATTTGAACCTAGAACCTAATTTCATTTTACAGATAGAAACACACAGCTCTTTCTGTATAGCTTTCTCACTCACTGAACTTTCTGAGAACACACCTACTTTGCAAGCCAAGGGGAGATTATATTTTTCTCTTATGGGAACTTTACCAATAGTAAAGTTCATGTCTGAAAAACCCTAACATTCTGATGACACTACTGGTGATACTTGAGTGACCACCACGACTGTGTTAGCCCTCAGCTGTAGGTGTAACAGCCAAGCTGTTCTGTTTAGGGTTGTGAGTTCCTGCCAACTTCATTATTTTCCTTTATTATCTCTTCATCATATTATATTAGGGAGAAATATAGGGTTACATATAGTATTATACTGAGTTTTAACTTCAAGCACAGGAATGCAGAAGATGGACCTGAACACACTCTTCAGTTCACTGTGCATGATTAACATTGGTTCCTGTTTCTCTTGTTTTATAACCTATCATCTTTTATCATCCTAACACATTTCCATTCCCCATACAACCGTTTTAGTGTGATATAGTGAGTATTTTTCTGAGATTTTTTTCAAAATGGTTGTTATCGACAGGACTACCTCTGTGTTGTACCTCTAGTCTTTTTCTTGCATTTCCATTAAATACTATATCTTTGAGATGTGTCTATGGTACTACACGTATAGCTAAGCATCTGAACTATGCCCTAACTGCCGCTACTACCCTACAATGTGTGTCTGCCACCGTGGTGGTGCCCTCCCCTAGGAGGACATGTGGCTTCCGGTTTCTGCTATGAGGACCAGTAACCAATGAGCATCTTTGTCCCTGTCTTCTTATGGATATGTGAGAGAATTTCTTTCCTGGGACAGTCCCAGGGGAAGGATTGCTGGAGTCACAGTCTGTATCTACACTCTAGTTGACTGATTATGAGCATGTTGGTCTTCAGAATGGCTGTGCCATCCACATCCCTACTAGAAAACTTGTTCCTGTATTCCCCAATGTTTGTCAACCTTTGGTATCCACCTACTTTTATAGCCTTTTTTTTTTTTTTTTTTTTTTTTAGTGGGAGGAGGGAAGCTAATACGCTTGTAGTAATAGTTTTCTGTATTTCTTATTTCTCTGGCCACTAAAGACTAGAAGATCTCCTCGTGTGACTGTTAGGTATTCCTTTTACAATTTGGATATTAATCACTCTCCTATTTAAACATCAAAATCATTTTCCCCCCATTCCTTTTTGGAACAGAGTATTTTAATTTTGAGGTAACCAAATCTTCTTCAATTCTTCCCTCATATTTAATGCTCTGGAAGTTGTTAAAAGTCCTTAGCTTCTCTTAAAAACAGAGAAGAGATTATCTTACATTTTAAAATTAATGTTGTGGTTTTATCATTGATACTTAAGCTGCGCAACACATGGCTCCGTGTGCCAGTCCTGGTCCCCGACCCCTTTCACACCTTTGATGCCTTCCTCCTATCTCTCTGATCCTGCCTCCTCCCCAACTGTGCTAGGGGTCTGTGGGATGTCTGAATGGCTGCCTTGTGATGGGGAGCATTTGTGAAGAGCTGAAGAGCTGAGCAGTACAACTGAGGTAGCCTCAAATCCTTGAGAGTTGAGTCCATATGAATCATAAGGAAGGAATTGCTACAATCCTGTGCCCACTGTGCCCTACCAAAATTCTACAAAAATTGGTCCTCGGTTGGCACAGTTCAAGTCCAGGTAAGCTGCTGGCCAAAGGCCAAGGGCACAAGCGAGGCCTCTGTGGGGCTGTACTCCTGTTTTGTCACTGGGATGTGGCAACTCTGCCATTAGGAAATGCAGAGCAGAGATGCACACGGGTGTCTCAGGCCCCTCAGGTCACCTCCAAGGAGCTAAGGAAAGCGCTGTCTTCAGCTTTCGCATCTGCCCCGTCCCATGACTCTTCATCCTCTCTGCCCATCTTGTTTCTTTGGCGTGGTCACTCCAACTAGGTGTACTTAAGTGCACCTTTTGCCACTTCTTGCTTTCTGCCCTGGGCTCCTCTGTCCCTACCAAGGCCACTACTGAGCTTTCCCATGCCTGCACGAGCCCAGAGGTCTAAGCAATTTCATAGGCATAGAGCAACCCTCCAACATCAGACAGTGGATGGAAGATGGTCCATAACTACAGCCTCCTCTGCCCCTACATTGTACAGGTTCCTCTGAAGTTCCCAATTGTCCCGAGTGGGAATTAGCTCTCTCTCCTTCCTTGTTTCACTCTGTCCTGATTCCACTTCCTAAAATAAACTCTCTGCATCCATGCCCCTGTCTGAAGCTCTGCTTTGAGGGTCCAGTGGCTAAGACAGAGAGATTGCTCCATACTGACCTTCACAGTTTATATTTATATTTATATCCTGGCCCCTGGTTCTCATCTGCTGATGGATCCCACAGGTCACATAGAATCAAATTCAGCCAACAATTCTCCTATTTAGCCTATGTTACAACCTGTATCTCATATTGAGGTTCCAACAGTGCAAACAAAACATCCTTGTCCCTGCAGTGCCCTCACTTAGTGTGGAACACAGGCAAGTGTAAAGGCGATTACAATGGAAAACTGCTTTTATAATTCAGCAAAGATCATGTTTTTTTATCTCAAGCAGCAGTAACTTCCAGCTGCCTCCATGTGCAGAGAAAGATTGAGGCAAGTCTGTTTGTAATGAGTCAGATGTAATAGAGAAACAGAGCACTGGACCAGGTCTGCCCATGTAGCCGGTGCTGCCCGGATGAACAGCACCATCCGGGTGCCCATGTAGCCGGTGTCCCCATGGCTGGCACCACTAATAGACCACAGCACTCTTGTCCTCCGAAGCTCACGGGCTCATTCAGCTTCCTTCTCATTAGAGTAAAACATGCAGCCACTGTACTAGGTCACATTTCACATTCACAATAAAGTCTATTTGCCTGGTGGACACTTCACATTTTGCAGGTGAGAAGACAAATCCAGGCAGAAGGAAAGACTTCCTCAAAGTGACCTTGCCAATCGATACCACAGTTTAGACAAAAACCCACAGACAGCTACCAGTGGGTGACAACTTGTAGCATGAACCCATGGCTGTGAAGAACACATGGTATAGTGTTCTTTCCTCCTGTGTTGATTTCTCATTCATTCATTCATTCATTCATCCATGTAATGCTTGTTCTCCTTTCATTTTTCATCCCTACTGGTGCATAGGCAAACCTCACAGCCACTGATGTAATGTCCTTCCCCACTAATCAACTGGTTGACTAATTCTTTCATTCAGTCATATTTTTAGCAAACAAAACACCTTTGCAGAGAGTGAGAGCAGAGGTTACATATTACTCCGATTTAAAAGTCACAGAAACACATCAATGTTATTCTTACTAGGCTCTGAGCATCACGCATGCAGGAACCACGTGTCAATGCCTACCATTTCTCCACAGCTACTGGGGTACTACGGCCAATTGTTTCTTGTCCTTCTCTCTCCTAAGTCAACAGTGGGCCCTGAGAAGCTCTGAAAAACTTGTGGTCTTAAAAGGAGCTTGCAAACCCTTAGGAAAAACTGTATATATCAGTCAGGGTTCAAATAAGAAAAGAAAGACATTAAGTATTTCAAACAGAGACAATTAGTGTAAAAGCTCTATTACTTAGGTAATGAGAGAGCTGCAAATCCAACCCCAGCATGGTGGCTAACAGAGGCACTAACTGGCGTAGGACGGAGAAGTAAAATAAAAGAGTGACATCGGAGGAGTACAGGGGCCAATGTCACCCGGGGAAGATTCAGCTAATGAGGACCTCTAGGATGGAAGACACGACCACTATGGGGGCCATCACCTGCTGAGAGAAAGATACAAAGATAGCCGGCTCCTCCCTTCATCCCAGCTTTCCATTTCCCAGGAGGGCTTCCTATTGACCAGACCCACCTGAATGCCACCTGCATTGAGGGCCTGGGAAACGCAGCCCACAGGGGTCAACTTCTGGGATTCAAAGAACAGCAAGACAAAGGAAATGATCTGCAAGAAGAGTCCCAAGACTCACATAAATCTCATGCTGCCTTCCAGTTCTAACATCTCAAAGTCTCTGAACAAGCATTGGTCAGACCCATGATTCAGAGCATGGCACATGGTTTCGGTAGACGTTCTTTTCATCTCAGAAAAGATGCCAAGAATATAGGATTCCAGACTCATTTTTTTTCTAATTTGCTAAACAGATGCAAATATGCTATCCTAGACAGTGCTGTAATATCAGAGGCGCGTGCCTACACAATGGAGTAAAATAAATATTTGTGTAAGGAAACAGATTTGGGTTTCTAATCTTAAAAGGAGATTTTCTCATCAAGTTAAAATATAGGCTAACATATGTTATTAGAAAACAATGTACCTTTATTTAGTTCAGTGTCTTCCAAACAAAGTCTGCTTTCTCATGTATGCAACCATTGTAAATCCACCTGCCAAAGATAGCATGACAGAGCTGGGCAGGATCTCAGGAAGGAGAAGACCTTTCTGACAGGCATCCAAAGTAACAGAGTAGATGGCAAAGGACACAAAAGTCCATAAATGGAAAGCAAGATACTTAACATGAAATGAAAGGTTATATCGTATTGGAGGAGTCAAGCCATTAGAAAGTCAAGCCAGTTAGATTCACATCATTTATACAGGACAGAAGGACAAGGCTGTACCAGAGTGGAAGGAAAGAGAACTGAATCACAAACACACACACACACACACACACACACACACACTGCCAATGGAAATATATATATAATTTATCATATACCATATATTAAAACCAGCACTTATTATGTGCCTCTGCATAATAGATTCCACATTAAATTATGTAACTTGAATAATTTCTCCATAACCATGTGACATACCTTCCTCATACAACTATTACTGTAAATAACACTTAGCTAAGAGAGACAAATGGCTTCTTCAAGGGCACTCTGCCAATAATTCGAAGACATTTTTGTAGGACTCCAAATTCTGTTCTTATCACTGTACATCACTATGTTATAGGCATACATTAGGAACCGATTTAAATAAAGTTTTAGATTCACCCAACCTCTTGGCATTTATCTATAACTTAAGCTAATTATACACCACAAAGTAGAAATGCTACACTGATTCTAATATTAACCGCTCTTGGGATAATCTGTCAAGAAATAAGGAACCTGAAAAGCCACTTAAGTTGGGCATTTGCATTCTAATGTTATTTTTGTTTTTACTTGAAAATGTGTTAAGACCACATAGCAAGCACTGTGCAAAGAGGCCTCGTGACACTGTTTGGTTTCGTTCTCTCAACGACCCCCAAAAGTGAGTACTGTGATCCCTCTCTCACAAAGAGGAAAACAAAGAGGGTGATTATTTTAAGCCTGCCCACAAACCCACAGGCTGGGCAGACAGATCCGGAGTCTGGACCAGCCATCTGACTCTGTGACTGAGGGTCTTTCCTCCATCCTCGCTGACACTTTTTCAATTCGGAGTCCCAATCTTGGTTTGCTGAGAAGCCCGCGAGGCCGAGCGAACCACTCACGATCGCTTCCAGAGGCCAGGCCAGGTGTTCAACTCCTGGCCTTGCCTGCTCTGGATTATGCTTACTGGAGGCTTTTTAAAAAGGAGATCTCACATAATAACCCTATTATTAGTATTATCATCATTATTATCATAATCCTTTCTCTGAAATAATTTCCGTAAAATATTTTTACTAAAGAAGAAGAGCACTTGAAAAAAAAATGCTAATCCATCCCCTACCACACAAACCCCAGATGGCCTTGTATTAAGTGGAGGAAGACACCATAATAATAACCCCGATTACCATCAATTCCACGCAGCGGCAGATGTGAAAGAGATAAAGATGCCGGGATGCTCCCATAGAAGTTCAGAAAATCCTTCTGTCCTCCACACAACACAAAAGAACAAATCCATGTTTAAAGAATAGGTTCTGTGCAGTCACATTTTCATCTTCCTGCATATCTATGCCCCAGATGGCCCCATGTTTAATGGGAGGAGAATAATCGTCACTTTGTGAGCAATTCAGGGGAAATTACAGAAGTATGGAAACTGTCCTGTGTATCTTTATTCAATTTTCTCTCATTTCCCTAGCAGCGTGAACAAAAGGAGGGGTGCATATTTTTAGCTGAGGGTGCCATTTTGACTTCTGAAAGAGAGGACATCCAAAGTGACTTACGCTAAGACTCTTCTGCTCTGCTTCAGTTTGTAAACACAGGAGAATAAAGTAAGTCTGTTCCTTGGCTAGTCTACCTAAATTTCAATTAATCAAAATGGGTAGAAGTTAGTTTCTTGAGTTGCACTAGCCATATTTCTAGTGCTCAATAGTCACATGGGATGAGTGACTGCCATATTGGATAGAATAGATACTGAACATTTCCATCACTGTAGAAAGTTCTATTGGATAGTGCTGTGCTAAATGCTGAGCGTACTCATTTTTTGAAACTAACTGTATTGACACCTAGAATCATGAAGTTTTTAAACTTAAAAGACTTTGGTCCACATGGAGCTCAACAATTCATTTTACATAAAAGAAAAACAAAAACAAAAGCCTAGTGACTTTTCTAGTAAGTAAGGCTGTCCCAGAAAGATGCTAGAGGAAAATCATCATGTCACGAGGTGCACTTATTCTCACACACACACTATTTGGTTTTGTTTTCTCAACGACCAGCACAGGTAAGAATTATTATCTCTTTTTCACAAATAGGAAAACAAAGAGGGTGATTATTTTAAGCCTGCCCAAAGACCCACAGGCAGGAGCGGAAAGAGCAAGGATCTGGACCAAGCAGATCATACTTTGTAAGATTCTCAAGGACAAAGGCAATTGCTTTTCCTTTGTCCATCCCTCGTGTCTAAAGCCACACCGAGCACACAGTGGAGATCCAGGAGATGTTTGATTGACAGTGGAGATCCAGGAGATGTTTGATTGATCTGGGAATATCAAGAAGAACATTGGGACCTAATTTCTAATCCATTAATCACAGTAGTAGGGTTCAGAGAATATTAGACATAGGCTGGGTACGTATTGGCAAAGAGTCTAGAATGTCACTTAAGTCACAGCCAGGCTACATCTGGTTTCCCGGAGCAGATATGGGCAGCCTGTGAACAGGTGCTGGGTATGTCCACCTGGGCAGGTGTTGACAGCACCTGTGATAGCCAACAGAGAGTTCATTCTGACCAACATGACACACATTCAAAGGACTCACGAGAACAACAGAAATCTAGGCAAAGCAGTTGGCAATGAGATTCTAGAATTCCTATCGGAATGTCTGTTGGGAAGCCGACCCAGTGGGAAAGGTCACAGTCAGGAGCTTGGACCAGTAGAAACAGCTCTTATTTCTCTCAGGAAGCTGGGAGTTTTTAGGAGCAAAGTTCCAGTTTCTAGATTAGGAATTTACCAGAGGAAGGCAGGACCTTGGCTCAGGAAGAAACAGAGAACAAAGCAACTCGCCCCAGGGAGGAACTAAGATCCAGCAAATGAGGCTGGTAAAGAGGTTTTCAGAGCAATTTTAGACTATTATTTGTCTTGTGGAACTAGTCTGACTTAATAAATGTGAATTTATGGTTGCATTGTCCTCACCTCTCTATCCCCCCGCCCATCCTGTTTCAGCTGAGAGCAGGGCAGAGCCAAGGGAACAGGAGGCAATCGGTGCCGGGAGGCCTCACTGTGGAGTGCTCAGGTCAGCCCAGGAGTGGGAGATCTAAGATTGGGGTAGCCCTCCATTACCCAGTGGGCATTAACCCTATCTGTTTGTGGCAAAAAGAAAAGAAAAAAAAAGAAAAAAAAAGCCACGAGGGGAAAAAAAAAAACTCTATAAAAATGCATATATTAAAAGGCACTAAAGTAGTTAGCATAGAAAAAAGAAGGAATTCCTGTGATTTCCTGCCAATGCCTTTAACATTTCTATTTTGAATTACATATTGAGGATGGGGCTGCAGGCGTTCACCAAAATATTGTCTATACTGATCCTCTGAGGGGCGTGATCCAGAGCAGCCAGGAGCTATCAGTGAGCACAGACCAAGCCAAGGACCTCATGGTCCCAAAGAAATCAGGACAGACAGCAGTGTGGGGTCCTCTGCAGCCGTTCTAGAAATTAGATCCCTCCTCAGCCTCCTCTCCCCTCATTATTTAAAGCAAGAAGCCTTTAAGTGTTTGAGCTTTAGAGCCATCTCCTCAAAGAGTTAACATAATATAAACCATCATAAAAGGGGAAAAAAAAACCCAGGGACCCATTTATACTCAAATTACACAGGAGTCGCTTGTCTCTATCAAGGCTCAGGAGTATTTGCTCTTAAAAGCTATTTTTTCCTCTGAAACAATAGTGCAGGTGCATTGCCTCTAGTGTACAACGCATTCATCCCGGGAGGCAGGAAGGTGATTTCACACCTGTTTCTTCTTTTTTATTTGCTCCTGGCCTGGCTAATTTACCCAATGTCAAGAATGGTGTGGCCAGAGTCTGTCAACAGGAATTACTGCCTTGCTACATAGCGCCCTTGCTCTGGGACTTTGGATGATGTGATGCGCTGCACACCCTATTCTGGAAGAATCTCTGTTTCACATCTTATGTGAGTGGAACTGAGTGTCCTAACAACTTAGAAGGGATTACGTGTCTGTGCTATTATACATATATGTGTACATGCGTACACGCACAGAGCCAAGAACCTACCTGGCATAGGGCATACACTGCTAATGAGGGATAGAGAAAGAAATAAGAGGTGTTATTCTGTGCTTTGATTGGTTAAGGTGATTCCCTGCAAAGGACATCTGATTGTCACTTCCAGAGAGGAAAGGGGAAGAAAAGAAATCTCAAATCTCTGAAAGCCCGAACTGTGCCATGTACCCTGGATCCAGAGAGGTGGACTTTTCACATCTCTCTGTAGTAGAACTTGGGGGGCAAACAGTAGGTGATGAAGACCGCGAGGCAGCATGTGGTATTTGCAGGAGAGAGCACAGTTTTGTTATATGGGGTGGTGGCCGCTCCCTACTTTACCTCAACTCTCTGTATTCCACTCATGTTTATTTTTTGATATGCTCTGGAACAGAATGGCCACATATTCAAAACTCCTTGGTTTAACATAAAACTTACAAATAATGAATCAGTAGCCCTATCATTTTTTTTTAAATCATGCTCTCTGCCCATTACAAATAGTTGACATTATCCTATTATTTATGTTTTCGGTATGATTTTGGCAATTCTAATAGAAAACCGGTATCTTATAAACTTGTCAACTTCTTTTCCCATCAAAATGTTTCTCTTGTTTATTGTCATGTGATGCCAATTCAGGTTACTCAGGAGCAGCTTGAGCTGCAAATTTGTTAATTTGTAAGTCAGTGCTTTGAAGGCTCATAAATTCTCTAATCAAACAAAAGGCTTTAAAGAAACATTTGATATTTTTGAATAAAGTGCACCAAATTATTGAATATAAACTTATTTTCATATTTTATGTTGCTTATTTAAATATTTAGAATATGGTTTTAATTGCCATGAAACTTCACTAAACATCCACCTGTCAGTAAAGAAACTGATTATTTTTTTTTTTATATTTGCATTCTCCTGAAAGGGAAACAGGTGTGAAAACCTGCAGGTATTTATCCACCAACAAAAAATAAAGGATATCTGTGAAATGTGGAGGAAGAAGTAAACATGAACGTAATCTTGAAGCTGCATGCCATAGGTATGCGATTCCAAATGCAAAATGCACAAAGAAATTCCAGAGGAGCAGGGAAATGCACCCTTATCCCTGGTGTGTACCTTGTCCTCCCATTGCCTGTAGGGTCGAGTCCAGACTCCTTATCCAGGGATTCAGGACATGTAAACATGGCCCCCAGTGACTTCTGCTTCATCTGACACTTCTACTCAAGCCCTGACCCTTCTGCATTTGTAATCCTCTCTGCGGAGGGCACTTACCTCCTTCCGCTCCTGCCACAAGTGCTCCCTGTGTGCCCCTGTTCCAGTCCTTCTCTGTTCCAGGATCATCTGTCCCCTCTGCTTCTTATTTGTGTAGTCATGGTTTGGACGCCTCTTTTCAGGCCCCAGTTATTCAATGAAGAATTGATGCCCAACTGTCTCCCTCATCTCCCCCATCCATGGAGCTCCTAGGCCTCCTCTGACCTCAATGGCATGGGCAGCACCATGGCAGTTGTAAATTGTGAAAATATTTGTGGAACACCTCTCAGACATCAGGTGCCTCATTAGGCTCTGTCTCTCTCTCTCTCTTTCTGTCTATGTATGTTAATTTAATCCTTGCAACAATCTTCTCATGTTTATGATAATATCAGTTTATAGATGTGAAAATTAATGTTGTGTCATTTTCTCAAGATCCTAAAGATTGTTCATGGAATTTCCTGATTTTCCATTTAATGTCTAGGGTATGTGCTGATGTCTCTTTTATCAATCCTGATATTGGTAAGTTTATGTCATTTCCATATTCTTCTTACTCATTCTCACTAGAAGTATCTCAATTTCATTGGCCTTTGCAAAGAACAAGCTTTTGGTATCTCTGATTTTTCTCTATTGGTTTTCTTAATTTCTGTGATGTCTGCTCTTTATTATTTCCTTTATTATGTTTGCCTTATGTCTATTTTGTTCTTTTATTTCTAATTCCCTTTTTTTTTAAAAAAAAGATTTTATTCTTTTATTCATGAGAGACACACAGAGAGAGAGAGAGGCAGAGACATAGGCAGAGACATAGGCAGAGGGTGAAACAGGCTCCCCACCGAGCAGGGAGCCTGATGTGGAACTGATCCCAGGATCCTGGGATCACACCTTGAGCCGAAGGCAGATGCTCAACTGCTGAGCCACCCAGGTGCCCCTATTTCTAAGTTCTTAAGGTGGAATCTTGATCATTGACTTGCAGTCTTGCTTTCTTCTAATTCAAGTATTTAGTGCTACAGTTTCCTTCTAAGTTGCATTCAGAGGGAAGACACAGGATGGGGTGAGTCTGCTCCATCCCACCAGAACTGGGACTCCAGAGCTTCAGTTTAAGAGAAGTAGGTGTTGTGGCAAGATCCTAGGCTCTGGGGGCAAATTGTCTTGAATTCTTCCACTCTGCTTAACAAACTCTGTGTCCTTGGGAAAGCTCTTAGAAGTCTTACTTTCTCAAAAATAGCTGTAACAAAATGAGACCAAAAGTCCTATTTCTGGCCCTTCCATGAGAATTTATATAAGGCGAATGCACACTGCCTTTACCTAGAGTCTTGGTCCTTTCCATACTTCAGACCACTGAGTCTTGGCTGCCCTTCCCACATCAACATAATGCACAAGTAACCTGACACCCTCAGCCTTGGCTTGCTGACCTCTGCTCCATGCACACTTCTTTAATATTCAGTTTTAGTTAGCATTTATCAGTCACCTACTTCATGCCAGACATTGTGCCAATGATTTCCACGTGTTAGCTTTTAGTGCCAAATGCATTTGTGTAGAGGAAGTTGTTACTATCCAAGTTTTTAGAAATAAAGACAAGTCCTCATCAAAATCACGCAACGTGTATGGTGTAAAGACGAGATTCAAATCCATAGTAGCTTGACTCTAATATCGTGCTCTCCTCAATATAGTAGAGCTGCTCCTAGTGTTTTCCATTTTGTCTGCCTAGATTTCTCATCATCAGCTTCTTCATGTCCTCTGAAGCCTAATTGTCTCCTCACCTGGATTGTGGATTCTAGGCTGGAGGTTCATCTACCGTGACCACTTGAGATTTGGCTCTGGTGCTCCCATGGCCCAGCCATCCTCAAATCAAGGTATCTTCCAACTCCAGAAGAATGGCAGGGCATAGCGAAGTGAAGAGGGCACTGCCTAATTAAACAATCACTCACTACTTAGGGATACATATTTTTCTAAAAATTCCCCCAATGCAAACTGTTTTCAATTTATTACAGGAGGGATATATATATATATATTCTTTCCTACTGACTATTACCATTTCAATTTTCCAGTCAAGGACAAATCTGCTTTTTCTAAAACATAAAACCAATTTTTCTAATTCCTATATACTCTGTGGGTCTGTCACAGATATATATCCTTCATCATAATGCTTTTCTAAGCAGTGAATCTATAAGCCCCTTGACTTCCCTTCTCCTCAGAGTCTGTCTGAACCAAGGCAGACTTAGGAATTAATGCTCTAAGCTTTCCACTGGCATCTCATTTCCACTGTAGACAACCCTAAAAGTTCTTTACCTTATTAAAGTCAACATGTCTTGACTAAGAAGAGATGAGTATAACTAGGGAGACCTGAGAGCTGCTTCCATTTGGATCAGAAACAAGTGTAGAGAGGGAGGATCTAGAGGCAGGAGTGGGGATGGGACAGGGGGTAGTACTAGGGGCACGAAGGGAGGACAGTGGGATGGTTAATCTTATGTGTCAACTTGACTGAGTGTTGGGGTGCCCAGACATTTGGTCAAACATACTGGGTTTATCTTCGAAGATATTTCTGGATGAGATTAATATTTGAATCAGTTGACTGAATAAATAAGATCACCCTTTTTAGTGGGGGGTGGGCCTCATCTAATCAACTGATGACCTAAATAGAACAAAAAAGGCTGAATAAGAAGGAACTTTGCTTGCCTGAGAAAACATTGATCTTCTCCTACTTTTGGACTGAAACTTATATCATTGGCTCTCCTGGTTCTCAGGCCCTCAGAGTCAGATTGGAATTACACTGTTGTCTCTCCTGGGTCTCAAGCATCTGAACTTGGGCTGGAACTTACACCATCAGCTAGCAGCCTGGTTCTTGACCTCTAGACTAGAACTGTGACTACTCCACTGGCTCTCCTGGGTCTCCAGGTTGCTGACTGCAGGTCCTGGGACTTGTCAGTCTCCATTTTCACATGAGCCAATTCCTGATGACTAACTTCTCTCTCTCTTCCTCTCTCCTGTTGGCTCTTTTCTGGAGAACACTGGCTATTATAGACAATGAGTGATGTAAGTTAAAGGAGACAAAAGTGAAAGACACTGGTCAAGTCTAGGTTCCTTACACTAACTAGCAGTATGCCTTATAAGTCACTTACCTTTTCTGTTCTTTTTTTTTTTTTTCTTTCATTAAAGGTTAGTGATGACATGACCAGGGGGTTACTTAGGGCCCTTATATCCCAGGATGTTCTAAAAGAAGCTGTGAGTATGGTAAAGAGTCTCTCTTTCTATACTGACTGTGGCCCAAAAAACAAATTGAAATTTGGTGACTGAGAAGCTAGGCCACATTTGTTTGTCAAGTCAGGGTTATAAAGGATTCTTAGGTTCTCAGGCCAGTCCTCTAAATCCTACTAATCCACGATGAACTTGTTGGTATAAGATTTGAGAAGCAAGGGAGAGAGGGAACAACAAAGGAGTTTCCCCAAATGTTGCTGAGTATGGTATCCTTCTATGAACCCCCTCCTCCATGGTCCCATGGTCCACTCATTGCTGTTTAAATAGGCCTCACTTCCCAAGAAGTTCTAGGTAATGAAATCACTATCTCAACTCATTCCCCATTAAAAATTTTCAAAGATCATTCCTTTAGCCCCACTTCATTCTGCTAACCAGTAAGAGAAAAATAAGTATAGTAGTTCACTAAGAAAAAAAACAAAAACAAAAACAAAAACAAAAACAAAAACAAAAACGAGTGAGTACAAGTCCTTAATCTTACTTCCAACCATTTTCATCTTAAAGAGACTAGTATTGACCTAACATTTAACAAGATACCAGCTTTCTCTGTAAAATAAACATATTTTTATTTTTGGAAGAGTGGAGGTATTTGGGACATGTAATTAGTTTTGTAGACAAACCAAATTCACCAAGGAGAAGTCTCAGATAGGTGCTTTGAGGTTTATGTTTCCCTATCTTCAGTAGTACACAAAAGTTCTTAAAGGCTCTAAATGTCCACCCTCTTGTGGCAGGGGCACGAGCTCCAGTAGAAATGACAAGTGAAATAGAGCCACTCATGTGCAAGTTTGGAATATTAGATATTTCTAAAGAATCTACTCAGCATTACCCTCCAATATCAGAAGGCTTCCTGAGATTCCTTGGGTTTATGTCTCTCTACCAATTATCCTTCTCACTGTAATCATGGCTTTTCCTGTTTATTTCTGAGTAAATCATAAAATCCATGTCTTTTAGCCTGTCAAATTCCCGACACATTCAAGTCTGTCTGTAGATGCTTACCTAATCATTGTTTCAATGAATGATCAGTCAACACTCTGGCAAAAAGCAAGAATTTATTTCTAGGCCTTTCTTAAATTTCCAAGGTGGTATCTAACACCCACTTAATCACACTCTACTGAGAACCACTGAGATATTGAAATATTAGACAAGACATGGGATTTTCATAGCCAAACAGAGGGCTTTATTTTCCCTCACCTCTCAAGTCTACCTGGGGGGGTTATGAGCCATTCTTGTTGTTGTTGTTGACTTCACATATTCTAAACAGTAAATCTGGAATTGTTGCCATGTTAAAAATTTGATGGTACATATTTTGTTTACTCACTGATTATTTAACTCAAAAGTATCTATAAAAAGATAGAGTAGGGATACTAATTAAAGTGCCAGCTAAAAATATCAGAAAGAGTGAGGATAAAGTGGCAAATAAAGAGAAGCATCCCCTCCTCTCATGAAATGTACTGTCCTCTGGAAGAGCAGACATTAAAGAAGTAACTAACTATGGGTTAACGACCGAACTTTAGAAGTAAGAATAAATACAAATTCTGCCTTTAGCTGTATGGAAACTCACAACTTGATGACTATACTTCAAAGTAGTGAAATCAAAGCTGGAGGGGTTTTAAAAAATATTATCTATTTTCTTCTGTAAGGTGATTATATAGTTTTTATATTGAAAAGCTTGGTAATTATGGATCATATGCTGACCCATAGAGCATTAAAGACTCTTGAGTAAGAGAAAATATAAACCGATTTGAATGATACACACACACACACACACACACACACACACACATAAGTGTCTGTGAAATCTGGTGACATCTGAATAAAGTCTGTAGATTATATCAGTATTGATCCCCTGGGTTCGATATTGTGCTATAGTTATGTCAGGTGTTTCCACCGGGAAGAGCAGGGAAAAAGGTAGAGGAGATCTCTCTGTACCGATTTTATAAATATTTCAGATTATTTTAAATTGTGTCATAATTATTTCAAAATAAAGCACTAATAAATAATATTCAAGATGTAAATGCTGCAATCTCAAGTTGTTTCTTCATGTAGAAGACTGGAGAAAATGACCCTGGTTTTGTTATAATGCTGGGGTTGTGGCCTTTCCTCCCTTTAAAACTATACTTGAATGTTTTATACTATATTTTCCACAATATTTAAATACAGTTTCGGGCACCTGGGTGGCTCAGTGATTTAGCATCAGTCTTTGACTCAGGTCGTGATCCCAGGGTCCTGGGATCGAGTCCCACATCAGAGCCCCTGCAGGGAACCTGCTTCTCCCTCTGCCTGTGTCTCTGCCTCTTTCTTTGTGTCTCTCATGAATAAATAAATAACATATTTAAATACAATTTCAATGCTATTTAAGTCATGTTAAAAGAAAATATAGCTTAAAAACATATTTCCCTTAGGAAAGAATCTGCTTTGACCGGTTTCTTGCTACATATTAAGAAAGAATATGAAAGTTCTGTAGAAATCTGTCAAAAGCCAACCCATTTCATCCACCTGACTCTGTAAGCTTGTCTTCTCTGCCATAACATTGCAAGGGATGGTAGAGAACCTTGTTGAAATACTTGATAAATCATCATTTTTAGGTTTCAAACTTTATCTCCCAAATCTGGGTCCTGCTCACGGAAATGAAGCCACATGCTTATCCTGAACAAGACTCAGTTATTACAACGACTGCCCTACTTATTCCTCAGCTGTGGTGTTTGCGGTGCTAGCAGGCAAAATGAATGTCAATAGCTCACCATCCTTTTAGCTGTTAATGGGGTTATTTTATTTTTGTGGGCTTTATCAGAATAAAACTTGTTTTTCACTTTCACATATGTATCGAATGTGCACCTTGCTGTTATTTTAGCAGTAAGAATCTATAGCCAATGATATCATGGGTTTTCCACATGCTAAGTAATCCTTTTGTGGCTTTTGCATAGTAAATCTATGTTAGTAACATTCAGGACTAGCCATTCTCCCACACATTTTAGGTACCTATTACTAATCCAAATAAATGTTAGTTAAACATCAAATTTACTTCTCTTAAAAAACAAATCGTGTCTGTTTCTATCACAGGTAGACCCAGGTTTTGACACACCACATGCTTCTGCCAGAATAAAGGTGCCGCCGAGGTAAAGGAATCCAGCACTTTCCTTTATTTGTTTTATGCATGTGCATAGTCTCTGGAGCCTGAAGGTCTAATAAAATAGTAAGTAGATAAATACTTTGGGAAATGCATTGAACTTTTCATCACAATGCTCCCCCAAATATCATTTGCTTCCCGTTTCCTTCAGAACTGAAGAGTACGTAACGACAACAATGCTTATATAGTGTTCGTTACATCCCAAGCACTGTTCTATATGCTTTATATATTTTAACTGTTTATCCTTACAGCAGCCCTATGAAGTTGATAATAATTTAGTCCCATTTTGTAGAGAAGGAAATTGAGGGTTGGGAAATGTATCTTAGGTTCATACAACCACGGAAAAAATAAGTTTGGAGTCCCTAACACAATGTTGCTCTAGAATTTACACTTCTAATAACTATGCTAGATTGCCCAATAAAAAAAAAATCCCTAGTTCTCGGGGGTACCTGGGTAGCTCAGTGGGTTAAGCGTCTGCCTTTGATGCAGGTCATGATCCCTGGATCCTGGGATCAAGCCCTGTGTTGGGCTCCCAGCTCTGCAGGAAGTCTGCTTCTCTCTCTCCCTCTGCCTCTCCCCCTTTCTTGTGCTCTCTCAGGGGAGAAGTACCTATCTCTCTCTCTCTCAAATAAATAAAAAAATCTTTAAAAATAAATCCCTAGCTTTCATATTCAAGTACCACCACCATTTGACTGTGTGCAACTTTGCAAACCTCATTTCCCATGATTTTGCATCTCTGGCTAAGTAGAAAACCCACTGCTCCCCAGACAAGTCTTTCCAGCTCCATGAACTTGTCCATCTGGCTTTTGCTTTCTGTAATGTCCCCTGTTTCTATTCAACACCTCGGCCATCTGGGCCCTGTGTACCACGTTTCCTAGCGCTATCAAAAACTTCCCAAAGCCAGCTGCCACCCAGAGACAGAGCTACCAGTCTTTGAAGGGTTGCTCATTCCTTGGCAGTGACATTGATGATTGCAGGTTGGAGGCCCCCCTTCCATTTTGGTCCTCTGAGTATCATACATCTTTGATGCTGGTGGAGCCCAGGGTGCCAAGAGGAGCATTGATGATGGAAACTGAATTAGATGAAGGTTCAGACTAGGTTTCATAAGACTCCTTGCAGGTCTACCTTTGGAGATTAACCCAAGTGTCATCACAGTGTATCACAACAAACAAACATCTAGGAGGGAATGCCTTGGGGATTTATGGGGCACAAATGAATGAATAGCCAACAGGCTGGTAGAGGCAGAGCACAACCTGGGAAGACTTCCTAGAAGAAGTGTTACCTGGGCAACATTTTGAAGACAGAAAAGGAATTTGCCAAAAAAAAAAAAAAAACAAAACAAAACAGAGGTGAGGGTAGGCTGTCTGTATGAGAAGTCACTGCAGGTGGAGAAAGCAGTCTTTTGCTAAAGCACAAAAGCAGAAGCAAGTATGTAGGCAACTACATGTCGCTTGGGTTTGTTACATGCACCTGTATATGTGCATATGCGTAACATGTATGTGTGTGTATGTGTCCTGGCATGGTGACGGCTGCTTAGCACCTGCTCAATAAAAGCCTGGGTCTTCCTGCTTTTATTTCCATACCTCCCTCAGCCCTGCCTCTTGCTCCATATGCACAGGTTTGGGAACTTAGCATCCTTTTTTTAAAAAGATTTCTTTATTTTATAAAGAGAGAGCAAGAGAGTGAGAGAGCACGACCTGACAGACAGAGGGAGATGAAGAAAGAATCTCATGCAGACTCCCTGCTCAGGGCCGAGCCTGACGTGGGGCTCGATATTACGACCCTGAGATCATGACCTGAGCCGAAACTAAGGGTAGGATGCTCAACCAACTGAGCCATCCAGGTGACCTGAACTTACATTTTGTAAATGAGCTTTTGTTCTCTTCATGCAGACACCTTGAGCACACCTCTGAAATCTTTGCTTGAGGAAACTAAAGTTGATAAATTCTGCTTCTCGTGAGAAAGAAAATTTTATCCAAACTATCCATAAATGTTTTTCTGTTTCAATGAAACAGCATGGCATCACCATACTCTACCTGCAAATCTCAAGGTAAATCCTAAAGGTGGTTCAGGATTTCTGAACGCTGTTTTATCTGAGCCCTTGATTATATGCCTTGCCTCCCCCTGCCCCCTACCCCCCACCCACTGTCTTTGGTGCAGTGGTCAGTGTAAGATGTGTTATCACAATTACAAATTAATAATTTTTTTTGCACCAAATAAAGTGATTTGGTAGATGCTTCCCCTGTGCAACAGTTTGCAAAATGTATTGTGCTTTTCGAGACAGACATTTTATGAATAGGTACAAAATTCGCAGGACTGCAGTGTAAAATTGCTGCAATTGATTTGATAAATGGCTGCCATTTTACTTGGGAAAATATTGGCGTTGCTGTACTCCACTGATAGGAGAACACTCTTCAAGAAAGCCACGAGCTCTGCTCCTCTGGGTCAGCATCTCAAAACAATTTACAGCAAAATTAATACAACTTAAGAAGAAACTTGAAAGGAAAGTCAGAACAACCACCTTCTAAGCAGAAGATTCACTAATCCAAAACAGAGACAAAAGCCTTAATTAAATACCAAATCAGACCAGCTTCTTTTTTTTTTTTTTTTTTTTTTTTTAGGAGAGATTTTCAGCCTTTCGGTGATTTGCGTATTCTTAGAAACAAAGGAAAGGGAGCTGCAGAGTGTGAGGGCTCTGCAGACAAACAGCCCCAAACTTCATTTTCTATATAGCAAAGTGAGCGAGGGAAAAGATTGTCATTCAGCTAATAAATAGGTATTGTGTTCTTGAACTCCTGCTGACTGCACGAGGGAACAATACACCAAATGCCTTCTTGTGGCTTCCTCATCTGGAACCCTCTGTCTGCCCATCGGATTCTTGTCCAAACGCCCCGCTGGCAGCTGTCACCCTCCAGATTTGCAGAGATGAGCTCAGTGGCTGTGCCACCAGCACAAGTTGGAAGAAAGCTCATTTCCATGGAGGAAGACAGGGAGATGACAGGTTTCTTTTGTTGATGTTTTGTATTTTGTTTTTCCAGGGCAAGACAACTCACTTGGTGGACATAACAAGCAATCTGGCCTCCACATCGACAATCCAGATGGCTGTTAGTAGCTGAGCGGGGCTGGCCATCAGCAAACTCAATCCAGCTCCTTTATTACGGGCGACCTTCTCCCTGTGGCCTGCAAGCCACATGGTCTTGTCTAAGGGACTGTGTGTTTTGAATGTAATGGGTGTTTTTCAATTTCTAACATCCACACCTCGGTTCATTTTTAAAACTCATGTGCCATTTGGAAATGTGCTAAATGGGAAACCGTGAATAATATCCTGTTTTGACATCTTCCTAAAGCAAAGTGCTCATGAATCTTGAGGCATGTGATCTATTAATTAATGTAGGCATTGATCAATGGAGAGCTAAACCCAGGTCTGATCTGACTCCCTGCATGGCCTGAGACTGGCGCCCCTGCCTGGAGTTTGCTCATCTCTGGAGACAGAGTCATAGGTCCCTCCCAGCTTTCACAGAAATGGATTTGTCTAATTAAATTAAGTCCGATTCTATTCAATTCACTATATTTCAAATATGTATCTACACAGTGTCAGAAACTCACGGGTAGGTGGCCCATGTTCTCAGGGAGCTCAAAATAACACTTTATTCAATTAATTTTACTATTTAGTCTTGACCCTGAGTTGTTTTCAAAAGCATCCATGAAGCCAAAGAAGAGGACCTGAAATAATGCAGATATGCCAAAGCACTAAACAGAGGACCCAATCACTACGTATAGAAATCTCTAGAACACAGTGCAATCCTGTGAAGTAAACCCTGAGTTTCACACCGAGGCTATGGCTGACTGGCTGTGGGAGAAGGGAGACTCAAAGGGGGTGGAAAGAGTCAGAGAACTTGAAGAAATCTGAGAACAGAGCCCACTGAACCTTCTCTTACAGGAATGAAAGGGGACATATATCCAACCTCAAGAGGTAGGGAACAGAAAGAAAGAATAACTCCAATCCAGAAATGCGAAGGGGTGTGTGAGGCTCAAGCTTAAGAAAAACCAACAACAAGCTAAATGTCCAAAGATCCAATCACTGAAAGACGATAAGTACCGCTCTGCCGTTAATGAGGAAAACCAACACGGCCTTTCCAGCTGCCTCATGGCCTCTAGTGTCCAAGTCATCATGGTCACGGTGATGGCCAGGTGCTTGTGTTTGGGACTAGAGTGTCCACGTGCCGTGAACCAGCAGCATCAGAGGAAACAGCCCACCCTCCTTCAACCTACCAGGGGTGTGAGGGTGGGGGCTCCCTACTTCCCAGGACCCTGGGAAAGGCTCTCAGGCCCTTTGGATGGTCCTTGGAGTGGAAGATAGATTTCCCAGTCCATTCCTCAGGCTAATTCTGCCCTTTGATATGGCCACAGAGTCCCCCTGGCTGGTACCTTGACTCTTAATTTTACTGATAAAATGAGCTCAGGAGGACTGTTCAGAAATGTTGGTGCATCCTAATTTCTCTGACACTATTTTTTCCTAGTCACAGGTACTGAAGAGCAATGACAAAGGCGTTCATGTCGGCAGTGCAAACACCCCTCTTGGTTAGCTGTTATGAGATGAATCCCCTCCCCACTCACCAACTCAGTTCCTAAACTGAAGCCCAGACCTCCAGTATCTCAGAGTGTGAGCATAGTTGGAGATGGGTCCTTTGCAGAGGTAATTAAGGTCAAATGAGGTCATGAGGATAGGCTGTAATCCAATATGATAGATGTCCTTATAAGAAGAGATTAGGACATAGAGGGGGCGCCACATGAGGACACAGGGAGAAGGTGGCTGTCTGCACACCAAGGACAGAGGCCTCAGAGAAAACAACCTTGCCGATAGTTGACCTCAGACTTTAGCCTCTAGAATTGAGGAAATACACTTCTGATGTTCAACCCACAAAATCTGTGGCATGTTGTTGAGGGAAGCTCTTTCAAACTGGCATGTCCAGGGGCTGGCTTGGGTTGGTAGCCCCAGAAGCAGCACCAGAGCCACCTCTGGCGATGCCGTCTGGGGCCCTGGAAGGACACATTGGAGCAAAACCAGGACAGGGACGAATGAGAAGATCCTGGGTGTCTGGCTGCCCTTATATCACAAGCGCATAAATACAATTATATTTGCCAATTTTTCCTCAATAAAATTGCGTGTGGGTGGTATGGTTTGCTTAAAACAGGGGCCCCGACCATACCTACACATTTGAATCACCTGGAGAACTTTTTACATGCCTGACACCCAGGTTACCTTCCAGACCAAAGAAATCAGAATCTCTGGAGGTTGAGAGCCAGGCATAAATAATGAGTTAGTTCTCCACAGGATTCGAATACATATGCAGCTGTGTCTGAGAATAGCTGGTTTAAAGAGATAGAAGTTTGTTACAGTACCTGAGCACCGATTATTGCTCAATGTATCTCTCTGCTATTGGT
Organism: Canis lupus baileyi; assembly: GCF_048164855.1. Taxonomy (NCBI): domain Eukaryota; kingdom Metazoa; phylum Chordata; class Mammalia; order Carnivora; family Canidae; genus Canis; species Canis lupus. The sequence goes on along the minus strand of NC_132849.1, from coordinate 60,077,927 downwards.
CTTACCTTCTGAAACCTGTATATCACACTGCGGCCCCGTTACCTTGCTCCGAAACTTATATATCACATAATAAATTCGTTGCTTGGATTATAAAGATAGTCAAGACTTTTTCTCGCTTTCAATGACAAGGTGAAAAGAGAAAATGTCTAGATCAAAACAAAAATAAAATAATTAACAGTACAAAGTAAATAAGGCATGACACGGCATTTTGTCAAGAGTCCAAATTCCAGACAGTAGCACAAACTCGTATTTTTGGGTGACAAACATTTTCACTGTCTTAACTCCTTAAGCCCGTGACAGCTTTCAGCTAACTCTGCAGGTAAGTGTTTCTGATTCCTATCCTTTTCAGGCTGTGTCAAAACACCTTTAAGTCAAAAAGATGACTTGAAAGCTGTTAGACGTAATTAAAATAACGGCACAGTTGCTGCTTTTGCTTTGGACAGATTTTTAACACAACCACATCCCCCACCCCCACCCCCCGACATGATCGATTCCAAGGATGGCCATAAACAAAAATTAGTCTGATGCTAAATCTTCTCTTGATAGCATTAAGCAGTTTTTATCTGAAAGAAAAGTTTCAAGAGGGGGAGCTAGTTAGCTAATTGATCACAGATTGTGACTGAAATGTTGCAGGAAGGGGATGCTTTCAGAGTTTAAGGAAAACCCTAAGAAGGCAGTGTTCCCACGTCCCATCGCTACCCCTGCCTTCCCTATAAAGCAGGCTGATTACTGAGGCTCTCACTCCAGCCCAGCAGGGTAGCTGATTAAGGCTTGACGAGCAAAAAAGCAAATCGGATTTTTAATCATGCGTCTCACAGAAATGGAAGCACAAAAACCAAAAGAATTGCCATTACACTCTGAGTCATGCAATTTAAAGCAACTAAGAGACTAGGTGCTCACACACAAGCTCTGTGGTTATAGCCTTTGGACCTGGTTTGAGCAAAGTCATCAGTACTTTGACGATATGAAAACCAGCCTCCTCACACCTCCCTGCGGTGTATCTCCCATCTGCTAATGGGTGGTAATTCGTAAGATGGGCTCAACAGCATGCAGCAGCAGCTAGGCTCATTTGTTCTAAGAGGGGCGTGTGGCCAAGTTACTTTTATCCCATTTTCTCTTTTGTCCTCCATTCTGTCCCTCTCTCCCCACCCACTCCTTAAACCACCCTATCACCTCCCTCCCTCCCTCTCTCCATCTTCTGTCCGCATTAAAAATAATAAAATAAAAAAAATCAAGATCAACAGCCATAGCTGCCTTTGTGGTTTTTCTGTTCATTTTGTCATTTTCTCACTTGTTTAGAAAATAAATTCCACCCACACTCACACCTGTGCAAGCCCCCCCCGCCCCCGCCCTAAGGAGGCAGGCGAGAGCCAGCCTCTGAACAAACATCTCCAAGAGGGAAGATCATCATGACTGTGTGTGTCTGTGTGTGTGAGAGTGTGAGTGTGTGCTTATTTGTGGGTGATGTGAATAGGATATACTAATTGATTGTTCATAGGTATCTAAATCAAGATAGATGCTCCCCAATACATTCAACACATATTGACCATTTTATAGGAACACACACCCTGAAATGTGTTTGTAATTATGCGTACACATACATGAACTACAGGATTACATCTCTCATGGGTCCTAGAGCAGAGAATAAAATAGAACCTGCACCTCACTTCACAGGGACCTCCCCTGCAAGGCTGGTCTCCCAGCTAAGGTGGTAGGATGGGGTGTGATAGTCGATGTCTGTGTCTCACTGGGGCAAGTTCAAAGTTAAGACTTAGAATCTGAGAGAGTCAGATCTGAAGCAGGGCTGCACCACCTCCCAACTCGGGCGCCCTTGGGTACTCAGTTTCCTCAGAGCTGAAACAAGGGGAAAATCTGCCTCTTGAAGTTTTTCTGTGTGGATTGAGATCCTATGTATAAAACGGTAGAGCCGTTCCCACAGACGTGTAAGCGTGCACCATGTGATGTAAATGTACTTTGGGGAAAGTACTTTCCAATGTACATTGTCTTGAATTCGTCAGCCATCTGGCTGTCCCTTGTGATCTCTCAAGAGTCCTTCTCTAACATTCTTATAGCAGGGAGTTTGGTCAATACAGGTGGGGTGAACTGGAGTGGGGAGGAAATGAGGTGATGGCTACTGTACAGCTGTGAGTCTTGAGCTACCCCCTAAGATCCTTTGCACATGTATTTATTGAAGCTAGAGAATGACATGCTTGTAGGCAAGAGGTGATAAGAAAGGTAGAAGAGGTAAGTCTAGCTCCAGATATGGGAGCAGATACAGTGGCTTGGAGGACAGGGAGGAGGTGGGCGTGTGGAGACCCCGGAAGCTGATGTCAGGTGCATATGGCTGTGGCGCTGCCATCACATGGTTGTATTCAGAACCAGGAACACCACCGCTCCAGACACGGATTTTAAAGCAAAAGAAACTTGAGACAAAACACTTGTACTTGCTACTTACTCACTGAGCCCCAGATTCTTTATCTACAAGATGGCAGTTAGCCACATGGTGCTTTCTAAGAGAAAGTGCTGGAAATTGCATTGAATGGAGGATATAAACCACCTACTTCAGTGCCCTACACAACCTGCTGCTTCCTAAATGTTGCCTTCCTTCTCACCCTCCATTCTCCTCTTACCTTTTCCTTCTATCCAATTTCCCTCCCCTCCGTCCTCTCATAATCCTGGAACATCCAAAGCCAAAGACCTGGAGAAACTATCCTCACTGTGTTCTCCACCGTGGGTCTGAATATGGGAGTGGTCACAGGGGAAGAGACTGGGTCACTGAAGCTCATGCAGAATGTGTGTGTATCGGGGGGACACTCATGGACATTATGATGCACCAGCAAGACTGTCTTTCACTGAAGGACTGGTTGACCCTGGGGGAAGAGGCATTGGCGGGCAGCCTTTCAGAGATTGCCTTGGCTTCAGATAGCTGGCCCCAGATGGTGCCTCCTCTGGTAAGATCCACATGCCTGACTTGTCCCTAGTAGGAGCTGGGGATGGGGATGAGTAGTAAGACATTAGCCATCTCAACCCAAGTCAGAGAGTCTTCAGAAGGGCCGTTTTGGCTCGCAAGGTTCCCATAAGAGACGTGAGGCTGCCCCGGGTCTTCACTGAAGCTTGGTCCTCCCTCTGCTCCCTTTCTCTTCCCTCCACAGGTGTGGATCCCAAGACACTCCTTGATAAACTCTCTTCATGCTAAATTATCAGACTCAGTTTCCCCGGAACCCAACTTCAACAGGGAGTAACAGAGATTCAGTCCCTCTGCACTCATTGTTTCTGAAATATGTGTGCTTACAACTAGAGACATAGCCATTGGAGATGAGATCCCAGTCTGAGGACTCTGCATGCCCTATATGGAGACAGAATTTTTTTCCAGCAAAAGCGCTGGTGCATTCCGAGGCAGAGATAGGACTTTGTCCTATAGGGTGGCAGTCACATACAGGGGATCAGTAAAACTATAAATATGTTTATTATGATTTTGTACAATACTCATTTCTTCCAGTGATGACTAGCCCACTAGACACTTTCCACTCTGGAGTCCTCATGTCCATTTCTCTCAGCTTTATCTGAAGAACAAGGATGGAGGGACTTCAGCATAACTGCTTTAAAGATTATTAGTCTTTGGTTTTGACAGGTTTCCCCAAGGACAAAACAAAGACAGACATGATGAGGATGGGGTTGAGGGTTCACCATGGACCTTTATAAGTAGAAGAGAGTCAAAGTCCTTTGTGAAGATGGGCTTTAAAAAGGAATTTTTTAACCACTAGGTAGGTGCCACCCATGAGACTTGCTCTGAGGGGGCTGATGAAGGACTTCATCTAATTTCTATTAAAATGGGGTCCTGAGAGAAGCGTATTTTGCCCTTCAGATTGAAGAGTTACACAATTTTATTCTTGTCTAGGAAAGCTGTGGATGCTGTAAGTGATATGACTGTTTTTACCTTTTGAACCCAACCTGATTTGCACAATGAGGGGTTCTTTCCTCTTGCCTGGTGATGTGTTCTATGTGGCTGTCTCCTTAACAACCTAAGAAGTAGACAATAATATTCTCCTTTTACAGATGAGAACATTGAGGCTCAGAGAAATTGCCTGACTTGTCCAGGGGCACAGAGGGGAGATGCAGCCTTGTGATTTGCTGCTAGACACTTGGCTGGGTCTTACTCTCTTAACCTCCACGGCACAACAGCACCTGCTCTACAGGGTGCTATCAAGGACCGCAGGTACTACATGTCAGGCAACCAGCAGTGCTTGGCAGGCAGAAAAAGGCAGCCACTGGGCATTCCTTCTGTATTTGGAAAACACCATTAGAGAATACCGTTTGGCCAATGTGAGTAACCCGGTTTCGTGTATGACTTTGAGAAATGGGTGATGCCCTAGTGGCCCGAATCCAAGAAACTGCCAATCAGGAGGGCAGTGTAAAAGTTTTGGGTCCCCAAAGTGGAATCGTGTAAAGGCTAAATCACTCCAGAACCACACACAGCTCCCATTAAAATGACTGAGAGTGGCTTATGTGTGAGTGCACCGTGTGACCCTCCAGAGGCAAGAGGAGCCTAGCTGTTCCAGACCACTAAGTCCCCACAGCTGAGCCCCCACTGGTAACGAATGAAGAGGATGAGGAGCTGCTGCTGTCTCTCAGAAATGCACATTGCATCAATCTACAGCCCTGCCAAGGATACAGACCCAAGATGGATAAATGCATCAGTATTTTTCTAACATCCATCCAGCAAACTGAGATGACAATAAGGAAGGAACAGTTAGGGGATCCCTGGGTGGCTCAGTGGTTTAGTGCCTGCCTTTGGCCCAGGGCATGATCCTGGAGTCCTGGGATCGAGTCCCGCATCGCTCCCTGCATGGAGCCTGCTTCTCTTTCTGCCTGTGTCTCTCATGAATAAATAAATAAAATCTTGAAAGAAAGAAAGAAAGAAAGAAAGAAAGAAAGAAAGAAAGAAAGAAAGAAAGAAAGAAAGGATCAGTCATCGAAAGTTACGTTTACTCAGAAGTATACATGTTAAAGCACCCTGCCTTTGCCAATGTTCCTCCTGCTAATTGTCTATTTAGGTATATTGTTTACTATTTAAGAGCTGATTAATTTACGTGTTTTTCTTTTTTCTCTTTGACTCACAATTACTTCATGGAAAGTACAAGTTAAGAAAATGCAACATTAGCTAAATAGGATTGGTGTAAACATAATGAACCCACTGAAGATGGGTTTTACTATTTGCTCAATGAATGGTTTTAAGTATCTCCAAATTAGATGGAATAATGTCCATGACTTTTGGGAATACTTCAGGAAATAAAAGCCAGAAATGAGTGTGCTAGTTTTGCTTGGATTCAAACATTTCTCACTGCTTGCCTGTATTCCTTGTTTATCACTAAATGCAACCAGGTCTTTAGAACTTTTTGCTTCTAAGAGACAAAGAAGACAAATGATTTCATGTGCCTTACATAAATGGGATGGCCACCATGCAGCATTTCACCAGGAACATCAAGAAACAGCCCAAGCTCTTTCTTCTCAGTAACTGTCAGTGCAGGGGCTTCGCCTCCAAAGAGAACCAGCAAAGCTGCAGCACAGCTGGCCCCTGTGCAAGAATGCGCGGTATGGCCACTGCTGAATCCCTGGATGAGCATGTTGAGGTCTGGAGAAGCTAAAGGTCTACAGTTAGCAACTGCTGGAAAGAGAACACCAAGCCCAGGCAGTCTACCGGTGTCTGCCCCACACTGTCCCAGACCCTTCTGTCAGCTGGCTGTGACCAGAGTAGACAGCTGGCTGCTTTGTGCATGGGGACCCCCTCCGTTTCTGTGCCACGCATGAACGCAAACTTAGTATGAGCTTTTTGTCTCCTGTTGTTTGTTTTTAAATCATTAACATCATGATAACAGCAGCCTCTCTCTTAAGTTAGGAAGCCATTTTTATTCCGGACTTCCGGTTGCAAACATTTCAATTTTCCACCAAGATATTATTCTGGGATTGAGATTTCTTGATTCTTCTGGATTCTTCTTGTCACATGAATGATCAAGACATACCCCTATTTTAAGGAAGGCAGAGTGCTTCAGAAAAGAACTAAATGTGATTTTCCTGCTTTATGGATGTGTCCCACCTGGAAGGAAATATGGCATAGCAAGGGGGAGTGGCATGGTTGTAGAGGCGAGTGGGACTATCTTAACTCACTGTGCAGTCTTATGCAAGTCACTTGGTCTGTCACCACAGTTCAGGTTCCTATTTACAGAACTTGTCATAACAGCCACCTTACAAGATTCTTGTTATGAATAACTAGGATAAAAGTTGTGAAGTTATTTTGTAAAGAAAAGAGTCCTTAAAATTGGACTTCACAGAATTCACACACACACACACAAAAATAGATCTTAGTCATTCACTAAGAATTCAGCTAATTAAAACATATATAGCTAACAGTTGCGTAGAACTTTATATTTGACTCAGTAGTTTGACTTACGGTGGCACATCTATTCTTCCAAAAAATCCTAAAAATTAAGCAGCCTATGTATTATGGTTGTTATAAGGATTCTTGCTCTTGATTACATGGTGACTATCATGTATCACGCCTTGGGCAGTGAGTGGGAGGAAATGTTACCTAGTCTTCTGATTTCTTTCAATGTAATAACTTTACATACATGTGATACTAATGAGACAAGAGTGATTCTAAAAGCTTAACCAGGGATGGTTCTGGTTAAATGACCATTCTGATGGTCTTCTATGAATAACCTTTGCTAATTCATTGTTCCCTTCTGTTTTGTGTGTCAATGTTTCAGAAAAGAGTGAACTTGCTTCCTCTGCTTCTACTAAATCCAGTTGTGACAAAATCTAAATTGTAAGGTATGATTTAAATAAGGTTACAGAAATAAAGCTAATAAAACTTTTTAAAAAACCTAAATCTACTAAAGAAAAGAGAGTACAAAAGTGAGAAAAATATAAGGCAGCAAGAAAGCCATGACTAGCATCTATCCTTAACCATAAGACAGCAGTGTCATAAAGAGAAAGACGATTTTGTAAACTCAATTTTGTGGTTACTTGGGTTACCAAGTATCCATACCCAAGTATGGATTTAAAAAAAACAAAGTCAGTGGTCTATACAGAACATAACAAAAAGAGATCTCATAAGCAGGCTTTGTTCATGACTCTCAGGGGTTCCAGATGTTCAGACACTATAGGAGCAATACCTATTATTTGGGCAAAAATAACCTGAATTGAAATGAGACAATGTACATTAACCTAGCTTGATGGAATTAATCTTTCAGAATATTTAACTTCTTCATTAAAAGCTGTCTTAAACTCTTTTTAAATTTTTTAAAAAATTACTTTATTTAAAAAAAATACTTTATTTATTTGAGAAAGAGAGCACACACTTGAGTAGAGGGAGTTGCAGAGGAAGAAGGAGAAGCAGACCCCTCACTAGGTAGGGAGCCAGATGGGGGGGCTCCATCCCAGGACACTGATATCATGACCTGAGCAGAAGGTAGACACTTCACTGATTGAGCCACCCAGGTACCCCTGTCTTAAACTCTTTTTATAAGCAAGCAACAAATAAATAAGTTACCTTTAAAAAAATAAATAAATAAAAATAAATAAAAAATAGATAGATAGATAGATAGATAGATAGATAGATAGATAGATAAATAAATAAGATACCTTTAACTGCAAGCATCCATTCAACCCAAAATCTGGCCTCCTAGATTGATTTAAAAACTAAAGTGGAGTTTATCTTCCAATGAACATTCCATTATAAATTAATGATCATTTCCTATTCTGGTTAATAAATTAATCAGAACTTACCCACCATACCAGACCGTTCTTCATTCGACATCTATTTTGTATCTAAAATGTTTCTATCCTAGGGATTAAAAATAAGATATCTTGGAAGTCAGAATCACGTTTGGGTAAGTACCACAAAGCACTTCACTAGTGGCCAAGTCAGAAATTTGAAAGCCACCCTGATGAATCCTTCTCATCTTCCCCTCACCATGTCTAGTCAACAAGCCTCACCAGTGCTGTTTCCTAAATGTCTCTTGTAAGCCTCTGCTCACTTCCATTCCCACCTCTACTCTTTGGTCCGGACACAGATTGTTCTTGAGGGAACAATCCCAAGACCATCCTCACTTCCAACACCAGTTGTAAATTAGGACTTTAATTTATAAAATCCATGAGAAGGACTCATGGAACTCAAAGTGGTTATGCTTATGGTTATAGGTTAGTGCAGCTAGAGGACACATATTAACATTGGCCAAGGAAAGAAGGGTGGATAGGCCAGTGTCTAGACGGGTTCCAAACATGGCAGTTCCAGTTTTCCTGGCCTGGTGCGGTTGTGGGCAGCATTATAGTTTCAGCAACGATGTGTGATAATATGCACAGAGCACTGCCAGCCAGAGAAGCTCACTTGTCCAATGTATTGGAAATCATGGAAATCTGGTTGGCTGCCCACATGGATGACCTTGGTCTGTAGTCCCTTCAGAGGTTGAGCTGACATAACATGATCCAAAGTCTCCACCTTATATCATTCTGGGTGTGAGTCAAGGCCTGCAGGCACAAAAAGCCACTCCTCAGACATGACATTCCAGGGTTCAGGGGTCACCTCCCAGGATTCAAAGGGCAGATGCCAGAATTCTCTTTGGGAAGGGTTCAGTTCCTTACTGCACATCAGCTTCATATCTCACTTAGACTCCTGTACTATTCTTGAACCAGTTTCCTTGACTACAGGCTTGCCTCTCTCCCATCCATTCTTCATTTGATACATCGGTAATTCTAAAGGGCAAATGTGATTAGGCGGCTCACCTGTTTGCTGAGGGATTCCTCAATATTCTTAGAATAAAGTTCAAACTCCTGAATGTAGCCAAAGGGCTTAAGGGAGAGAGGAGAGAAGTCAGTGTACCTGATTAAGATGAAGGAATTAGAAACTACTTGATACTGTATCTACTGTTAAGTAAAGAGCATTATCTTGAACATTCTAGCACCCAGTGTCAACCTAAATAAAAAGAGGTAAAGCAAGGCAAGCTCATAATTGTCAAAAAGAGTATTTTGGGGAATAGCTGAGGAGTTGCAATTCAGGACAAGCAAACTGTGGCAAGTTATAGGCAAATCTGTTGAGGGTTTGGGGTGGGCTGTATTAATGAGCAGGGATGGGGGATCCCTGGGTGGCGCAGCGGTTTGGCGCCTGCCTTTGGCCCAGGGCGTGATCCTGGAGACCCGGGATTGAATCCCACGTCGGGCTCCTGGTGCATGGAGCCTGCTTCTCCCTCTGCCTATGTCTCTGCCCCTCTCTCTCTCTCTGTGACTATCATTAAAAAAAAAAAAAAAAAATTAAAAAAATGAGCAGGGATGTAAAGAGCAGAGTTCATTTAGTCTGTTAAAATCAAAACAAATGAAGACCATCTTTAAAAATTCCCTGAGCTGACAAAAACCTATCCAGCCACACAAACAAATCTCAATTCCGCTGATTTTGTGAGATCAACCTGACCTGGGGTTTTTTGTTTGTTTGTTTGTTTGTTTGTTTTTTGTTTTTTGTTTTTTGTTTTTGTTTTTTTTTTTGTTTTTTTTTTGTTCCACATCTCTAGAAACCAAAAGCAAAACTTCCCAAAGCTGATATGAGGCAACCCTGGATGAATTCCCTATCATTTAAGAAAATTCCAACATTATCAGTCTTTTTGTAATTCCGGCATTTATGGGAAATCAGTCTCTCTCGGTCCTTCAGTTTTATTTTCTTGAGGGCACGTTGGGTGAGATTTTCCATTTTATATCCTCTGGTTCATTGTAGTTTGAGATTCTTGCACAACAGAGTCTACCTACACAAAATGCTTTGGTTAGGAGATCCAGTGTGTGAGAAGACTGGGCTCAAATGGGAAGGGGTGGATCCATTAAAATAAGGCCTTTGTCGATGATACATTTTTCTTGTCAGGACTGAAACCGGGACTGTGGGAAGCCCTCAGCAGGGTATCAAATGCACCTTCAGGGAAAAGGCCAAACTGCCCTGAACAAAAAAGATGGGCTTTGCAAGGGAGCAGCTCCTCCCAGGGCGGCTGTGTTATCCACTGCCGGCCTTGCACACCTCCCTGGATTTGGCTAAGCCTTGCTTTTAGGGTCCTTCCCTGCTTGGAGGAATGTTTACCTTACAATTCTGTTGTTGTAAATATATAACAAATTGCAGTACTTTTAAATGCTGTGCTATGTTTGAAGCAGTCCTATGTCTCAGGGAAAAGACAGAGAATAAGATCAAATCCTGCTTCTCACAGAGCTTAAAAATCTCTCGTCAAAGTACTCAGCAGGGGGTAGGCATTAAAAATAAGTTTACAAAAAAAATAAATAAATAAGTTTACATATTTTGCTCATTCTCAGAGACCCTCCAAATAAAGTCCCACCTCCAGTCTGTGGCCTGACCCCTATTCTTGACGTGGGGGTAACAGGAATAACAAGCCTTTCCTGAGGAGGACAGAGGAAACATGCTTTCAGTAGAAGGAAGTTGCAATATTCAAGTGATCTTTCAAACTATGTGTGTGCTCTAGATGCACACTTGGCCTAAGAGAGGCCAAAAGGGGAGTGAGACACAATGTTCTCAGTGAACTGGTGGCTGCTTCTGGGGGGTTGGAGCCTTTGGTGTCACATGGGCCACCAGGCTGGATCCACCATGTAGCAGGGACCTGAGTCTGTTGGGACTAGGACAACAAGCCATCCATTCTGAATACTGGTATCCTTGCACTGGGGTACTAGAGATGACTTTTTTCTACTTTTATGCATTTTCATTTTTTCCCCCTCGAATTTGGGTAATCATTAATTTTGGCAAAAATAGAGTAGGTCTTGGTTAATGGTAAAGTGGTTATGTTGCCATATTAAGAGTGCAGTATGGTTTTAAGGAGGTAAGCCAGTGAGATTTGTGAGATATTACGTATTTTTTAAAAGTGGTACTTGGGAAATATCAGACAGGGAGACAGAATATGAGAGACTCCTAACTCTGGGAAACGAACTAGGGGTGGTGGAAGGGGAGGTGAGAGGAGGGTGGGGGTGAGTGGGTGACGGGCACTGAGGTGGGTGCTTGACGGGATGAGCACTAGGTGTTATTCTATATGTTGGTAAATTGAACACCAATAAAAAACAAATTTATAAAAAAATAAATAAATAAAAGTGGTACTTGGGTACATTTGGGGCCGTGCATTTCCTAAGAAAAATCACAAATGACCTTGGCTGGCCCCACTTCAGTGGCTATAACCTGTGAAAGCAAGGGAATAATGGCAATGCTCTGGCAGAGGGAAGAGGGCGAGGAGGTATCATCTCTAAGGAGAAAGGGCTCTAGAGCCCCAAACCAGGGAATCTCTGCTTTCCCATAAGCTAGCTCTGTGAGTGAAGTCGTATTTGTATACCCCTCTGCTCTTGCATTCCTTTATCCTTAAAATGGGGACAACAGTGACTACCATTCCCTTTGTCATGAGGATTAAATAAAACAATGAAGGACCACATATGCCTCATGCCTGACACAGAATAGATATTTGATAAATGAAAAAGCGAGTTTGCCATCATTGAGCAAGGACTCATCTGGAAACTTCCTCAGGAGAGAGAGGGGGAGACAGGCATGCAATAAAGCTGAGAGAGCTTCCTCTCAGTTCAGAACCCAAGGAGAGGAACTAGAATGGGTGCACAATGACGATATTGTGCGGATCTGAGCTGCTGGGGCCATCGTGGAGAATTACGTTCACATGATCAATTCAACATATATTTTTTTAAATTTTTATTTATTTATAATAGTCACACAGAGAGAGAGAGAGAGAGAGAGAGAGAGGCAGAGACATAGGCAGAGGGAGAAGCAGGCTCCATGCACCGGGAGCCCCACGTGGGATTCGATCCTGGGTTGGGCCCTGGGCCAAAGGCAGGCGCTAAACCACTGCGCCACCCAGGGATCCCTCAACATATTTTAAAAGCAAAGAAGAAAACAAACAAAAAAAGGAAAACAATCTAGCTTTTGCTTAGGAATGGTCTGGAAGAGCTCTATGATGCTGTACAACGGCTGAATTTCCTGTCTTCGAGGATGGACTTCAGCTTTGCACCCAGATGGAAGGAAACAGCCTTTTGTCAGACTGTTGTCTGTCACTTGTGTCCCAAATATCCATCATGACTCTAACGTAACCAGAGCCTCCTCCATCCCTTGTACTTGAGACCTGAGTCACAGTGGCTATAGTTTAGGGTTTTAGCCCTCCTGGTTCTTATTCTCCTTGGTGGCTAGAGACAGGCCGTGGCCTATCCAAGAGTGTGTCAAGCCTCACACTTCCCCTTGATGTGCTGATTTTGTTCTCTATTTTGTGACGTAAAGAGAAAATAATTAATGACTTTTGAAATCATGCTTCTTTATGAGATATGCACGGTGTTTGATAACAGGAATAAAGAATTGGAAGGTTACATGAGGTAAATCAGCCAAAATGATCTCCTCCTTGGTCCTTTTGCTATTTTCTGGCTTCATTGTTTTTTGTTTGTTTGTTTAAAACTCCAACTTTTGTTAACGATTAAACATATTTTACTTAAGAGGAACTTTGTATCTCAATTCATCAAAACTTTGTGCCTTCTATGTGCCAACCTTAGGATTAGTCATCAGTTGGACTGATTCTCTCTCCTCAAACAAATTACAAGGTATGAAGGAAGTTGACATATTAACTATGATACAACACAAATGTTTAGTTATGGGCATAGTACCAGATATAATTTTAGTACATAAGAGGGAGGGATGGGTTCTACGTGCACAAGTCAGGGAGGGTGCATAGAGAAGGAAAATCCTGAGTTCAGTTGTAAGTGATGAAAATGAAAACGTACCAGTCTGTGGAAAAACAGCCTGACCCATGGCACGCGTAGTTCAGCATGACCTGTGTGTGGAATCTGACAGCACAGAGAGAAATAGTCTGAGAAGGTGCCAGATGTCAGTTCATGGAGGATCTAGAGTATTTGCTGAAATGAAATTGACTCATTTTGCAGACAATGAAGAGCCAGTGAAAGGTTTTAGGGGGGCAAGATTGTGATCAGTGCTGATGAAACAAAACCAAACGTGTCATACGAGCACCAGTGGTGCTCTTTCTTAAACTCAAACTCATTTTTAAAAATTAAAATTCATTTACCATTTCAGTATCTCTGAGTTAGGTCAAAAACTACAGAAAAGAGAACTAAAAAAAGAAAAAGAAAATGGAACCCATTTTATTAGGGATCTGACTTTTTAGATCTTGGGAGATCTGACAAGGAAAGAGGGGCACAATTTCTTTAATTGGCACAAAGCCCCATTGTTGACCTATGCTAATAGCCATGAGGAATATAATTCTGTCTCTTCTTAAGAACCAGTCATTTCCTGCTCATAGCACAGGTGTCAGGGGTAATGGCCTCCCACCTGCATCGGTGATGCATCCAACCTTCACAGGCTACAGCCAATTCCCTACTTCTCTGTGCTTTCCCCACAACCTGGGTGGTGTCATCTTGACTTTGACTTGGTTCCCAGATCCCAGACACAGACGAATCTTTGCAGCCTGTAGTTAGTGATATCAGACCCACAACCAGACTTCCTCTGGGAAGGCCCTCAACATTTCCATAGCATCATGCTGCATATGTTCTTAGAACACTGAGTCTCTGGGGGATTAATGTTACTGACCCTGTGACTGCACATCTTGTGGCTCTATCCTAGTCCAGGATGGTGATGACCTCCACATGCTAACTATTATGTCTAGTGTCTAACTTACTTTTAACTGAAATGTCATAAACGTATACTTTAAACTATTGTGAAGTCTGAAAAACATTTCAGAATGAAAATGTCATCCCATTTACATTCTCCCTCCATGTCACCTCCCTCATTCCAGAACTCAGGGAAAGAAAGAAAAATTTGAACGGATAGGACATTTTTCTTTATTTTAATCTGTGAAGAGCCCAAGTTTCAAAGAAAAGAAATCCCAGTAATTTGGTACAATTAATTTTCTGTCCATTCATTTTGTGTCTATCTGCTTGTTTGGAGAAACCATGATTTACATAAAGGAGGATATTAAAATCAGGTAACCTCAACTACTTATACCAAGCACTAACTGGCAATAGTAAAAAGTTAGAAATGATCTCCCAGGGGCAATGAAAACCATACAGCTTCAAGTAGGATGTGAAAATGCCAGAACTTGCTATGTTGATCTGTTGTGTGGAAATAGGATGGGCTTTCTTCCTTGCTGCTGTAGCATTAGACCTGTACCAGGGAGCCAAGACAGACTGAACCTCTACCATCAGTTCAGGGGCATTAAGGGGCATTAATGCAGGGGGCATTAAGCATGATTTCTAATTTAGCTATCATAAAAACTATAGCATGGGCATTAATGCCTCCCTCTCTTTTTTTTGAGAGAAAAAGCAGGGTGAGGGACAGAGGGAGAGGGAGAGAGACTGTCCGGAAGATTTCCCACTGAATGTGGAGCCCAATGCAGGGCTGGATCTCATGACCCTGAGACCATGACCTGAGGCAGAATCAAGAGTTGAACCCCCAATCAACTGAGCCACCCAAGCACCTCATTAATTTTTTTTTTTTAAAGAAGGAGGAGCAGAGGCTCAGAGAGCTAGGGAACTTGCCCAAGATTTTATCTGAGTGAGCTAGGATTTGGTCCTATATACCTTTGGCCTCAAAAGTCATAATTTTCCACTTGATTTTTTTTTCCTGCAGGCTCAGAGATAGCAGCCCACATTTCCAGACAAAGATGGTTAACTCCAAGGACTCAGGGGTGTCAATCAGAAGATGGAGTTAATTAAAACAACAACAATGATGACTACAACAAATAAATAACCAAAAAATAATAATTTACTTTAATACCTAACCTCCCCAAACATTGTTATGTTAGTTATTTAGTAAGAATGTTGAGAGACATGCAATATGGCTTTTGAAACTCCCACTCAGGTGGAGAAAACCAATATATACATAAATAACTCCACTCAATTCATTTAATCAGTGTTCATTCATTCATTCATGCATGCATGCATCACTTATTTCTATGCCTGGGACTAAGGCAAGCACTGAAATAAGCACGTTGTAGGAGTCAAGGCCAGTCCCAGCACCCAAGGAATTTGTGAAAAGGTAGAGATCTATATTAAACAAACATAAGGCAGATGTCAACTAGAGTCAACAGGGCCCTTAATTTCCAGAGATGCTGCCCAAATCACTCTGTTCTTCCCAAGATCTCTATAAATCCCTGGGAATTCATAATTCTAATCAACTTTGGCTTCTATTTTTCATTTAAGGGCTTATTCTTTTATGTGTCCTGAAAAGCAAACAGGAGCATACAACACAGGCTTGATCCCTTGCAGAAGAACAGTGTCTCTTCCAGAACTCTCCTGGGGCTGCCCTACAAGCAGGCATGCAAGGCTCCCAGGAGAACAGAGTCATCCGGCTTTAGCATTAGACTTCCCCGCAGCTGGAATATTCTTCGTTGTTTGTCATCTCCAGCTTGGTCCCATAAAGTACTCAGGAATTCTGCTCCTCTCTCTTTCTCTGCTCTCCTATCTAGCCTCAAATTCCAGTTCATGATTTATGAGAGTCCAAATTATCTCTTTCTTGTCCCTCTAACTCATGTGCTTAGTGTACTACCTGGGATTCCTGGGCATCTGATCAAAATTCCTCAACAAAAAGTATCCTTCATTAAGCATATCTAGCTGAAGAAGTAATACTATTTGTTACTTCAATTCATAAAAAGTTACATGACTAATGATATGTTGGATGGTGATAGAAAAGGAGCAGGAAGCTATGAGAGCTATACCAGGAGGAATGAGTTAGAAGAGGCAAAGTTTACAGGGAAAACATGCAAATAGACTCAGTAACCCGGCTCAAAATAGGAGTTTATCTCTCCTTTGCTTCACAATTCATTGCTGGTGCTGGAGGGGGCTGCTCTTACTAGGATCCAGCTGGTGGATGAGGCTATATCTCAACCTATCATCTTAAGAGCTGGGATACAGAGGAGAGCATGGCTGACCATACACTGGTTCTTAAAGTCATTTCTGATCGTTACCATGGACCAAGACAATGCTCATTTTCACTTGGCCAGGACTTTTGTCAAAGTGGAAGGAAGTGTCCTACACTTGGGAGGGACAGCGGGTAGCTATAAATGACAATACAGTTTCCTACAGTCTGCCATTCTTTTCACAAATATGACTTTTACTCCCTTTTTTGCTTGCCAACACTCCACTCATGGCAAAACTCCCTTTGCTCTGAAGATCTATATATTGAATAAAGGGAAGGGAAGAGAGGTGAGGGGAGGGGAGAGGAGGAGAGGCGAGGGGAGGGGAGGGGAGGGGAGGAAAAGAATCTTCCCTCCCTAAAACCCATACAACCACTATGGAAGAGGGATTGCCTAGTTTCAACAGAAACTCCAAAACCCCTGACAGCCACTCCTTTACAAGACCCTACTCGGCTCCTTAATCCACTCAACAAATTGTTTCTTGGTCCTATCCTTCTTTTGATGATCTTACTGGGCCACACTTGAAGAGGTCAGTAGCTGATATTTCTCTTCGGGATTCAGCAATGTCTTAGCGTGCTTCCTGCAGTGTGGTAGGCCCAAGCTTCCATCTACGTCTTAAGGATCCCTCTGCTTTAGTTCAGACTAGTGGTTCTTTTGGAGTCAACTCTCTCAAAAATGTCAGTCTCTTAGCTACTTTATTTCAATAGCCATATTCAAAATTGCTTTTTTAAACATGGGTTTTTTGTTGTTGTTGTTTTTTTCCCCTTCTAGATCTAGCTGCTTTTGCTTTGAGTCTGGTAGATTTCCATGGGAGAGAAAAAACAATTCTTCTCTCTACATGAACTGTTTTATACAACTGAAAGTAATTCAGTAAAATTGTACATGGTTTAACAAAGAGTACAAAGACCCCCCTGGATTTGGTCCTTGTCACAAGGCTGAGTTTTAATCAGTCTGCGCTGTTTAAAGTTGAAAGACTAAGAACCAGCTGCATCTTCCAACCCTTTGAATTGTTGATTTATGGACCTTCTATTTCTTTCTTTTATTTTTTTTTCCTACTTGTAAACTGGACAATTTTTCCCTGAATCCACCTCTTTCTCATCAACTTTCATCAAATGTAATCATTCACAACAGACTTACGCCAGCCCAAGACTGAATTCCCACTTACTTGACCAATTCTATGTTTGATCTTATTAGGAATATATTTGCCTTCTAAATTACTGTGGGTGGTGGTTTCACTAAGTGTTTTCACTAAGTGTTTCACAGCAACCTAGTGGGGATCACACACTTACAAACCATGCTGAGAGTTTTCTTACTACTCACTGGCCAGGTCAGTAGCCAGGGTCGAATGTTTTGCTCATCACACTCAATCAGGTGCCCGGACTGATAGGTCTTCCACCTTTGGCACATGTTTTCAAGATCTCAAGGTGGAAAAGAGGGTATGGTGACTAAAGTGCCAGCTCCTGAGGCTCCTACTTGGAAGTGACAAGTGTTTCTTCCACTCACATGTCATTGCTCAAAACAAGTCCCATGACAGAGCCATGAGATACCAATGGGGTAAAGGAAGACAGTGCTCTCTAGGGGAAAGTTATAGATACAGATGTTTTTAAACATAGAAGGGGAAAAACCAGTAGGGAGGGCTCAGGAAGACCTTTTCATGGATATACTATTTCCATCAGAAAACCAAGTCGGTGTTAGCATTTGCTCTATGCCAGAAATATGGCCAGCCTCAAAGAGAAAGCCAACATAGAATGAGATGAGAATGAGATAGGGGTTTGTTGCCATGGGCCAATGTCATAAGTGCTCTAATAGAAACATACAAGACTATTATTGGTAGGGGGTGAAAATATTAAGATTTCAGGATTTTTGAAGATTTCTTGGAGAAGTAGGATTATGTTTTTTAGATGAAAATTTATTGGGGAACTTTTAAAGTAAGGATTGGCATGCTTCCAAAAGCAGCATGCCAAGTAGCCAAACCGAGGTTTCCCAGGGCATGAAAGGAGTGCCAGAAAAGTAATAACTAACTCAAGAGGCTTGGCAGTGGGCATGGCAACCAAACGAGCCTCGTGTCAACATATGGTAAGGATCACTAATTACTAGGTTTGCTTTCCTCATCACAATTGGTTAGTTTGATTTTTAATCCAAACCAGCAGGATTCAAACAACAGGAGTAGAATCACTTCAAATTCATAATCACAAACCTCAGTTGATACGAAATCCTGGCAATAAAATTATGTTTTCCCAGTATTATATTTTCACGTTTTCTTGTTACTGAAATCTCCACATTCTTCCCACATGCAGCCTCACACTCACTAAAAATAGAAATTATCAGGCTCATAAACCATTATATTTCCACCTCTAAACCAATGACCCATCTATACATGCTCCAGTTTTTTTCTCTCTGCCCAACGATTAAAAAGGAAGTCATGTTCATGGTTGTACCTGCCCTTGAATTCTGTCTCCATTCCCCATCCCAAAGTCTTCAGCCTCCAGTGGCTTCCTTCTCTTTCATACCTCATTAATCTCTATGGCATCACACTTATTGGTAGAGAGACACTGTCTTAGAATTTCCCATCTTAAAAAAAAAAAAAAAGAATCATCCTTGGACCTTATAGTATTTCTTAGCTAATGGATTATTTCTCTACTCTTGTTGTATGTTTCTTGATGCAGTATTCATTTCTTCTACTTCCATGAATTTTGAATCCAATATTGGACTTGTTGCTCAATTGTTCTTTTCAGTCTTCTCTTTTCAGCCACCAGTGAACTTCATGTCTTCTGGACATTCTTTTACATCCTCTTTGCCAGATACTTTCATTCTACCAAGCCCCTGGGGATTGGAGCTTCTCTAATCTCAAACCATCTTCTCTTCTTTCCTTACATCTTTCCTGCATCACCTCTTGTATTTTCTTAACCAATACAATCACAGGTTCCTCAGTCATGTGTCCATAATACATTCTGAATCTGTTCTGTGTTCTCTATCCCAATTTCTACCATTGTAATTCAAGCTATCATTAGTCCTCCCTTGGATTATTGTTAACAGACCCCTACAGGGGTCCTAACATACTTTTTCTCTAATGTTCTTCAGACAGCAGTACAAGTAATGTTCTTAAATTATAAATGAGATCATGAACAGTTCTTTTTTTTTTCTTTCATGCACAGTTCTGATTACATCCCTCCAATGTTTCTTTGCCCTTCTGACAATGCCCTTCTCACTGCCCTCCTTATCATGGCCTGACAATGCTTGGCATCACCTGACCTCCACCCATTTCGCTGCCCCATCTCCTGCCATACTCTTATCTGGTCACAACTCTCCAGCTACACTGCTTATCTTTTTGATGCTCAACTATAATTAAGCTATTGTTTTTTAAATTGCCTTCCTTTGGGCCTTTATAAATGCTGTTATGTACATGTTTAATGGTTTCTGTCTACCTTTCATTAAATTACCTTTACTTCTCATAGTTTGGCTCTCAGCTTAAATATTGCTTTCTTGAGGGAGATTTTCCCAACCAGCTTACCTAAAATAGGTCCCTGTTCATTACTCTTTTAAAACTTACATATGGGGCACCTGGGGGGGTGGGGGGCTCAGTGGTTGAGCAACTGCTTTTGGCTCAGGTTGTGATCCTGGGGTCCTGGGATGAAGTCCTGTACTGAGTTCCTCATAGGGAGCCTACTTGTCCCTCTGCCTATGTCTCTGCCTCTCTTCCTCTCTCTCTCTCATGAATAAATAAGTATATTTTTTAAAAGACTCCAAAACTTAGCTACTTTTAAAAATTCACTGTAGTTAGTGCAACTTGCCAATGCTTTTATTCAATGGGCTATTCTTTACTAATGTTGTTATTGCACTAAACTGTTTCCTTCCTCTCTTTACCAGGACATATACCCTAAAAGGGCAGAAGCTACATCTGTTTTTCATGATTTTATCCTCAATGATGAGTACATGCCTGGGGACACAATAAATATTTGTTGAAGAAATGAAACCTAGGAGCATGGCCTAAGGCCAAGGGGTTGCTCCAGTGTTACCATCTGTGCCAATCAAAGTACAGTTTGCTACAGTTTTAAAACTTGGAAATGCATTGAATTTAGGTGCTACAAAAAAAGATTATGATTTCCTTTTCTCTTCCTCCTTGCTCCCCATCTTGGATTTAGAGGTTATCTGTAAGACTGAAGTGAGTCACATACTGACAAAGCAGATACTTAAAATCAACAGAAGTTTCTACCAAGGCTTCATGTCACATAGCAAATTAAAGAAGACTTTTATTTAACATGGCTAAATGTTTCTCCCACTTCAATAAAATATATTAAGTGTAATATATAATATATATATATTAAGTAAATATATTAAGTATAATATTAATGCAGAATCTACCAGCATGATACATTAAAGATAACAATGGACAGTAGATCCAAAAAGAGACAACATTTCTCCTAACTCTACATTCAATTGAGAACTACATGCTTAACTATTTAACTTTCTACGTTGTGTATTAAAACAAGTTCAGATGGTTTCAAAAATGGTGGAAAAAGACTTCTGAGCATTTACATTGCCCTGGATTCTCAGAGATCCCAGGACTTCTGCAGGCTAAAAAATAAGCCAAGAGATAATCAAGAAAATGAAAATAAAAAAAAAAAAAAAAAAAAAAGAAAATAAATGCACAAATTGTGAGAAACAGAGACCCTAATCCTCTTACTCAGTAGATACACTAGCTGAGAAACCGGGAATTATGCACTTGTTTCACCTGTACATGGCCTGGAACATGATAAATATCTGCAGCATTTCATTCCTGTTCACTTCTGTTCCAGCTCAGGGACTCCGGGCCCACAGAATGGTACAAAGCAAAAGAGCAAACGTGGAGCAACAGCTTTATATCTTAGGAGGCTGGCCCTTTAAGACAACAACAGCAACAACAACAACACAATTGTTTTTTATTAATTTAAGTAACTAGGTAGAGGCAGGAAGAGCTCTTGTAGCTTGTGTTGCCTTTTCTATAAAACTCAGCCCACCCCCAAAATTGCTGATTGCTTCTTTCTACCATGGCCAGAGAAGCTGACCCATTTGACAATTCCAACTCAAGCTCAGGGCTCAGGTGGAGGCCCCCAAAGCACTCAACCCCTCTGTGCAATGGACATGGGGTGCACCTTCACGGCCTCTCCCCACTCAGGCAGCGGGACACCTCCAGCATGACAAGGGTGACAAAGACAATCAGCGGGGGCAGCTGTCTCCTCAGTGCTGTAGCTCCAGAGTCAGGAAAACCCACACTCAAGAGAAGGCCCAGGGACATGGCAGCTGGTCCCCACCAAGCTCACCTGTGCTCCTGCCACCGATGATGCTCCAGCATCATCACCACCAGATGCTGATGAGTAACCGCACACCAACTCGGCCCCCTTTGTGTAGTCATCCAACCAGAAGGTAAAAGGTGCAAATGTGGCAATAAGAAATTTTATAAATGGCGCTGAAGACCTTCCATCCTTCTATTTTGTCCCTTCTCACCAGATCACTAAAATCATCATTTGCTATGATAAATGATTTGTCTTATGTGTTTTTATTGGCAATTTTCCCTTCTAAAGAACATTTTTGGTAATCAAAAATGCTTTAAAAATACTGTTTATTTAAAAAACACCTTCGCTATTTTTAAAATGTCTCATATGTGACCAAGATTTCTCAAAATGCATTTAAAATTTGTATGAAATCTTTTCAATGTGATTTTTTTTCAAAGTAAAACACTGTCAGAACTATTAATAAGAATTTTAAATAAAAAAAATTTTAAATGGCTTAGAATGTTCTAGAGAATGAGTAAAGGCAAGAACAATGATACTAAGAACTATTTGAAATATAAAAGAAAAACAGTACATTTATAATTTAAAGAAGTATACTTAGATATACCAAATGATTAGGATATACCCAATTATACTAAAATGCAATTCAACTAGTATGCTTAGATTATACTTTAAATATCGCAAGAAAAGCAATTGAAAAAACTATTAGACTCAAAATGCTAGCTAAGCAAAATAGCCAGATGAAAAATAGATACCGAAAATTCAGAAATTGTCTTAGAAATTAGCAAGAAGCTTTTGGAAATAAATTTTTTAAAAAAAGGGGGCCACATTGAGACTAAGAGTAGAAATATGAAGTATCTACATGTAGGCTTTGCAAGATTTCTGTGTAAACTGCATGAAAACTAATAAACATAAAAGTTTTTTAGCAATCTATGAAAGAGAAGTGAATATCGGTGTGTTATTATGTTCCAGGTGAGAAAATTGAGTACTACTACATTTAAACAAATCAATCTTTAAAAATTGATCCACAATTAATTCACAGGGTAAAATGACTCAAGCCAAATCTCTAATGGGAGGACTAGCTGTGAGGACAGGGTACACCACAAGCTGTCAGTGCTGCCACCAAACATAGGGAATGGCAGAAAGTGAGGGAGAGATTCACAACAGAAGTGACTGGTCTGCACAGGACACAGAGAGAGGGAAATATTTGTTAAAAATCATGTACTAAGACATTCTTGAATTTATCTGTATTTTTTTAAGCAGGCTTGAGTGGTCTCTCTTTGTCATTTGCAATTGAGAATCTGAATAATAACTATTTAATATATGAAAATAAAGTCTAGCCTCTTGAGCAGCAGAAATGTTGGCAATGGGTCTACAAGGTCCAGTATGATGTGGCTACTGAACCCTTGAAATAATGCAGCTAAAGAGCTGATCTTTTTTGTATTTAATGTTCGTCCATCTTAATTTATCTGTGGCTAGCGACTTCTCTTTTGGATAGTGCAGCTCTAAAGTGACAAAACTTATGTGAATTAAAACAATAAAAGACTGTTTTCTTATTACAAATGAGAAATACATTTGGAAACATGGTAATAGGAATGCCTGGGTGGCTCAGTGGTTGAGCATCTGCCTTCAGCTCAGGGTGTGTTCCCAGGGTCCTGGGATCGAGTCCTGCATCGAGCTCCCTACATGGACCCTGCTTCTCCCTCTGCCTGCGTTTCTGCCTCTGTGTGTGTGTGTCTTTCACTAATAAATAAATAACATCTTTAAACAAAAAGAAACATGGTAATGATGGGGAGCATGGGCTATGAAAATAATTCTCTCAATCTATCTATTAGAACACAAGTCGGTGCAAAGTTTTCTTAAAATAATTTGTCAATTTGTATCAAATTCATAACTTTGGCCCAGGGGCCAAGTGACTTCAGAAGATTCTAGGAATCAATCCTACTAAAGTAGTCAGAGATACTGATGCTAGTTTGCATATGAAAATTATTAGTATCTTATAATTTATAACTCTTTTATAGTTGAAATACAAGCAATGGGAATAATTATGAATAAATGAGCAACCAAGGGAAATGTGGGTACTTGGAGAAGATTAACTATTTCACATGCACATCAAGTCAAGTCTAGGGGCATGAATCATTAAACAGCAAAACATTTACAATTAGAGCATATTTTATAAAAAGATACAATCCCCTGTCCCTGTCTTCCCCCTTGCAACTCCTCTTTCTCTATCCCACAAATTAAACAAATATATGTAACTATCAGTTTCTTTTTAAAACAACTTAGAGTATATGGTACAATAAAACATTGACATTGTTAATGTCATTGGTTAACATTGATTCTTTTATTTTCTTTATTATTTTATTATTTATTTATTTGTTTGTTTCTAACTTTTAAATTGCCAATTTAAGAAGACTTCAATAAAATAATTTAAAATAATATCATGAAATAAGTCCTCAAATGTTAATAGCAATTTATACTTTACAAAGTACCTTCACATTTATTATTTCTTCTTATATAGATAAAGCTCAGTGGAACTAAGTTATTTGGCCAAAATTATACATTTTTCAAGTAGAGTAGCCCAAAAGAGACTTTAACTGATGTATTTGTTTTTGTTTAAACTGATAATAAGTTTAATAAGGTCTCAGAGGTGGTGTGAGTCTTTCCATTTCTGAATTTGAGTCTTCTGTGTGATAAATTATAATTACCTGGTAAATAATTAATCTAAAAAAGAAATTACGCTGTCAATTTGGAAAGTTGAATTCATTTTATGGCAGAAAAGATTCTTTGCACTTTCACATCTTTGGAGAGATTTTCAATTAATCCCTACAGGACAAGCTCTTGAGAATGTCTTT
This sequence comes from Canis lupus baileyi, assembly GCF_048164855.1. Taxonomy (NCBI): domain Eukaryota; kingdom Metazoa; phylum Chordata; class Mammalia; order Carnivora; family Canidae; genus Canis; species Canis lupus. The sequence goes on along the minus strand of NC_132849.1, from coordinate 60,053,864 downwards.
TAGTTTGTCCACACACAACTGCTCCAAGAAGAAAATAAAATTGTTAGAGATCAAGACACAGACTGTCTTGTGCAAACTGTGCCCACCCTCCTCAGGTGAATGGTTTCCTCATCCTTTAATACTTTCTCCTTCCTGCAATTAAATAGAAGCTGGATTAATCACCTGAATGACATTAATCTCTGGGGGGCAATCACCATGTTTTAAAGAAGTGATTTACCACCATTAGTTTACCTTGGGATCAAGCTTCTTAGTAAATAAAAGCTTGAAATTGTTATTGGTACCTCACACACACAAAAATAATAACTCAAGATTTTTTAATGAAAATTGCCTTAGGAGTTTTCCGAAATACCAACACTGTCTTCTTTTTATGTTAAGTCCAATTTCCAGATGGGGAAGATTTGTTTAAATGCTCAAATTATTCTGTCATTGACTGTTAAGTTTAGGGGAGAAGATGAAGAGCAGATGGCCTAACCTTGCCACATTGCAAATGAGAACACAGGCTAGAGCAATGAGGTAGCCTGCCCAAGGTCACACACTTGGTCTGAGAGATGACACTGGGAACCTGTTCTTCTAAATCTCTGCTTGTTATTTGTTATTGAAATCCACTCATAGGAGCAAAGGCAAACCAAGCCACCTTTCCCAAGTTCCAGATAAATGCATTTTCAGTTGGCTCTCTAATTAAAAACACATCTTAAAATAAAATGCTCTGTTGTTTTTTTCTTCCCCTCAGTTCTGGTGTAGCATACCTTTTGTTGAGATGAAAGACATGGAAAGCCCCTTATTGGAACTTCAGGTGTCACATTTCTAAAAATCAGTGAATAATGTTATCGGTTTGGTGTTCACTCTCTTTTCTACCATTCACATAGAACACAGAAGCTGTTATATCTTTAGGTTGAATATCTTCTTACATAATAATGAAAATATTATTTCCCAAGTGTATATGGTGCCTGACATAAAGACTACATCATCTCATTTTAGGATGCTTAGTTTTGCAGCAATAGATAACTAAAATGGAAGTGGTCTGGAAACAGAGCCCTGCTGTAAGAAAGACAACATGAAGTGTTCACTTTGTCATGGGGTAGTTGCTGGAGATGCTGGGGGTATAGCAGAAACTGGACATGCAGTGATAAATGGATAGTATAGATAGTACAGGCTTAAAAGATGATAAGCCATGCTTTACTATAATGAAATAAGTGGCAAAACTACCATTCCCAGTAATTTGAAAAATTAAAAAAAAATGTACCAAATTAACCTACGCATGCAGATACAATGCCTAGGTAGAATAACAAAAGTGCCAAATGGCTTCTGTTGTATATGATAAGATACAGAATGATGGAGATGCCTGGGTGGCTCAGTGGTTGAGCATCTGACTTTGGCTCAGGTCGTGATCTTCGGGTCCTGGGATTGAGTCCTGCCTTGGGTTACCCGCAAGGAGTCTGTTTCTCCCTCTGCCTGTGTCTGTGCCTCTCTCTGTGTGTCTCTCATGAATAAATAAATAAAATCTTAAGAAAAAAAAGATACAGAATGATGAAGATGAGCTAGAGAGAACTATTCAATGCAAATAGAATTTCCAATCTAGATTAGTAGGTTGAAAAATAAAATTGTTTCACATTTTCAGGCTCACCAGCTCACACAAACTCTCAAAATAAGAAATGGCCTTGGGGTAAAGAGTAAATCAAGGATGTGATCACAAGACCCTTTTTAAGACCCTAGTGTAGTAGGGCATCTTAAAGTAGGATTAAGCACTTCTAAGAATCTTAAAAGTGTTGCTTCACTGCAGCCGTACACTTAGACCAAAGTAGAGAGTGTTCACTCAAACAGAATTAAGGGCATGTCTTCTGGGACATGAAGTGAATCACAACCAGATTCAGTAAAATTTTGAATCAAAATTTTTCAAGGGTTGTACAAGTTTGTATTAAAAGAAAAAAGAAAGACACCTCTGGGATTCTCACCTTTTCACAGGCAAGAAGGAGGCTAAGAAACTTCAACCCATGGGCTATTTCTTCTAGGAAAGAAAGATATTTCAGAAGGAAAAATCCCAGAGGATTTTCCATGGAATCCTGTGAAAAATCATGAATGAGGGAACTACTTCTGAGAGGCAGAATTGGCCCCAATTAAGGAGCCTGCTGCCAGACACAGGCTCTGACATGATCGGCTGGATTTCAGAATTGCTATGGGCCAGTGACCTCTATATGCTTCCTATCCCTACTCTTCCTCTTCAGAGTTTTGTTGCAGTGATCTTGTCCCCATATCACCATTGTGTGTAGATGTGTGAAAGGCAGATTATATATTTTTAATTCACAAATCTCTGAGTGAAAGACAAAAGAATCCACACAGCCTACTCCACATCTGGATGTAGATCATGAGATCATGAGCTTCCAACTCATTGTTGTGACCTGATAATGTTTGGGTGAAGGTCTTATTAGGGAATGAGTGTGTTTTGCATATGGAGAGAAGTGAATCATTGGAGCAAGAGGATGGACTGCTGTAGGCTGATACACCAATGGTGCCCAATGAGTTAAACCTCCCAAAACCTACACCCTTGTATAATCACTCTGGACTTGACCATGAAACTTACTCCCTCCAATGGGTAGGCATTAGTGAATATGTTGCAATCAAATGCTTAATAAGTTGCCACTTTGTTGGGGGTCTTGCTTTTCTGGAATACTGCTGCCACGTGTGAGGAAGCCCAGCCCAGTACAGCCCAGCCCCCTTAAAGATGAAACACTGCAAAGAGAGGAAATCCCAGTTAAGCTCAGTCCTAAGCTATGACCCAGCTGGATGCTGTCATATGAGGTAGCCCATGTAAGTCCAGCAAGAGAAACACTAGCCAAACCAGAGAATCATGATAAATGATAAATGATTATTATAAGCACTGAGATCTGGGACAGTTTCCTACTCAGCAAGACATCCCTGAAATAGAACTTTTCAACAGCAAGAGAAGAAGCTAGAAGAAAATGAGCAATATGTTTAAAATTACCATGGAAAAGGTTATTTTTCACCTAGGATCCTATTTGTATTCAAACCATCCATTAAGCAAAAGTATAGAATGTCTTATGATAAATCAACATTTTACTTTCCATGTGCTTTTTGTTGGAAGATGAACTCAAATAAATGAAGAATTAAACCATGAAAGAGGAAAGATGGATTTTAAGAGAGAAAAACTTAACCCCAAAGGGGGGAAAAAGAGTAAATAGGCAAATTCCCAGGATAATTATAAGGGGAATTCTCATGGGTATAGCTACGCATAGATCTAGCTTGTTAGGGAACAACAGAAGACTCCTAATGAATGTCTTCCTGGAAAAAAAGAAAAATTCAATGTGCTAAGATTTACCCTCTGGTTAAGGAGGTGTAGAATGCATTATTTATGGATACTTAGAAATATGAATGAGTAAAGAAATAAAGTATTAAAACAAAATGAATCAAAATGTACAAGAAGGAGAATGATCATCATAATGCACATAAGTCATCATTTTGGGGGGAAGGAGGTTGTGGACATATCTATGACTGTACATGTCTACACTGGTCAGGGTAGTTATCAGTGGCCTATTCCCCATAATAGGAAGTCAATAGGTAACAGCTAAGATGGAAAAAAAATCAAGACATAGAAGCATATGGTTGCTTTATAGAACTCTGTGGGTCACTCCCACAGGAAAAATCACCTAAAAGGGCTGAAACGGCCACCTCTTTGAGGTAGGAATAGAAATGACAGTGGTGGAACCCGGTCTCCCATATCTGTTACAAACATCATTGTGCTACTGGATTCTAAAATGATGTGCTTTGCACATCTTTGACTACATTAAAAGAAAAACTTATTATCTCTGTGTGTCTGTGATTGAAATTCACAACCACTATCGAAGTTATGAGTTCTTCTTTTTTTTTTTTTTTCCTGGATTAGCTGATAGTCCAAGGGATGCTTTGGGGAGAGGGATAAGAAATAGCTAATGAAAGAGTAGCACAGGGTCCGGAAAACAGAAATTCTAGAAAGGGTAGTGAGCATTATCTTTACCTTTACCAATTTGTTTATTGTGTGTCCAGGCTGAGGAGAACCCACTGCAGGGCACAGGCATGTCAGTACAAGTTTCGTGACCATCTAGAGCTAAAGAATATAAGTGAGCAAGGGGGAGAAGTAGACTCTGAGGTAGGGGCATAGGCCATCCTTCCACGGTCTTTTCAGAGGATGACTGAAATCAGAGCCTTAACCAGAATTTGTGTAAGTTGAAGAAATGGAATACCACGAGATCCTGAAACAAGGGATGATCAAATTTCAACTGCTGGAGGAGGGAGACAAGTCATCTTGAAGGCACAGGGGGAAAATGATGAGAGGAAAAGCCAGGGAGGCAGGGGAGAGATTTACAGAGGATGATCCGGGAAACCCAGGGTCCAGGTGAACAGCCCATGGAGGACAGCAGGGGCTTCCTCTCAGGGCTCTCGCTCAGTTTACAATGTCCGCTACAAATGAGATCACTTCAATTAAATATGTGTGTGTGGCATAATCATGTGCTGCCACCCTTTCATTTTCTAAACTGCTGTCCCCAAGACAGAGGTCAGAGAACAGAAAGAACGTCTGCTAGAAAATAAATCAGAGACACCCTGGTCCACCCCTCCTGCATCCACCAGGAGCCCTGGTTTCTGGAATCTCCTCCAGGGAGAACAGCCCTCCTGTTCTCCACGAAGGTCAGCCAACTTCTCAAGTATTTTCAGGTCAGGCATTGTGTTTATTCCCATATTCAACAAGCATTATTGATCACCTAGTGTGTAACAAGTGCAGCGTCTGCTCCCATGGGCATATTATTCAAGGGGGTGGACGCACATAACGAACAGATAGACACACAAGCAACCCATTGAGTGTTACGTGGGGAGGTAAAATTGCAGAGCTGTGATAGAGAGAGCAAGCTTTGCCTGGCAGCCTTCCAGTGTGGCCTCTGAGGTCCTCGGCCCCTGGAATTCACATCCCATGTGGTCCTCAGTCCTTGAGTGTTGACTAGTCACTCATTGTTAGAAATTACATAGGGCAAAAGTGATAGAACATCGCTTCTGTTATGAGGTTATAAAAGAATCTGACTTCTCCCTTACTCAAACTCTCTCGGGCCCTTTGCATGTGTTTGCTCTGACGGAGCAAGCTGTCACGTCGTGAGTTGCCCTATGGTTAGGCGAGAACCTGAGGGCGGCCGTCGAGGGACAGAAGCCATCAGATAAATTTCCCCCAAGGAGCTGAATAGCAGCAGTCACCACATACGTGAGCTTGGGCGCAGACCCCTCCTCAGCCAGGTCTTCAGAAGAGAGAGTGTGCAGCCTCTGTTAATATCTTGTTGGCACACTTTCGAGATCCTAGGCAAAGGACCCAGCAGAACCATGTCTGGATCCACAGAAACTATGAGAAGACAAAAGCGTGTGGCTTTAAGTTCCTGAGTTTGGGGTAATTTTTCTGCAGCCACAAATAACTAATGCCCTTAGGTATAAGCTCGTCACTTCCTCTTTTTCAAATCCATTCAGATCATCTTTGTTGTTTTAATTGAAGAATTTAGTACCTTCTTTCTGCTTTTGTATTTTGGGTCAACTTAACCATTTTATTTTGTCCTTGCTATGTGACCTAATTGTTCTCTGCTCCTCTGTCTCCTTTCTTGCCTTCTTTGGTTTGATGGAGAATTTTTATTTTTATCGTTCCACTTTTTTTTCTTGCCTCTTTAACAGTTTGCAACCTATAAGATGTTCTCTAATTTATCAGTCTATTGTCACCATTCCCTTTGCTCTTAGACCTTTAAGTATAGGACACATAACTACTTCAAGCTGTGTCCATTACCTATCCGTGTAACTGCATTTCTGTTGTCTGTTGATTTATCACAGTCTCGTTCCTCACACCTTGTTTTGTGGGGTGCCTGTTTACTTTTGTGTGCTGATTGTAATATTTAAGACTATTTCTAAGAAAAAGTTGAGGTATATGAAAATCAAATATTTCTTAACTGAAGATCTTCCTTTCCTTTCTATGGCTATGGGAGAAATAGCCGTATTTCATATTCCATATTGCTAGGAATGCGTTAATCCCAAATTCAAGGTTTGAGATTTCCTGAAGACCCAAGAGTTGCAAGCACAGGCTGGCACTCACACGAGGGCTGATTAACTTCAGATTCCTACTTAATTTGTGGTTGAAGCCCTCTGAATACCAGCTTCAAGCATGGCTGGGCATTGGGTAGACACTTAGCATTAATTTTTCCATCCCATAATGTTGCTATTGCAGATGTTCCTTCTTGATTAGCTGTTGCCCACACGAAAAAGCCTATGTGAGTATAAGGCTTACCTCGTCAGAGTATCGTCTACCCTTAGCTTTTAGCTCAGTTATTTCTTATTATGTTACTAGCTCTTTGATGTGTTCAGAATTTTCTTACATTTAATCCAGCATTTTTGTGACTGCTGTCCTCTGTGAAAGGATTTAATTCCCTAACTTGCCATTTCTAGAACTGAAAGTCTCTTTATCCATAATTTTTATAAAAATACTTTTCATAAGAAAAGTATTGAGCCTGGGGGGCTCAATCCTTTAAGTGTTGGCTCTTGATTTCAGCTCAGGTCTTGATCTCAGGATCATGAGTTCAAGCTCTATGTTGGGCTCCACACCAGTGTGGAGTTTCGCTTAAAAAAATTTTCAAAAAAAGAAAAGAAAAGAAAAGAAAAGAAAAGAAAAGAAAGGAAGGAAGGAAGGAAGGAAGGAAGGAAGGAAGGAAGGAAGGAAGGAAGGAAGGAAGGAAGGAAGGAATTTAGGAAGGAAGGAAGGAAGGAAGGAAGGAAGGAAGGAAGGAAGAAAGAAAGAAAGAAAGAAAGAAAGAAAGAAAGAAAGAAAGAAAGAATCAAATAGACTGAGTCCCATGTATCTTATGGTTTTGTCACTATTATAATTAGTGTATTTGTTTTATATCTTATTTGTCTTTGAGGGCAAGAAAACCATATCATTTTTCATATGATACTAACTTACCTAGTAACTTTGCTAAATTATCACTAAGTGATAGTTTGTTTGTTTTTAGAGTTTCGTAAATTTTGTATGTAGACAACTTTATCCGCAAATAAGGATTTTGTTATGGGACACCTTGATGGCTTAGTCACTTGGGCATCTGACTCTTGATTTGGGTTCAGGTCATGATGTCAGAGTCCTGAGACTGAGCCCCACATTGGGCTCCGTGTTGAGTCTGGAGCCTGCTTGAGATTCTCTTTCCTTCTCCCTTAGCCTCTCCCTCTGCTCTCTCTCTAAAATAAATAAAATCTTTTAAAAATCTTAAAATTTTTTTTCTTACCATATTACTAATTCTTATATGATATTTTATTTCTTTTTGTTGTTGTCATTGTAGTGCATTTTCTGGTACCTGAAGAAAATGTTGAAAAATAAACTTTGGTGATAATGAGAATTTTTATCTTTTCCTAAATTTAATGCAAATTTTTCTATCTTTACCAGTAAGTATGATGTTTACTACAGATTTGTGATAGATGCCATTCTGTAGTAAAAACAAAAACAAGACACTTGCATTTTGTATCCAATATCTAAAGAATTTAAAGTCTAGAATGCTTAGTAAATTTTCTAAATCATTTCTTCATCTATTAAAATGATATTTTTCCCTTCAAATCCATGTCATATCATGCTGGTAGATATTTTGATATTAAGCCATCAATGTGTTACTCAGATACACCCTACTTGATCATTTTAATGAAGTGCAGATTGAATTTAATGAAATTTTATTTAGAATTTCTATACCATTCTCCATAGATGAAGCTAGTTACATTCTTTACTAATGAAAACAACAATAACAACAACAACAACAATAATAATAAAACTAACCTAATCAATCACAGACAGAGCTAGGAACTTCTCTGTTCTCCTACTTTTCTATCAAATTGACAGTACTGAGTGAAAGTAGGTTCTGTATCTTTGTTAGGAAACCGTTTTATTATCAGCCAGCTCTAATGAAAAACACAAAACAGAAGTCCCTCTCCAAACAAGAATTACCTTTCTTAAAAAAATACATAAAAAGGGATTTATATTACATATACCATTTGTCCTTGGGAATTTTAATATCTTTATAAAGATGAGCCTTCTTAATAAAAAATATAATATTCATTTCCATTTGTCACATTCTTGCATTTTTCTGATGCTTAGAAATATTTTTAAATGTTCCTGTTGTAGGTCACATATATCCTAAGTTTATTCTTAAGTGGTTTGTTTTGTTGTTTTTGTTCATGCACTTTATTTCTTCCACTGTGTGTGTGTGTGTAAATATACATATATACATGTAAATAGATATATTCACAAATGGAAGCCATACCAAACCCCCTTTAATTATATATTGCATATACTCCCTACATTAACTAAATTTTCTTACTGTTGCTACTATTTTTCATACAGAAATATAATCACATCATCCACAAATAGTCACTTGCATTGCTTGTTTTCAAAGTGTTATGTCATTGGTTTCTTTCTCTTATTTAGATGGACTGGCCAGTTTCAAGAAGTGAGATGTAGGGTACAGGAAAAAAATAAAAATAAACCAGTTCTAGGTCCCTGTCCTCACAGGGTTGAATGCAGGATTGGAACATAAAGAGTCTGAATAAATGTTAAGACTGTCACTTACCCAGCTTTGCTTTTCTGTATAGCCCACCTCACAACCCGCCATTTATTGCATAATTATTTAGGAGTTTTGGTTTCTCTCCCCATAAATATGCACACGACTGGGGCAATGATTCCGTGTTTGAGGTCATTGCTGTCTCTGCAGGGCCTAGAAAATGTAGGCATTGACTCAATATCTGGTGATGAATTAAAGCAAAAGTGGACAAATTAGAGTCACAAGCTAAATCCAGCGAGGAGACCTCATTTTGTAAATGAAGTCTTAGGGGAACCCCGCTTCTCCCACTGCCTCGCACATTTTCTGTGGTTGCCTTTCACTGCTGGGCGAAGTCGATGACAGCTTCAGAAATCCTGTGGCTCCGAAACCTAAAACAGGGACTCTCTCTCCATGGACAGAAAAAGCCCACTGAAGGACAGACGTCTGAAAACGAGATTTTTCTGCCTAACAGGCCATTGGCATCAAATTTAGTCGCAATCTGGGAAAATTATGTGTTTAGCTTCCGATGTAATCAGAGGTGGCAGGACCTGCTTTCTTTCCCCCAAGGATGCGCAGCTTCCCTGCTCAGGTCAAGGGCCCCGTCACTTTTCTCCATGTTGCCTCGCAAACAGCACCGCGTCTCCGTGGGCTGCTGCCTGGTGACCAGGGACCGAGGGAGGACAGGGGAAGGGGGGGAAATCCCAGACACCCCGAGATGGAGAAGCTTCCAGGGCAGGCAGGTCTCCTGCTCCCCCAAGGAACGGGCCCCTTTTGCTCCCCCTCCCCAGGTCCCCTCCCCGGGTCCCCAGGCCCCTCCCCGGGTCCGCAGCCCCCCTCCCTGGGTCCCCAAAACCCCTCTCCGGGTCCGCAGCCCCCTCCCCGGGTCCCCAGGCCCCCTCCCCGGATCCCCAGCCCCCTCCCCGGGTCCCCAGCCCCCTCCCTGGGTACCCAGGCCCCCTCCCCGGGTTCGCAGCCCCCCTCTCCGGGTCCCCAGGCCCCTCCCCGGATCCCCAGCCCCCTCCCCGGGTCCCCAGCCCCCCTCCCCGGGTACCCAGGCCCCCTCCCCGGGTCCGCAGCCCCCCTCCCCGGGTCCCCAGCCCCGTCCCCGGGTCCCCAAAACCCCTCTCCGGGTCCCCAGCCCCCTCCCCGGGTCCCCAGCCCCCTCCCCGGATCCCCAGGCCCCCTCCCCGGATCCCCATCCCCCTCCCTGGGTCCCCAGGCCTCTCCCCGGGTCCCCAAAACCCCTCTCCGGGTCCCCAGCCCCGTCCCCGGATCCCCAGGCCCCCTCCCCCGGTCCCCAGCCCCCTCCCCGGGTCCGCAGCCCCCTCCCCGGGTCCGCAGGCTGCGCTGGGTCAGCTCCGGGGCGATCCGGTGAATGTCCCCCCGCGGGGCCCCAGGACCGAGTTAGCCTCGGGGTCGGCGGCTGCGCGGGGCGGTCCCTCGCCCTCGGGGCCGCGGAGCCGGGACGGGGAGCAGCGCGGCGGGGGCTTCTGAGGACGCGGACCCGGGATTCGCCCCGCCAAGCCGCGCTCGCCACCAAATAAGGCCGCTGGCGACAGGCCTCGGGTCCGCTGCGTGCGGGGCGCCTGGGCCGTGGGCGCCGGGGTGCGGGGGCGGGGTGAGGGGGGGGAGGTGCAGGGGGGTGCGGGCGGGGGGTGGGAGCAGGAGTGCGGGGGTGCGGGCGGCATGCGGTGGGGGGGTGGGCGAGGGTGCATGGGTGCGGGCTGGGGTGGGCGGGGTGCGGCGTGATGCAGGGGGGGTGCCGGCGAGGGGTGGGCGGGGGTGCGTGCGAGGGGTGCGTGCGGCCAGTCCTACCCAGGCCTCGGGACCCCAGCGCAGGACTCACGTGGCAGCCCCCGGGGCCGCTGCACCTGCCGCCCTCACCCCCGCCTGGGGGCAGCTCCCCGGCGCCCCGGGGTTCACCCCTCGTCCTCCCGGATCCGCAGTCGGGGAGCCCTCTCTGCTCGGGGTGTACGGCAGTCGTCCACGGTGACCAAACCAAGAACATGCGCTCCCCTCCACTGCACACGTCACATGCACACCACGTGTATACACGTGCAGGCCGCACACATATACACGCCACATACTGCCACACACCACAGGCACACACATACCACATGCCTACACACACCACATACATACACACAGTGCCACACACACTACATAAACATACATACACCACACACATGCCACACACATATACATATATATACCACACACACCACATACATGCATACACAGCTCATGTGTCCATGGGCACATACATACACACAGATACATGTAACACATGCCCCACATTCATGCCATATATGGGCACACCGCAGTCACAGTACGGATGCAGAGACTACACACACATACATACCACACGCACACCACACACACATCACAGACACATATTCACATATATCCCCATATGCCCACCATACCACACATGCACTCCACACCCATGCTCATGCTGCACACAGACCATACACACACTCCTGCTACACACACGCACAGAAGCATGCGTGGCTGCATCTTCATCTGTCGCTCACCCCGCCTGGGCCTGCCAAGGGCTGAGAACTGGTCTATGACAAGTGCCGAGTCCAAAGCCGGAGGAAGGAGTGCACCTCACCTACATTATCCCTCGGTCAAGGGGAGCCCAAGCAGCCAAAGTGCTTGGTTAATTCTGACACACACATAACTGCACGTAGCCCCGCTGCGACCTTCCCTGCTAACTCTGCACCTGATGCACTGCTCCGCACTGCGCCTTGCATATATGGCCATCACTTGGGGTTATTAACTGGAAGGATCAACCGATACCCGGATGAGCAAATGACTGAATTCCTACTTCACAGGGCAGAGAGCTAAGGGGAACACGGAGCTTCGATCGGCCTGCATGTCACTGTTTTTATTTGGTCCAAGCAGAGAGCTGCATAACCCTGCAAACTATCCTATGCAGGAGACATGGAGACCTCGAATTAATTCCCCGAAAAGCACATCACCCGTGATGTGTCAATGTTCAAGGCCAAAGCTAAGACACTTGGGCAGAAACGGATGAAAAGGGAACTTGGCTGTGACTCAGTGAGGTGGAGCCTCACATCTGCCAACTGTTCTGTTTGCTCAAAGATGGAGAAATAGAAGACCCATTGTGAAGTCCTGAAAAAAAATTCACGAGATGACAAAGAGTTAAAACCTCAGGTGAGGGATCCCTGGGTGGCGCAGCGGTTTAGCGCCTGTCTTTGGCCCAGGGCGCGATCCTGGAGACCCGGGATCGAATCCCACATCGGGCTCCCGGTGCATGGAGCCTGCTTCTCCCTCTGCCTGTGTCTCTGCCTCTCTCTCTCTCTGTGACTATCATAAAAAAAAAATAATAATAATTAAAAAAAAAAACCTCAGGTGAGGTCGTCCTTTCCCTTCACTAGCCGCAGCTCTGCAGTTGCCAGTGAGGGGGACTGCACTTAAACATTTTGCACCTAGGCGTTGCTTGAACTCGGCTGGTGAGGGAAAATTAAATTATGTCAGCAACACATTTTAAACGCAAAAATAAGAGCTATGGCAAAGACTGCCAGAAGCACTGACAACTCCCCTAAGGACTTGTGCTTTTTCTCCCAAATACTGAAAATAATGGAAAGAGCAGACACCTCAACATGCCAAGGAAAACCCATACTCTGTGTGGGAATCACATGGCAGGGCGCTCGCGGTGACCTGTTCATTGTCACCCAGGAGGGGGTGAATGAGCACCCGTGAGGGGCCAGCCTTCCTCAGAGACGGCTTCCCCAGTGTCAGGAGAGCTGGTGGAGGCCCCACAGGTGACAAGTGCGGGACCAGGACTCCAGCCACCTCTCCCCAGCCCAGGCCCAGTGCTCTCCCCAGGCCCCAGAACCTTCCCTGGGGAGGGGAGGGACCGGCCCAGCTGGTCCCCACTACAGGCACATAAAGACCTGTCCCTGGTGTCCTACCACGGCACAGCCTCCTCACTATGAAGCGCTTTATGAGTTCCTCTTCCACACTCGATTTCATCTTTTAATTTATACTGATATTTAAGCAAAGCAAAAACTTATAGAGAGCAGATAATAACATTTGTTAACTCTGGTGCCAAGCATTGCACTAGAAACTATGAATTGGTACCTTCAGCTTCACATGGCTTCTGCAGCCTGGCTCTCACTTGTCTCCGTTTCACTGATGGTGAGGGTGAGGTGCAGGGAATGGGTGAAGTCATGCCTAAAGGTCCGAAGCCCAGGCGTTCTCTATCTACCACGTGGCTGCCTTTTGACATGTCCTTTTGAAGTATGTTTGTCAGATACGATTTGCCATACCCGAATTTTCCTTTGTTCTCTCAAGTATTTGCAGTTTTTCAACTCCCCGTTGATATAAACATTCTGGAAACTGGCAAGAGGAGTTGCGGTTGGCATAGAGAGAGGACAATATCGTCGGGTGCCGGTCTCTGAAGGCAAGGGCTTATGAAGACAGCATGGCTAGAGAACCAACAGGCTGTGGGTGAAGATCCGTGAGCCAGCAAACAGAACAAACAGTAAGAACAGGACAGCTGACCGCATCATCGTTTGGGCTCAGTCAGGACCCTGCAGAATGTCACTGTTGATTACAATGGATTCGGAGCAATGAGGTGCTTCAGGCTCTGTATTTTACAGACAGAAGACCTGAGTCTCGGAAAGGGAGAGGGACTCGAGTTTGTATTCAGTTAATAAAAGAGATGGGACAAGAGTGTCTTGGTACTTCTCACGAGTGTTTTCTCTGCTCCTGATTTCATGGAACACCATGAAGACATGGTAACAGGCTGCCAGGTGGATGAGGTAGGGGGGCAGTGGCAGCGTGGCTAACTTGCTGTCATCTGCCTTTGTAGCCCATGCACTCCCAAGTTCTGTTGGAGTGTGTTGCTGTGCCATGTTCTCCCTGCCGCACGCACCCACAATCACGGGCTTCCACCTTTGAAGGAGGGCCTACTCAGTGGTTCAGCTTTTATGAGGTGCTTTGGATAAGTCATGGACATTTATTCATAGAAGAAGAGACTGGAATTCAGAGAGGTTGATGGTCTTGCCCAAGGTCATCGATGAGAACTGACACATCCAGGATTTGTACCTAAATCTGTTGTACTCTGAAGTCCAGCCTTTCTCCACTTCCAGAATGCCTTTTTCTAAGACTTGGATAGCCAAGGCATCTCACTTACCCACCAGAATCAGAAAATAAGGAGCTTCTCCACCATAGAAATTCTGTTCGTGACCAAACTTTATGATTACAAGCACAACATGTCTAAAATCCCATTTTCATTTAATAAACAATACCAATCACTTCATGAACTTATGAAGATTACTTATGTCATAAGCAATATATTCTGCTATGGACTATTCCAAGCACATTACATACATTGAATTTTAATAACCACATCATATAGTTACTATCATTATTCTTATTCTACTGATGAGGACACTGAAGCCCAGAGACATCCAGTAAATTATCTAAGATTGCACCACTTATAAGTGGAGGATTCAGTATTCAAATTCAGCCCAAAGTCTGGACTTTTGAACACTGCTTGATGGTCCCTCTATCATTCTGTGGAAATCTTAATAACATACGGTATACACATCTTAACCTTCCTAAATTGAGAACATTGAACCTGGCTGAGGCTTCATATAGTTCTCAGCCATCTAGGTGAGCTTAGAATGTTACATCCACTAGGTCGTGCCCTCTAGTGCCCTCAGAGATAGTAAACTGAAAGGAATAAATTTCACCTCATCTGGCCCGGACTGTTGTTCTCATGGAGTTCTTTCATATTTGTACAGCTCTTCTATGTACTCCTTCTGCTACCTTCGGTCACTAAAGATGGCTATTAATATATTAATAGACACTATTCATGACTTTATATTATAATAATTATCTGGCTATGTATCCCCCTGCAAGATTCTCTTACACTGGGGATCCCTGGGTGGCTCAGCAGTTTAGTGCCTGCCTTTGGCTCAGGGTGTGATCCTGGAGTCCCGAGATCGAGTCGCACATCAGGCTCCCTGCATGGAGCCTGCTTCTCCCTCTGCCTGTGTTTCTGCCTCTCTCTCATGAATAAATACATAAAATCTTAAAAAAAAAAAGATTCTCTTACACTAATACAGTAAAATGCATGAGCTTTGTGACAGTAATATGTTTCCCATAAGACTTTCTTTTGATGGATTCAGTGGCATATCTTGGCTAGATGTGGCCATATGAGGGCATGACATCATTTAAGATGCTTCTATAAGGGGCTTCCTGACTCAGAACCTCGGAAGGGAGGCATGTCAGTCTCGGGGAAGGAGACTCCATGGAGCTTGGCTGATGGAAGGAATCACCACATACACAGATTCAGCATTGTCAAGCCCTCTAGGACACAGTCATCTCATTATTGTGGAATGTCCCTCCCTGCCAAGCCCCATGTACTATAGCAGCTGAAACTTTCACATACAGAATAGCAGAGACTCCTCCAGAAGAAAAGAAGCAGAGCCAGTGCTTGATGTAGGCTTTTGACATTTAAAATTGGGCAGTTTTGGGTTTCAGCGATGCTGCTAAAAACCACATTTCCCATGGCTGTCCTGAACTTTGACTCAGAGCCTAAATAGTTGGCAGAGGTGTGGCTGGCTCTGAAGTTTCACTTGGCAGTAGCTTCCTCTAACCATTGGGTCTGCAGCCTGCCATCCTCTCAAGGTGTGGATGTTTCAGATCCAAAGTCAGTAATCACCCAGAAGCCCCTCTCCTCCCCTCTGGGTCACAGTATAGCAGTGGTTCTCAAAGAGGTCCCCCTGACCAGCTGCAGGAGCATCACTCAGGAATCTGTCAGACATGCAAGTTCCCAGCTCCCATCCTAGACCTGCTGAACCAGAAACTCTGGGGTTGGGATCCCAGAAAGATTCAGGAGCTGTCCTTTAACAAGTGCTATAGGGGAATCTGAAGCTCGTTGGGCTTGAAAACCACTGCGATAGGAAAAAGGAAATTGGACAAAAGAGCCAAACAAAATGAACTAGCATGACTCATGAGACATCACCGGGCAGGTTCATGTGGAGGAAAAGAGATTGATGTTCCTGTTGTCTGGTTCTGTCCCAGTCTTGTCTCAACTATGCATAACAGTGGCACTTGACAGGTATAGTATACATATAGGATATTGGTCCATCAATAATATGTGGACCCACGGGATCCAGAGCTCATCCTGTATATTCTGTGGTGAGAAAGGCAGGGAGGACTTTGCAGAAGACTTTACCTTCCCCAGCTAATTCCAAGGGAACTTCCCCAACTTCTGTACTCATCATCATGCCGATGATGTGGGGATGTGAGAAGAAATACATGATAGCTAGAAGTTGGGTGGACCATGTTGTTAGGCCTCAAGGAAATTCAGAATGGACAACAGACATCATCCCTCAATCCTCTCTGCCCCCTCTTCTTTTGCCCTTGAATTAGTGCATGAGCAATGCCTCTCTCTGCTACTCAAGGAAAATAGATAAGCTCAGCCAGACCAAGAGGTGAGCAGCTGAAGGGCGCTGGAGGATGCGCTTTAGTCCTGGGCTGCAGGGAAGAGATTAGGCATCCATCTGGCCCAAGCCAAACAAAGGTATATTGATCTAGAGCATTGTTATATAAAATACCAGACTGTGTGGTGTAATAAATGTAATTTATCGCTCACAGTTCTGGAGGCTGGACATCCAAGATCAAGGTACCAGCAGTGCTGCCTTCTCCCTGTGTTCTGACATGGCCTTTATTCTGCGTACGTACCTAACAGGTATCTCTTCCTCTTCTTAGAGGGACATTGGCTATCTTGGATTAAGATCTGGTTCTTAATTTTTTTTTTAATTAATCGGAGTTAAAATAAGAAATCTGTTGTATACAGAACCAGATCCATTCTACCCTCGGGACCTCATTCAACCTTAATTACCTCCTTAAAAACCCTATCTCCAAATATTGTTACCTTAGGGGTTAGGGCTTCAATACATGACCTTTGCAGTCGGTGGGGGGTGGGGGGAGACATAATTCTTTCCAAACCAGAAGGCGATGTCAGTGAGTAAATGGCAGACGCCCTGAAAAGGCACTAGCTAACAAAGCACCACATGAGGTGAGATGGGATAGGAGGGGAGTCCTAGTCCACTCAGGCACTGTACCCTAAATCCCTCCTCTCAGGGCTAGCCTGTGTGCTGGCAGAGGCATCCCAAGTCCCCGTGGTCAGCAGGAGGCGTTCGCACATCCTCATTGGGCAATTGTGCCACACTGTACTGGGGAGAGAGCAAGAAGATAACAAAAACATATATATATGGAACAACCAAAAAGAAGTATGAAAAATCTGAGTGAAGGGCAGCCTGGGTGGCTCAGCAGTTTAGTGCCACCTTCAGCCCAGGGCTGATCCTGGAGACCCGGGATTGATCTCCCTGCATGGAGCCTTCTTCTCCCTCTCCCTCTACCTCTGCCTGTGTCTCTGCCTCTCTCTCTCTCTCTCTCTCTCTCTCCTCTCTCTCTCTCTGTGTCTCTCATGAATAAATAAATAAAATATTTTTAAAAATCTGAGTGAAGTGAAAAGAAAGGAAAATAGTAAAATAAGACTGTGAAATGAATGACTGTAGTACAGAAAAAGTAACGCTGAGGGATTTTACATAATTACGGATAGTAGCCTCCATCATTCTAAATCCCTCACAACTAAAGCAATGGGAAGATATGCCCCTTACAAGGTTTGGATTATTTATGGGATCAACTACAGACTCTTTGAGGATTTACTCTGCTCACTGCTGTCCCCTCACCTCCCAACACTTTTCACAGTCCTTGACACATAACTCAATAAATACCCAGTGAAGTCTCACCCTGCAGAACTCAGGACTCTCCTTCGTAAACCCTATGAGCAAATTCCTTATAATAAATCTCTTTCTCTATGTGTAGATACATGTGCATCCTATCGGTTCTGCATCTCTGGGGAACAGCCACTGACACAATGAGTGAATTCGCTTTTTAGCACTGAGGTTTGAGGGAAATTTCTCTAGCGAGTCTAGAACACACAGTAATTACTGAAATGTATGCTAACGATGCTGTTATAGTAGATTCGAAAGTATCAGCAGGTAAGTTTCTCAATGTTTCATGTGCATTTAACCCCTCTTCCCCAGCCCAAGGTGATTAAAATGAAGACTCATCTGGTAGGTGCTGGGCAGGGCTGAGGCTCTGCATTTCCAACCAGCGCCTTCCCCCCACCCAACACCCGCCCACCCCCCTGCCCCTGCTGCTCCTCAGCCCACAGCTTGAGTAGTGAGCTCTTAGAGTATCTCTCAAGGCCAATGGAGGGACAAGGATGAAGAATCCGTAGTGTTGCTCTCGCTGCGGGGGAGCTGCCTTCCTTGCAGGCCCTCAGCACGTGGTGTGGAGGGCCACGGTAGCAGGAGCTCGCTGTCCTGTGTTTCCTTAGCCCAGCTGCGCCGAATGCACCTCTCCATTCTTTTCCACATCAAAGTCAGTCTGTGATCACTCAGCTCTATGTGGCTATAAATCTGAGACTCTTCTGGGGTGGCCTTGGATGACATCCACACCCTACCTCTATGGTTCCTTTCTTCTTTTCCATCGATCCAATCTAATCTGTGTTTTGTTTCCCAAGATATCTCAAAATATCTGGCCCACTGCTGGCTCCTCTTCTTATTTTTAAGCAAAGCAACGTGTTTTCTGATAATTCCATGGGAACCTGGGGAACAAGAAAGCAGTTGCAATGTTCAGTCCACTTTCATGATCCAGAAACCTAGGCCCTTTTCAAAGGCTCTGCGTGTGGTTCTTAGATATCACGCTGAACCAACAGAGAACCGGTTGCCAAACTGAGAATCTTGTGCACTTGGCTGCTTCTTCACCAGAACTCTGAACTTGGGTGTACAAAAAAAAAAAAAAAAAAAAAAGACAAGATGTATAGAGTGTTTAAAAATCTTTTTTTTTTTTTTTCACTGAAATAGAACATGCATGTAGAAAAGCCACACAAAACTAACAGGGCTCAGCTCCATGAACTTCACAAAGGGAATGCAACCACGAAACCAGCACCCAGATGGAGGAAATGTGAATTACTAGTAGTGGGTCAGAGGCCCACCTTGTCCAGCACCCTCCCCCACCCGCTCCCCCTTCCCAAAGGCAACCCCATCTCTCATTCCATTGCACACATTAGTGCTTTTATGGAGACAGAATCAAACAGCCCGTGCTCTTTTGTGTCTGGCTTCTTTTGCTCAACTATCTTTGTAAGATACACCTGTGTTTCGTGTATAAATTTGTTCGTCCTCATTTCTGTAATTAACATACAAATCAATCACAATTTATCTGTTTTAGTCCTTTAAAAATGATGTTACTGAGAAATCACATAGCATATGATTCACCCATTTAAAGCGTACAATTCGATGATTTTTAGTGTATTAACAGGCTGTGTGCCACCATCACCATAATCTAATAATCATTTTGGAACTGTTTTTGTTCTCCCTAAAAGAAACCCAGAGACTTGATGTCCATTTCCCCATGCACTCTTCTCCCCTTTAGCCCTAAGCAACCACTTACCTGCTTTCTATAAGCCATATACTCACCTATTCTGGATTATGTGTAAATAGAATTGTACAACATGTGGTGTTTTGTGAGCAGCTTTTCTCACATAACATGATGATTTCAGTCTACTGTAGCATGGATCAGTGCTTCATTTATTTTAATCACTGAATATATTCCATTATACAGATGGGCCATTTCTTATTGATTTGTTCATCAGTTGATGAACATTTGGGTTGTTTCCACGTCTTGGCTATTATGAAGGATGCTGTAATAGGCATGTGCAGACATGTATGGATGTGTATTTTCATCTCTCAAGGATATATCTCGAAGTAGAACTAATGAGAAGTGGTGACCCTGTGACAAACTCTGAGGAACTGCTAAACTGTTTTCCAAAGTGGCTGAACAATCTTCCAAACCGCCGGTGATGTACGTGGGTTTTTGATTTGTCCATCTCCCAACCAACACCTGTTATTCTCTTTCCTTTGAATTATAGCCCTTCTGGTGGGTGTGAAGTGGTCTTTCTTTGTGCTACTGATTCGCCTTTTCCTACAATAACTAATGGTGTGGAATATCTTTAATATATTCATTGGCCATTTGTATACACTCTTTGGAGAGACATCTATTCAAATCCTTTACTCATTGTAAAGACTGGGTTGTCTTTTAAAAATTCACTTGTTACTGTGAGTCCTTTATGTATTCTGTTTACAAATCCCTTAGCAGTTAAATGATTTTCAAATATTTTCTCCCATTTTATGGGTTGTTTTCTCATCTTCTTGATGGATTATCTCGATCACAAAAACTTTTAGTTTTTATGTAACCTAATTTAACTATTTTCACTTTCATCACTCTTGCCTTGGTGTCACACTTAAGAAATCATTATGTAATCCAAGGTCACTAGTGTTTAGTTATATTTTATAAGAATTTTATAGTTTTAGTTTTTACATTTGTGATCTATTTTAAGTTCATAATTTTTCGAATGATGTGAGGTGAGAGTCCAAAGTCATTCTTTATGTGTAGATACCCAGTTTTCCTGATTTTATTTGTTGAAGAGATGATTTTTCCCAAATAAATGGTCTGAGAATCCTTATGCTAAATCACTTGACCATAGAAATAGAGGTTTATTTCTTGATTCTCAGTTCTGTCTCCTTGATTACGTGTCTGTCCTTATGCCAGTACCACACTATCTTGACTACTCTGTTTTTGTTCTGAGTTTTGAAATCAGTAATTTTGAGTCTTCCAACTTTGTTCTTTTTCAAGATTGTTTTGGCTATTCTGGGTCCTGCACATTTCCATATAAATTTTAGGAAAAGCTTGTCAATTTTTGCAAATATGGCAGCTGGGATTTTGAAAGGTTCCATTGAATCTGTAGATCTATTTTGGGAGTCTTGCCATATTGACAATATTAAGTTTTCTAATGTGGATGTTTTCCTCTTATTGGATCTTTAATTTAGTCCCTTACTGTTTTATAGTGCTAGTATACAGGACTTACACTCCTTTTGTTAAGTTTTATTTTATTCCTATTGATGCTATCATAAATGGTATCATTATCTTAATTTTATTTTAGGAACATTCATTGCTAGTGTACAGAAGTGAAACTGAGTTTTGCATATTGATTTTGTATCCTGCAGTATTGCTGAATTTTTATTAGTTTATTAATAGATTTTTAGTGGATTCTTTAGGATTTTCTATTTACAATATCATGTCATCTGAGACAAGAAAGAGTTTGACTTTTTCTTTTCCAATCAGGGTGTCTTTTTTTTTTAATTGTGTAATTGCCCTGACTAGAACCTCCAGTAAAATGTAAAATAGAAATTGCAAGAGTGGGCAGCCTTGTCTTATTCTTGATCATTAGTGAAATTTTTTATTTATTTCATTATACTTTTCAACTCTTGGTCTTTCTATAATTTCTTTTTATTGATATCCAATATCAGTGTCATCTTACTTTCCTTTAATTTTTAAATTTTTTTATTTATTTATGATAGTCACAGAGAGAGAGAGAGAGAGAGAGAGAGAGAGAGGCAGAGACACAGGCAGAGGGAGAAGCAGGCTCCATGCACCGGGAGCCCGATGTGGGATTCGATCCCGGGTCTCCAGGACCGCGCCCTGGGCCAAAGGCAGGCGCCAAACCGCTGCGCCACCCAGGGATCCCCCTTTAATTTTTAAAGCATAGATTCCTGAAGATATTTATAATAGCTGCTTTGAAGTCTTTCTCTGTCAAGTTCACCTTCAAAGGCAGTTTTGAAATGCCTGCCTTTTCTCCTGTGTGTGGATCTGTGTGTGGATCACACATTCCTATTTATTTGTATGTCTTATAATTTTGGTTGGGAACTGATTATTCTATGTAACATATTGCAGTCATTCTCAATACTAATCTTCCCTCTCAGGGGTGGATGCTCTTTGCCTGGTCATTTGTTTATTTCTTTATGGACTTGGTTGAAACTAAATCTATTACATCCACTTCCTTTGCAAAGCAGTTTCTCTTGTTCCTACTCAGATTTTTTTTCCCTCATTTTTAAAATTCCTTTAGCCTTGCTATCTAGCAACTTCACTTCTAGGTCTGCATAAACTCCTTATTGGTCAAAGGTTGGTTTAAGTCCCCCAGCCAGTTATATTTTCACCCTTGATCATTGGATAAGTGTATGCTTTGAGGTGACTATGAATTTAGGGAGTTTGGATTTTTTGCCCTATGCTCTTCCGAGGGCTGGTCGCTTGGAGATTCCTTCTATGATAATCCCTGAGATAATGCAGCTTTGGACTTATGCATAACCTTGTAGGCTGCCAGGACTGAGATTTTAATTTTAAGCCTGGCTTTCTAGCTGTAGTCCCTGGTCAGACTCTAGTTCCATCAGTATTTGGGCAGAGCTTGTGTTTAAGCCACTTTGCCAATGAGGCTTCTCTGCTGTTTGTTGAAGGGTCTCTAATGCCTTGAGGGGGATGCCTGCAAGTCTACACCATGTCCTACTTTGATCGCTTCTGACTGGAGGTAATCTAGCACATGCTCCCAAGCTTTCCTGACCTCAGCGTTGCCTCTGATACTGAGAGAGCTCTTCTTAACCATCTCATTTCCTGGTTCTTCCTACTAAACTGACTGTTCTGCCATTTTCCATGTATCTTGGAACTACTAGCCTACTTTTCATTACTCTCCACCAGGATCTCCATTCTTTTCAACAACAATACCCTTAGGAATGGATTTCTCAAAAAAAAAAAAAAAAAGGAATGGATTTATCTCATCCTGTTCTAATTAGCTTCCTGAGGTAGAGCCACACAGCTCTTCTTCCTTACAACCTGCCTTTCCCCAAAGGCAGAGCCCCTGCATCACTGAACCAACATTCTGCACAGGAATTCACTTCTCTCAGAGTGAAGGCTCTCTCTACATTGGGCACTTGGGAAGGGCAGGCTCTGGTTTTCTTGGCTTGCCCTTCCAGATGTGAAGCCCTTTCCCTATGAGGAGGCTGGGGCAAGGGCCAAAGAAGTTCCAGTAGTCTCATCTACCTCAGTGAGTAGGGGAAGACAGATGGGTCATCTTTGCCCCGTTTGTCTGGAACAGAGCTTCTGCAACACAGGGGTTGGGGATGATGAGAAACACTGCTGCCTGCCCCTCTTGGAAGGAAACCATAGCCCAGACTAGGAGCTGGGGGAGAGGGAACCCCCTTCTCACACTGGCCCACAGGAGAGCTTCTGTAGCACAGAGCTGGGGGAAGGAGGTTAGTGAAGTAGGTAGTGGCTTAAATGCCACAGGCTCTCACTGTTTACATAGAGATTTAGTAGATTTTCTTGAATTAATTTTTCCCTATTTGCTGTATGTGTGTGTGCTTAGGACAACTTCCAGAAAGTTCACATGATTATTTTCTGACATGATTTTAGCCAGTTAGTTGTTACATTGCTGGAGAGATGTCCTGCTGAGCTCCGAGCTCCTTGCCTGGTCATTCTGGAAGTCTCACCTTCTCTCCTCTATTATTGGTGGATATTTGGGTAATTTCAGGTTTGGCACTGTTATGAAATAGGGCTTTTGCAACCATCCTTGCACATGTCATCTGTAAACGGTTGCATACCTTCCTGTTGGCTATGCTAGGTGTATACTTGGTGACAGGGCTGCAAGTGTTCAGCTTTAATTGTCAATATCATAAAACGCCTAAAAAATTGTACCTGTTATGCTCCCACTGAAGCCTAATGTATCAACCTTTTCACCATAGTATTTTAGTGGCTTAAAATGTTTGAAAAATATGCATATTCAGTTGAGAACCAAAATTTTGAAAGTGAATAAAAGAAGAGAATCAAAAAATATCTTTCTATTTTTTTAGCATATTCTATTTTCAAAGTGAAAAAATATCATTTATAGTTTCTACGTCCAAATGCCTGTGTGCCCTATCCCCAGCACGAGTGAGCCTAGCAAAAACATTCTGCTCCCCGTCAAAAATTTAGCCTATGATAAAAACTGGACATTTGTGGCACAGCTCCCTTCCCTCCAGCAGTCTGACCGCATCCCCACTCCGGGTCCCTCCAGGTCTCTAAGCAAGAGGCTCGGCGGCTCTTCTGTCTGTGCCCTACCAGTCATCCTCAGCTCTTGGGCTTTTCCGTGCTCCTTGCTCTTCCACATTATTTCCTCTTTCCAGATCCTGAAAATTTGGCTTCTTCACTCACATCTGAGCTGTTTTGTTTCTTCCAGCGATGACAAGATCCACCTCGCCAGCTTTGACTCGTGGTGCCCCTCAGACATGTAGCAACATTCTGGTTCTTCCCACTCCTGCTGCCGTCTGTGGGGGCGGGGGGGATACTGTGGTTGACTCCCCGACATCTATTCTTGTGTTTCCTGGACACAATGCAAGTTGGAGAACTGAGCTCAGATAGAGCTGTGGGAATAATTAGTGTTAAGAGTAGTGCCATCTCTTTTGCCAATTAGCTGATGCATAATGGGCATGTGACAAATTTCAGGCAAATTGCAAGGAAAAAATTGAGAGGGTTCTTAAGAAAGTCTACAGTCTCTCTTTCACACTGTGTGTGCTTGTGTGTGTGTGTGTGTGTGTGTGTGTGTATCACTCTCCCTCTTCCACTGGATCTGAACGAGGCAGCAGGGCCCTGGTTTCTGGCAGCTGTGTTTAGAATAAGAAAGGTTGGTGAGGGGAAGACAAAAGTCAGTAACATGGACAGGAGAGCAGAGACCTAGAAAGAACTCGAGCCTTATCTGTAAGCTGAAAACACCAACAACCAACCCTGAAGTTTCTCCTCTCTCCGAAGTTAGTTATTTGAGATTTTAAAAATTGCCTGTTGTTTAATCCATGATAAGCCAGTGTTTTATTGCCCACAGTCAAAAGGATCCTAGCAGAGTAGTTAACTAACTTGAGTCTCAGTTTTTCCATAAGGAGAAACAAAATGATGGCTGCCTCATAGAATTTTTGTAAATTATTTTGTAAAAACCACATTACATTGCACACCAGGAATCCTCCCTTAAAACACCTGATGCATGGTAAAGGCGTGTTCATTTCTGATATGTGTGTGAAGGAAAGATGAAAGAAGGAAGGGGGAGGGGAAGGAATATGTGAATAAAATCTCTTTTGACAGAAAGAGAAGTGGAAGGAGCCTAGTCACAATTCTGCTGGAATGTAAGCTCCAGAGGTTGGGGTGTCTTGCCCTTTTTTTTGCTCCCTCACATACCCCAAGCATTTAGAACAGCACATGGCACATAGTAGGCACTAAACATGCATTGCGGTTATTAAGCTCGTGAGGTCAAGAAGGAAGCCAGGTTTACTGGTTCAACAAGTACTAACAGGCATCTCCTGTGGGTTCCACACTGTGAGGACATGGCGTGCAGCAATGATGAGCCGGTTGCCTCAAGCTTCTTCCCAAGTGAGGAAAGATGTGTCAGATAGTTCAGTAGAAGAGAGGGTACAGTGAGTCATACATGGAGTCATGAGAGCTTAAAGGAGACCAAATCAAAGGATCCTGAGGGTCTGAGGAGACCGCCCAGAAACGAAACCCCAAGAATGAACAGTGAAGAAACTGTAGGTTTGTGCACTTCAGAGCAACATATACAAAATATCCACTGGGTTACTGTTCAACTTACGATTTGAGCATGTCTGAACACTGGTGGGAGGTGAGACAGGACAGGAAAGGAACTAGTGATCAGATCGTGAATCCCAAGCCAGTGACTTCGGTTTTCTTCTGTAAAACAAGTAAGGGCTTTTGAACAATTTCATAGATTCTAGAATGGTCAGATCTGTGGAGGAACATCATTCTGGATTTGGCAGGCTCTGCTTGGATATGCAATACGTCAGCTTGGAGGGGTAACTAGGGTACAACCTGATTTAGAGGCAAAATCAAAGTAACATTGAATCCTCCATGTTGGTCTCAAAGAAAGAGGACAAAGTGAATCCTCCTCAGGTGAAGAGAGGGCCAGAGCTGTCCATTGCCTTTGGCTTCTCTCAAAGGAAAATGGCATTAGCAAGGCCACATCTTCAGTCTCCTCAACAGCCTACTTGTAAGTACACTTCAAGGACCAGTGACCAGGAAGCAGGGAGCTTTTGCTCCCTACGCACCAAATCCCTCAGTGAAGTAACTAACCTGGGTCAGTTCAACTTTTCAAAAATGAAAATGACATTCATGAGTCTCTCCTACAACAGAAACAAGACAGAGATTTTTTTTAA
Organism: Canis lupus baileyi; assembly: GCF_048164855.1. NCBI lineage: Eukaryota > Metazoa > Chordata > Mammalia > Carnivora > Canidae > Canis > Canis lupus. The sequence continues at coordinate 60,028,147 of NC_132849.1, read as the reverse complement.
GTTAAAAAAATCTACTTTGTATGACAAAGAAGAAAAGATCCTTTAAAATTGTGATAGGAAAAAGGAATTTACGTATTAATGTCTTAAGAAAAAAAATCACTGAAATTTCTGTTTTTGGTGTCATGTTTAGCATTTCAGATACCGCCGCCCCATGTAACCCTGCAATAGTCCCACAAGACAGTTCCTTTTATCTCATCTTACAGATGAGAGATCCAGATGTCCAGAGGTTATAGCTTGGCCAACGTTGCACTCGGCTACATCTAACTCAAAACAGGTTGGTGATACTCAACCACCTTCCTCATGGTTCAGTGGGTAGAATTTTTTTATTTGTGGTCCAAAGATACAAACACCATTTGGCAGCTGTCAGACTGTATGGAACTCAAATATCCCCCACATCCATAAAGTCTACACTAGGATGACATCTTCAGCCTATTTCCCAAGTTTTCTTTGAGGACCACATGACAGAGGATGCACATCAGACATTTTGAAAATAACCAAACAGGACCTGCTATCCAGTGCTTTATTCTGGTCTATGAACATTTCCCGATACTTGTGATCTGGCTTGATGCTGACTTTAGTAAACAGAGACCTTCAGGAAATAATTAGCCTTCCTCTGCAACATCCGATTAGGGAAGACTCAGCACGTGCCCAAAGGCAGAACATGAGGCCCGGAAGTTTTTGTCTGCCTGAGAAGGACAAAAGAAGATATTGTTTTATCATATTTTCAATCTTTTTTTTTTTTATCAACATGCATGCAAATGTTTTTGCAAAGTCAGGTTTCATCTTCAGTATTGTTGGTGATACTCAAAATTTCTATGGTAGGATATAAATAATCCCCATTAAACCACTCAACCTCAACTTTGTTAGCAAGACCCCATTCTCCATACATGTTGTACACTGACTGTTCTCATGCCTGCTTCGGAGCATTTGATGGGCCCAACATTTTCGTGTAGAACTATAGTAGAAAAAAGTAGCCTAAGGTATTTGGAGAACAGAGCTTTGAGATTTATTTTTTCTTTTTTTCCTAAGGTTGGATATATAAAGAAAGGAGCTACTCTAAGTGAGCTGCCTTGGGGCCTAGAAGGAAGGCTAGCAGAAGAGAGGCCAGCCTGTCAAGTTCTTCCAGGCCATTACAAAAGCCCCCGGCCTGACCCAGACTGAGAGTGAGCTTGCACATCCCTGATAGCAGCTGATGGAGAAGTGGCCGGGCTGATTTACCTTTCTGAGCCTGGAATGGGCTTTTGTGTCCACCTCATATTGTTCTGGGAGGACAGCCCGGTTTTGCTGCCTCAGCTCTTCATGATGTCATCCTGGGAAAGTCACTTTACTTCAGAGATTCAAATAACACACCGCTGACAAATGTTTTCCCTGTTTGCCATGCCTCCAGGAAGTCCCTTCCCAGTGTACCTTCCCATGTTTTCCTGGCCCTGCCTATGCCCAACTGGACCACACTGGAGCTTCCCATTATCTCCTCACCAAACTGATGTTTCCCATCATAACTTTGCCCCATCAGCTTCGATTCACCCTTGAGAACTTGGCTCAGGTGTGCCTTGCCCTGGGAAGCTTCCTGAGACCCTCAAGGTGGCTTAGGTGAACCAACCGTACTCTCCTGACATGTTACGTTAATGTTCATATTATAATTGTCCATTGGAGCCATATGCCTGTCTGTCCTACTAAACTTTGAGCTCACTTTAAAACAAGAAAGTTCTTTAATGATCTTAATACCCGTCTCTCTTAGCCAAGAGCCATACCCCCATTGGATGATGGGGCTTATTAATTTTTTGATGAACTAAATGAGAAACTGTTAAGATGAAGCACTACCTTGCTAATGGTCATCACTGTATTTCACATGGCCAGTCACATTCATTTAGTGTCAAGATTGAATAGGAAGTACAAAGGTATGGTGCTAGTGAAATGCTGTTCATAGACATTTATGCTGAAACTAGATATTATTATGAATTCACAAAAGGAATTAAAATACACCTTGCACTCCTCTAAGTAGTTTCCAAATGTCAACTCATGTATCCTTAACACAGCCCTATGTGGTAGGTGCTATTACTGACCTCAAAGTTCAGATGAGGAAGTATATACATACAAACATATAGGTAGAGACACAGATACAGAAAGAAGTGACTACTTCAAGGTCAAAGAGGGAAAAACAGAGTCTGGATTCAAATCCAGATGATCTGTGCTCAGAAACTGTGCTCCCACAGTCAGGTCAGGGATTTGTACAGAGTCCTTCACCTTGGCCTCATCAACCTTATTCACATCTCCTTTGGAGCAATTACCTGGTTTTATCAAAATTGTCTGTTTTCATTCATTTTTTTTTTAGGTTTTGCCTAGTAGCCTATGAGCATATATATATATATATATATATATATATATATATATAGAGAGAGAGAGAGAGAGAGAGAGAGAATATATATATATATATATATATTTCATTTACTTATTCATAAGAGACACAGAGAGGGAGGCAGAGACATAGGCAGAGGGAGAAACAGCTTCCCTGTGGGGAGCCCAACACAGGACTCAATCCCAGGACCCTGGGGTCACGACCTGAGCCAATGGCAGATGCTCAACTACTGAGCCATCCAGGCATCCCTAGGCTGTGAATCCTTAAAGAGTGAAGATCATATTTCCCAGCCCTTTGAAAAGTGCTTGGCACATAATAGGTGGTGATTTTTTTTAATTTGTTCTTATTTAATGAGTAGAGGACTGAAAATAATCTTTGAGTTGTGGCATGGCCACATCCACCTAAAAGAATCTCAAGGTAGATCTGAAAGCTGTAAATGCCTAAATATTCAAAGCAGTGTTTCCCAGATCTGCCCCCAAAATCCCTGGTATCCAGTGATATAGTAAAAGTTGTTTCCAAAAAAAAAAAAAAAAGACTGTCTTGTTAAATGGTTAAGAAATATAAAATGTGACATTATAGTCCTCTTTCACATCGAGTAAATAAATGAGGTTGTGATATGATCCACCTGATAGTGCATGCTACAAATGAATTCTTAGCAACAACCTCACTCAAACCTCCTTATGGAATAATTGTATGGGATATAAAGAGAATTTGAGTTTGCCTCTAAGGTTATAATTCAACAGGCATTCTAGGAGCAACAGAAAGATGGGGGAGAGGGAGAAGAGAGCCAAGCCACTGAGTTAAGGAACATCTCCCTGGGTCTGCAAAAGGTAAAAGAAAGGAAACTTCCTGCAAGAGATTAACACAACACACACAAACCAGAATGGTCTACAGATCTGGGCTCCAGGTGAAGAGGATGGGAGCAGGGGAGGCTGTCCCGAGGATTCAAGTTAAGGTTCCTAGAGTCCACTGTGAAGACACTGGATTCCAAATCCTACAATACGTTCTCGCTTTGGCCAAGCCTTAGATTCCCTTATGATCTTTGAATTGAGTGAGTTTAAATGCATGTGTGTTTAGGAAGTTTTGAGCTGGGGACACACACAGGTTATCATATTTGAGGCCTTTTGCAGCTACGTTAATTTATCTGAAATGTAGATGTATTGACTTTCAAGAGACCCAACTGGTTCTATCTCATGTAGCTAGAGTCCCAAGGGCTAGAGGAATCCGTGTAACTCAGACTCTCCTGTCTGTATAGCTGGGCTCTCAAAAGGTTGTCTTCCAAAGTCAACTGGAGTTGAAAAAGAGAACTAAATCTTGTATCCTGGGACCTCTTCAATTTTCCCTCAGAACACGAAGGTTGTGAGGAGACCCCCTCATTCCACCGCTGGGAGGTTCATGTTCACAAGGCACAGCCTCATTTAGGCACATCCTCCCAGCATCCTCGTTCTCCTGTCTCTCCACACCTGCTATTTATTCCCGCCATCCCTCCCCAGATTTACTTTCTACCTGCAACGAGAAAAAAAAAAAACACAAAAATAATATTTATCAAATAGCTTTTTTTTAATTTTTAAAAAGTTTTAAAGGTTTTATTTATTAATTTAAGAGAGAGAATGAGCAGTGGGGAGTGGCAGAGGGACACAGAGAGAGATTGAGAGATAGAGAGAGAGAATCAGACTCCCCAATGAGCAGGAAGCCCAACATTGAGTTTGATTCCAGGACCCTGAGATTATGACCTGAGCTAAAGATGGATGCTTAACCTACTGAGCCACCCAGGCACCCCAGAGGTTTTTTTTTTTTTTTTTTTTAAGATTTTATTTATTTATCCATGAGAGACACAGATAGAGAGAGAGGCAGAGACACAGGCAGAGGGAGAAGCAGGCTCCATGTAGGGAGCCCAACGTAGGACTCGATCCCAGGTCTCCAGGATCACGCCCTGGGCCAAAGGTGGTGTTACACCACCGAGCCACCCAGGCTGCCCAGATTTTTTATTTTATTTTTTTCAATTAAAAAGATAGTAGCTATTCAGCTCAGTAAATATTTGTAGAATCTCTATGAAGTGTCTGACACTAGAAGAATTAAAAATAAAATGGACAAGGCACACCGCCTGCATGAAACCTAAAGACGCTAAAGACGTAGGAATAAACATATGGAAACAAGCAAATATGAACAAGAACAAATAAGGTTTCTTTTTTTTTTTTTAGATTTTCTACTTGCTTTTAATTTTTTTTTTTTTTGTATATTTCTTTTATTAGAGTTTGGTGTGCCAACATATAGCATACCAAGAAGGTTTCTAATGGGGCGGAACCCACATAAATGTAGGCCTATGTTCCTCTAGATACACCCCATGCATCTTCTGCATCACCATCATCTAGATGTTTGTTCAAGCTGATATTCTGGGGGTCCATGCTAGACTTCCCCAAGGCAGGACCCAGGACTCTGCATTGTACCCAGCACCCAGAGCTGCAGCGTGTCCTTCTCTGACCTGGGAGAGCCAGAGACCAGTCCTGCAGGCAGGGGGGTGGGGGTGGGGGGTCGGTAGGCTTTCAGAAACCAGAGCTCTGAGAGGCATGCTCTGCAGAAGGAACAGCAAGGCACCGGCAACGAGAAACCCCTCGGGGTGCGTCATGGAAAGGACTCCACTTGGGTTGGGCACAGAACATTGAAGAAGAGCCACAGGCAGCCAGCTGAAGCCTGAACTTACGTGTCCTGGCCTCGCCAAGGCTCTCAGCGTTTGTTTGCGGCCAGCTAACGAAGAAATCCACACTCGGGTTAATTTTTGTTAAGCCTCTTATATCACGAGGATATCTCATTTCTTTTTCATTCACTCTGGGTTCCTAACAGGATATGGTAGAAAAAAAATGTGAGCTCTCTCTCTCTCTCTCTCTCTTTTTTTTTTTTTTTGTTGTTTTTTGGTTTTTGGTTAAACCAACCTTGATTTAATATCAGCCTCCATCACACCTAAGCCCTGTGACTTGTGCTTAGTCGCCTCTCACCTGTGAGCCTCAGTTTGCACCAGCAGCACAGTCCTAGGAAGGATCAGTGGTTGCTAAGGCTGAGCAGGGGGCCCAGTGGGGCCGGGGCCCAGGGCCGCCCTCGGTGGCGGGGAGGCGTCCTCTGTGCCAGGGGCTTCCAGGACGCCCTAAGACTGCTTTGCCATTTCCTGACTCCGCCTCAGATTTAGTGACTCACCCTTTGATTCTAATCTTCAGATTCAACTGTCTACCTGGCACATTTCTGATCCTGCTGAATTTCAACATGCGGATCTCTTTTAAGGCGCTTCGGCCCGGGCCGGCGTTAAGGCCTTGTGTTAGGGTGGCCCGGTGCCAAGGCAAATGTTTAGACTTGGCTGAGGCCTTGGCGTTCGGTTAGTGCTTGATGCTTTAAAGAAAATGCAAACCCGGGAGCTTTTTTTTTTTTTTTGGAGGAACAGAGGGGCTGGCTTCTCAGCTGGCGCGTGATAGACACACAGGTGCGCTGCTCCCGGTGACGGGGGGCGAACGTTTGACCTGAGAGTCTGATGCTCTGGTCCCTGGGAGCGCCCGGAGCCAGTGCAGCCTGCCCTGAGCGTGGGCAGCCCTGTTTGACTTGGCCACGGGCCCCGTGAACCCGGCGGGGGGCACAGCCCAGAGGAAAACAGCCTTGACATTGACGCTGGTCACTGCTGTGCCCAGGGCCACCTGCGCGTTGCACAACCTACCTTCCCTTTCCCACAGCGTCTGAGCCAGTTAATCTGTGTTCCTGGAAAAAAAAGGGCTCCCACTGCGCTCTGCTCTAACTCTCAGCCTCTGCTCAGGTCGGCGCCTAAAGGCACTCACCTGTGCACACCTCTGAGCAAGGCGCCGGGCCAGCTGCTCTGTCAGAAGCCTTTGTTAGTTCTGGGTCTCTCTCCTGTTTCCAGGCATCTATAAATATCCAAGTTCTACTGCAATAGGAAGAAACTAACATTCATTAAGCACCTGCTTCGAGCCAGGTGCTTTCACACACAGACCCTTGTTTTAATCCTCACAGCCACTCTGTGAGAAAGGAGTTAATATCTTCCTTTATTTGATAAAGACGGTCAGGTGACGTGTCAGAGGAGCCAAGATTTGGGCCTGGCCCCATGACTCGCTAAGTTCTTGTTCTTTCCACTCACCACGCTGCCTCTTACCATATTCCAGAAACAAGCAGGGGTAGGGTTGGGGCTCCCAGATTCCAGTCCAAGCCCTGACGTTGGGCAGCCAGAGACAAATCCCTCCTCCATCTCCGTGTCTCTGACCCTGTCTTGAGAAAATGAAGGGTGTAGACAGGCTGCCTCCAAGGGCCCTTCCCCTTTTCATATATGTCACAGGCTTGTACACCAGCACCAGAGAGGAAATGTGGGGGGTGGGTCCCCTTGGCTTCTACTAGTTCTGCCAGAGGAAGCCCTGTGTGTCCAGCGAGGGCCGGACGGCTCGCGGTGGCCTTGATGGAATTCCACTGTGCTCCCCCGGTCGAGGGAAGACTAAGGTACGGGTGGGCCCCTTTCTACCCCAAGACCGACGGTCCTCCATCAAGGCAATCTGGGCAGCAGACAGAGGCAACACGCAGATGTGTCCGGGGTTACGAGCAATGGAGCCGGGCGTGTGCCGGGCACTGTCGCATGCTCTTCCTGCGCACTGACCCAATGCTGCTTCACAAGGACACTAGCGGAGAGCCACAACTATCTCCCTATTTTGCACATATGTGAGGAAACAGAAACTCAAGACTGGCACACACAGCTGGTGAGGGAGCAGCCAGGATGTGAACCTTGTCCGTTCCTCTTAAGGCCACGTTCAGGGGAACCTTGGTGAAGATGGACAATGGGACAAACTCCTTAGGGAACTTGCTCCGTATTTTGAAAGAGGAATAAAAAGAATGGTTATGGGGCAGCCAGGCTGTCTGCATCACCACTTTGCCGTGTCATTGCCCTCAGGCCCCACAGTGGCACTCTGGAGGGGGGACAACTTGAAGGAGGCACCGCTGGAAGGTTAGAAGGGGGGAGCAGAGACTTCCGAATCCCTGCTGTCCCTCTGACCACTACCACCACGCTGCTGGAAGGGTGTCAGGGTCTCACAGGAGTTAGAATGCAGAGTGGATCGGTCACCCCGGTACCATCCTTACTGCTCTTTCTAACTTGGGGAGGACACCTCAATGCACAGCGGAAAATAGAGACTATTAAGGATAATCCTACATTGCATGGCATTTACAACTCCGTATTTCAATTATTTCATTACGTATCTGTTGCTCCATCAATGTGCGAGGTGCTTGAGTCCAGGAAACACGCCTTCCACCTCTGCTCTTCAGATCCTGGTCTCATTTCCCTTCCTTCTGCATTGTGAGCAGGTACTTATGACGCCCCAGGTTAAACGTGAGAAGGGGAAACAGAGAGTACGTTCCTGCTCCCGCTGCCAGGTGGGAGCCGCAGGAGTGGATTCTTATCTCTGAGACCCATCAGAACAGAGCTGATGATGTTTGCCCAGGGGCTGCTAGGAAAACTCTAGAGCTGAGGGGCCAGAATTATTGGCTGCTTTTGAGGTACCAGAGAAGCAGATTAAGTAAGTTGCTGAACACACAGTCAGACAGTATCGCGGCATGGATTTTATTTATGGAATCATCTTACTAATTAAACAAAGCAGACTAAGTAACGCAACTGTAGTCTGTACATTCAGGGTAACCACTTCAGAGAGAAAGACAAGAGAGGAGAGAAAACAGACTCAGTTCTCAGTATTCCCAACTCCCCTCCCTAGGTGCAGCGGGAATGGCTCACGTCTGCTGTTTAAACCTCTTTTTTATACATGCTTCTTAACTCACCGCCTCATTCCATGTAATCACATGTGTCTCTAACCTCTACTTACTTACTAAAATGCATGACAATCTGTTCAAAGGAACACAACTCAATCCCATTTGAAAATTAGGGATTGCCAGATTGTTCCAACTGGTAGAAAGCAATAAATTAATCTTCTGAGCTGTTTGGACCCCTTGGAATAATACAGCGAACTTGATCAGAAGTAATTCACCTTCTTGATTCATCAAGACATAAACCAACAACAACAACAACAACAAAAATCAAAACCGGAGAATGCCAAGGCCTGGAGTTGAAACCGCCAGCTCTCATTGCTCGCTGATTTAAGAAAGCACGATATGTTTCTGGATATTGTTTGAACACAGGTGCACAGAGAACTCAGTGGCTCCCACTCACCTTTTGGCTCCATCCCAGGTCCTGTGTCAGCAGGGACTGTGGCCGCCCCACAAATGAGGAGGCTTCTGATTTTAGTGAAACATGTGGCTGAGATGAATTCGGGGTGAGTGTCTTCTGGAATACCATGTGCCCAGTTTAGTTAAAACTGCATCATTTTCCCTCCATCAATGTAGAAAGCCAGAACATCAGGAAAGAAGGAGCTTAATGGGGTGTGTGTGTGTGTGCGTGTGCATGTGTCGAGGGGTGGTTCCCTAGAAATGGACACAAGAAGGGGGTTGGGTAGTGTGCAGTGTGAAGAAAAGCTGGGTCAGGTTATTGAGTTATCAAGAGCCAGCAAAGTCATTGAATTGGAAAGACTGTTCGACTAATTCAGAGATGGCCTATGTCAGCCCGTGGAGGCCTGATAACGGGCTGCCTCTCAGTAGCCCCCCTGCTCCTTAAGGAGTCCAATCCCTGGGTTCTCTTTCAGAATCGTGGAATGGCAGTCTCCAAGGAGATACTTGGGGATCCATGTTCCAACAAGCTGCCCAGGTTATTCTGATCCATGCCTTGGTTTAGCCCCTTATTGAAATCTTTTATTTTATAATTGAGAAGAGTAAGACCCAGAGACATTGGCAAAAGTTTCCCAGGGCCACCCATGTGGTGAGCCGCGGAGTCCGGGCTCTGCTCCGGGCCTCCCAATCGGCCTTCAGAGGACCATACAAAAGCCATGCTCTCCTGTCTCAGGTTTCACTTTGAAACCCTTTTGTTTAGAAAAGAGGAATCTCTCCTCTCTTGGCAGGCTGCCTTCTCCTCCACCACAAATAATTCTTTCTTTCAAACAAAGCTAAGCTTTTCTAAAGCTTGAAAATCCATCCTAATCACCGTGCAGTTTCCCTCTTGTAAATCCTGCGAGGAGCTTATGCCATCTTCCCCTGGCCGAGCTGCAGAGAAGGGGCCTTGTCTCACACCTCATCACCGCTGGAACCCAGTTGATGGGGTAATCTTACAGGCGTGAATCCATTCAATTTATTTCACTTGTCTAAAAATGTGAAGAATGTTTATTATGGCCTAGGGTAGGGTCTGGCAAATCTTCTCTCAAAAGGTCAAGGAGTCAATGTTTTGTGGGCCACATGGTCTCTGATGACTCCTCTCTGGGGCTGGCAGGCAGCCACCAACTGCCGGGGACCAAGTGGGCGTGACTAGGTGCCAATATTGACAAAATCAGGCAGTGGGCTAGGTTGGCCCTCAGGCCGTTGCTGGCTGACCTTTGCTCTAGGAAACCCAAAGACCGAAAAAACAAAATAATTTGTCTCTAAGCAGCTTACAGTCTCTTTAGATGAATGACCTGAATCTAAAGGAAAACCCTGCAGAGCTAGAAGAAGGGATGCTCCAGGATTGGCTCGGTCTCCTGCTGCAGCCGAGTACCCAGACTGGAGGGCTTGAAATCACACACACGTATTTTCTTGGATCAGAAGTCTCTCACCCGGATGTCCCCAGGCCAGGCTGTCTCTGAAAGCCTCGAGGGGAGGGTCTTTCCTTGCCTCTTCCAGCTACCAGTGGTGACTGGCAATCCTTGCCTTCCCTGTCTTAGAGACACCAAATAATCTTGCCTTCATCATCAACCCAATCTCTGCCTTCATCAGCACATGGCATTCTCCCTGTTGGTGTGTTCACCTCTTCTTACAAGGACACCGGTCACACAGGACGAAGGGACCACCCTACTCCTGTGTGTCCTCGTCTTAACTGATCCTATTTACAAAAAGCCTACTTCCAAAGAAGGTCACATTCACAGGCCCTTGGAGTTAAGACTTCCACTTCTCTTTCTTGGGGACATAATTCAACCCACAGAGGGTTCTGGAGTCTTCTCTTACTTTTCTGTCTTGTTGTATACACATCATCAGAGGGCATCCATCATTTCCCCCTTCTTTCCCACCCAAACTTGTAACCAGGCTTGGAGATGGATGGCATGGGTGAAAGCAGAGCACAGGGTTTGCTGGAAGTCCATATCCAAGAAGATCTGTTAAGTTTCAAGCCTGGTTACCTCAGTAAGGGAGGGCACAAACAGGGTATCCAAATGGAAGCATCCATATACAAAGTGAGGGTTGTGCCAGGACTTGAGGAATGTCCCTGAGACCCACAGGTCAGAATCTGCCTGGCACAAAGCAGGATGGCTGGTGTGGGGATGCTCCGGGAAGGGGGCTGCTGCATACTTGACCAGGGTTCCTGGAATGGGAGACACTCAAACACCAATCACCTGAAGCAACAACCTCTGAAAGCAGCAAGGACTGGAGAAGAAATGGAAGTGGGCCAAAGAAGCATCTGGCACCAGCTTCACTGTCTGCTTTGATCTGAGACAGAATGACAGACTTTGATATGGAGATCGAGGAGAGAGGGGACTGAAAAAGTAGGTTGGGACAGACATCCTAGAAGATTTGACTAGGGATGGGTAGGATTCTCTGGTGAAGATAAGAAGATTGTTGGAACTAAGAGAATAAAAAAAAAAATACCAGGAAAATGAAGTTCTCCTGAATTTTGGATCACTCTGGTGATTCTGGACGTGGCTCTGGAGACCTGCTTGCCTCAGAAGGAGGGAGAGCTCTGTGGGCAACTGTGCACCAAATGGGCCCTATGGTCCACTAGTATGGGTCAGAGGTGAACATACCTACACATTCAGTTGGTTTCTGAATTTTTCACTGCTTATAAACACATGATGATTGTGATTTCACATAGATGTTGGACAACACTATGACTGGTTCTTAGGATAAATTCCTAAAATAGAACTGCTGATTCAGATGCTGTGACCATTCTAAAATCGCTACAATGGGTACTGTCTGTTTTCCTCCAATAGTTGATATTCAGCAACAGTGTATGAGGATCTCTATTTCCTGGGACCCTTACCCAGATCATTTACAATCAGTCTTTCTAAGATTCTGTTCATTTCTCGAATTGGCAGTGAGGAAAGTCCTTTCTGATTTGCTTCCCGGTCACTGACCATTCCACTTCCAAGTTGTGCCTCCTTCTATCTGTGCCTGCTTGCTACGGTTTGTTTAATTCTTTCTTTTTGATTTGTGCTGGTTATTTACACAGGAGGGAAATAAGTTGTCCTCTGGTACATACGTCCCCTTTTGGTCTTTGACTTTCAACTTCATATTGTGAATATTTTGCAAAATTCAGATTTTTAAAAATTTATATGTGGTCAAATTTATTTCCTATATGGCTTTTTCAGTTTTGAATCATATTTAGAAAGACTTTACTACTCCTTAACAACCACTTATTTTTATTTTTAAATACATTAATCATTTATTTTGATGTAAGGACTTGATGGCAATCCAGTATTCCCATGATCATAAAATAATTTTTTCCATCCCTAGAATAAACATCAGCCTGTTGGATAGAAAAGACAGACTGCAAGGACATCATTGATGCCATTCTGTGGACTGGCCAGGTGAACTCTGGACCCATACAGCAGGCCATCAGGCATGGCATGAAGCTAGGTGAGATTTCTTCTCCAGAGGAGATGCAACTCTGCTCTTAGGCCTTTCAACTGATTGAATTAGACCCACCCAGAGCATCTAAGATAGTCTCCTCTTACTTAATTTCAATGGATTGTGGACTTTAGTCACAACTACAAAATCCCTTTACAGAAACCCCGAGATGAATGTCTCCCTGAATATCTGGGGACTGTAGCCTGGCCAAGTTGACACGTGACACTGACCAACATGCTATGATCTTTTCTTAGCATACTGCTATTTGTTGTTGTTTTGTTCAATAACTTAACACCAACATTTACCAGCGAGAATAGTCTGGCTTTTTTAGTTTTACATTTTTATGCTAGTTTTATGAAAACACATACAGGAAGAGTTTGCATAAAGATAAAATCACCTAAGTTAAAGGCTTTTAGAATCCTATTTTTTAAAAGCTCAGTCAGTTAAGCATCTGCCTTTGGCTCAGGTCATGATAGCAGGGTCCTGGGATTGAGCCCCATGTTGGGCTCTCTGCTCAGTGAAGAGTATGCTTCTCCCTCTCCCTCTGCCCCTCTCTCTCCCCTGCTTGTAATCTCTTTCTCTCCCACCCTCCTTCTCTCCCTCTCTCTCAAATACATAAATCTTAAAAAGAAATAGCCTAGTTTGGTCTCTGTAGCAATCTCAGTCCAATCCAGAGACAGAAACCACACAGCAGATGACAGAGGGAAATTTAATATAAAGAATTACTAACTATGAAAAGAGTAACTGATATAAAATATAAGGAAATGCCCTTTGGTATCTTAGGACTGAGACAGGGCACCCAAGAAAGAAAACAATTTGGAAGGGTTTCAAACTTTGTTGAAGAAGGTGTACTTTAGGCCCTGCATATAGAGAAAGTGTCCGGGTTAGCCAGGTAGGAGCTGGTGTACGATCATTTAGCAGACAGTAGGTAGGTCACCCTCAGTTGTGTAGTGGGCACAGATATAGAGGGCTGTTCTGGGAGACAAAGGGGACCAACACGGGGTAGGCGAGATGCAGCAGGAACAAATGGCCTGTGCATGGCCCTCTGGGCTCCACGCTGCCACGGACATGCAGGACAGGAGCTTTCTGATGTTGTCCTAACTAGAGGTCTACAGACCAGGAGGGTCATGCAGGTCTCTGGTTTCCATGTCAAGAGGGCCACAGAAAGGCACTGCCAAGTCAAGTCTGTGACATTACAGAGGGTCTGTGGGAAGGGCTAGTGGCAGGGCTTGGCCCTACTGGGGTCCTTGCCTCACAAGGTCAGGGCCTCCTAGCCTCTGGGGAAGGCCTCTTCTTCCTGCAATGTGTCTGCAGCGCCTTCTATTGAGAGAGTTTAGCTTCATGCTCCCTTAGACCTTTAATGGAATTCTGTTATCCCAGAAGCCTGGTGTGATTGGATCTGAGGCGCAAAGACAGGCCCTGTTTTGGAGAGCCTTGGTTAATTTCCTCCACAATTATTTTTCTGTTTAAATTTCCTTCATTGTCTTCTTTTTTTTCCTTTTTCCTAAGATTTATTTATTTTTAGATAGAGAAATAGCATATACGCGAGTTGGGGGAGGGGCGAGTGAGAGAGAATCCCAAGCAGACTCCCCACTGAGCATGGAACCTGAGCGGAGCCTGAGATCATGACTTGAGCCAAAATCAAAGTCAGATGGGTAACAGACGGAGCCACCCAGGCGCCCCTAAATTGCTTTTGTCTTCTTAAAGCAATTTTGCAATAACTAGAAAAATTATTGATTTCATATGATCTCCAAGTTTCTTAATTCTGTAATTATTGTTTTATTAAAAGTAATTTTCAGTTAATAAGTTCTGTGAATATAATTATTAATCAGTCTTACGTAATATCATTTTATAACTCAATGTTGCACACACTACCTTCTTACAAACTACCTTTTCACCAGGAGCCACCAACTTACCAGTATCCCCTCACTGATGGCTCCAGCCACACTGGCCTCTGGAATGTTCCTCAGACCTACACTGCTGTCTGCTCCATCTGGAATCCACTCCCTGCATACATCTGTATGGCTCTCCATCTCCTGCAGGCCTCTTCCCAAGGCCATCTAATCAGAGAATGTGCCTGCCTAACCTAATTAAGCCAGCACCCACATCACTTCCTCTCCTTTTATCCTGCTTTATTTCAGCTCTTGACATTTATTAAGCTCTAACACACACACACACACACACTTTTTTTTTTAAATTTATTTATCTTAACTATCCCCCATCACTGAGACATATGGTAAAAGAAGTAAGGTCTTGGTTTCTGTGTGCTGCTGTGTTCTCAGTGCCAAGAAAAATGATGAACATGTAGTAGACAGGTGATTGAGTAAATTTTAGCTATTCTTGGACCTTTTGGGAAAATGGGGTCAATAGAAACCACTTAGCAATATTTGATGCAGTTAATTTCCTGGGAAAATTCATGAAGAATTACAGGCATAAAGATTTTACATGAAAAATGGTCCTAATTGTTGTGCTAGTAATTGGAGAAGAGCTCCGGGGGAGACCTGGTGTTGCTGGATGTCAACTCTGACTTATAAAGCAATAAACTCTGTATGTGAAGTTGTGCATTTTGTTCTGTCCTCCTGTGCTTTCTTTCTGTGTTTAGGGATATAGTAAAACAACATGGGAATTCCTGGTTGAACCTACCACCCCGATCGCTTGAGGCCCCTCATAACACCATCCTACCTGTGTGGGTTCTTTTCTGTCCCCCGCACCCCCTTCTTACCCCTAGCAGTTATGCCTTGGCTCTTTTCTCCAAATACTGGGGCCACAAGAGGAAAAAGGGAACACTCTATTCTTCAATGTCCTTTGTGTTAGGAAAATCTTCAAAGCCAATGCTGGCATAGTCTCTTTTCTCCTGGTGGGCTCCCTAATATCTCTAGCCTGTGATGCAGAGGAACATGAGTGCACCAAGGCCTCGTGGTGAGTTCAGAATGTAGAACATGAGTCAGATGGGCTGTGAGTAATTCAACAACAGCTTCAGGAAAGCAAAATTCACTGGAACATTTCTCCTGGCCTCCACTCCCCAACCACCCAAGGCTTCAACTAATGTGATTTTGGAAGATGCTCTTATTTTACAGTCCAAAACACTTGGAAAAAAAGGCATGAAATTGACGTGGTGACTTGGGTTTTTTTTTCCCAGGAGATTCCTCTTTAAAAACTTACATATGTTCCCTTTTATTGCTTTATTTGCAAAAGGGGGGGGGCGGAATTTGAACCTATGAAATTATTATAATTGTATATTAAGAAAATCCAACTCCGAGAACTATTTCTATACACATATTAAACCAATTTACTCACTGAAAGGTCCTGACCAATGGGCTTCCACAGTGGCCCAGAGAAATATTGATCATTCCTCCTTCAATCTTCCTCTCGTTAGAATATTTGTTTTCTTCTGGACGACATAATAATTCTGATGAAATGTCAATATCATTTCCCGGACCTTGTTAAGCATAGCTGCATTTGCTTTTTTTTGTTCTCATCTCTTTAAACCATTATTCGGATATGATATTTGTCAGCATCACAAAGTTTCCCGTTGAATAAAAGATGATTTGCATTAGGCAGTCTCAAGTGCACCCCTAAGTAAACTCTAGTACTGGTGTTCTAGTCTGAAAGAATTTTAGATCTCCAAGATAAATGCTGAAGAGGACTTTATTTTTTTAAAAAAAAGAGATATAAAGGAGCTTATCTAATGCAAATGCTTCCTTTTATTTAACCATGACCAAACAACACTTATGTAGAAATAAAGGTCATATATCCCTCAAATTTCTATCTAAATGGGCATGGCTTTGTTCTCCAGACTGAGAAGGAGCCTTAGTTGGGCATACATGTTGGCGAGCAGGATGGGGATGTGTAAGAGGCAGGGATGGTTGGTCTGCACACCTGGGAGCTGAGGGTCATCCAGGACAAAACTTGGCAGTGAAGAGATGGCTCCCAGTCCATTTCTGCTAAAGAATTCCTTTTTTTTTTAATTTTTATTTATTTATGATAGTCACAGAGAGAGAGAGAGAGAGAGGCAGAGACACAGGCAGAGGGAGAAGCAGGCTCCATGCACCGGGAGCCCGACGTGGGATTCGATCCCGGGTCTCCAGGATCACACCCTGGGCCAAAGGCAGGCGCCAAACCGCTGCGCCACCCAGGGATCCCCTGCTAAAGAATTCCATGAAATAATTGACCAGCAATGATTCAGCACAGGGATTCCAGAATGTCAGCACAGCTAAGATCTTCACGTTAGATCTCCACATAGAATGTACACACTCATATAAGCTTTGATTCTTCTGGTCTCTGTCCTTCCCATCACTACCCATCTGCACTTTCCTGAGGATACTTTTTGGCTTTTTGGTAGTTATAGGGAAAGAAGTATAGTGAGCGGGAATGTGATATGTTAGCCCAGATTTCCGTTGATAGAAACACACTTTGATGGCTTTGGCCAGAAGGAGGAGCACTGTAGTCCATAGATTCAGAATAAGGGAGTGAGAGGCAAGATAAGGATAGTGGTTCAGACAATGGGTTGTCAGGTCCATCCTCCCAGCCTCATGGCCACAAAGACTGCCAGCCTGGTGGCGAAGGCCACTGGTCCTCTCTTTCTTGCAGGATAACAACAGCAAGGCCTGGAGTCGAAGACCCTCAAATCATGTTCTCAGCTTCTTGGCTCTTCTGCAGAATGGTGCAGGAGCTAGAAGGGGCTAAGAGGCACTTGTATGCCTAGTCTTGAGGCTAGATATGTGAGAAATGTCAGACAACTTGTGGTCACTGTCGTTAGGCAACTAGAGTCTGCTCTGGAAATAAGACCACCAAATTCAACTCAGAGGACCCTCTGGTGTGCACGGCACTTTCTAAAAAAGCAGATCCTGGGGGTGACAGGGCTGGTGGGGTTGCCCTGATGCTCAGAGAGGTGAAACCACCAGCTCAGGGACACATCCAGACCTCACAGATGCTGGAGGTGATGGGGAGGCCCATCTCTCAATTTTCAGGGCCTAGGGTAAGAATACAGAGGGAGGCCCATCAGTCAAAATATTTGAAAGTTATAAAACAAACCAATAAATTGTTAAATAGAGTAGATTTTACTTGCCCACCTTGACAAGTAAAACTTCATAATATAGTCTGAAAGTATATGGTTTTTGTGTAACTAAAATTCAGCAGAATATCAAATATGACTCAATGTAATTGTTATTGCACCAGTCTGGGTGTTTTGCTGATGGACTGATGATGTTTGAACAATTAATAAGATAAAGACAGAGAATTCATATATTATTGTTGAAAATTATTCCCTTTGTAATGTTTGCCTAAGTTTCCTTCCCATGAACAAATTATGCTAATACTCATTGCCTCCCCACCCGGCAAGCAATGCTGAATACACCGAGGAGGGTCAGGCATCACCTAATTTGGCTGTTGTTTGTTTTTTTTTTAAGATTTTACTTTATTTATTCATGAGAGACACACAGAGAGAGAGATGCAGAGACATAGGCAGAGAAAGAAGCAGGCTCCATACAGGACGCCTGATGTGGGATCCAATCCCAGCACTCCAGGATCACGCCCTGGGCCAAAGGCAGACGCTCAACTACTAAGCCACCCAAGTGTCCCTAATTTGGCTGTTGTTAGGTATTTAAGTATTTTATCAATATATTCTCTTTCTTTGCATTTAGTTTATGGTAATTTTAGACATGGGAAATTTTTTTTTTAATTTTGAAGAGGATGAGCAGTACTAAATATCAAAATACAGCACAAAAACATAGAAACTAAAGGAGCACTGACAGAGAACTTGACAAATAGGCTGATGAAACAAAATAAAGGTATAAACAGACTATGTATATGTCCTTTCAAGAAATGGGCAAAGGGATAGGGTATTCGATGAGTAATGTCAGGACAAAGCCATAAAGCTGGGAAAAAGGTCATATTCCTGCCAATGTTGTACTCAAATTAAGACAAATTAGTTAATGCCTGCAAATAAAAATTGTTTTGCTCATTCATTTGATTTGTTTTTGTTATATTTTTACTGTTTCTCTAGTTGGAGCTGCTAGTGAGTGACTCTGTGCTAAATGACAGTGATGAGAACCTCATTTATTGGCTTTTCAGCTGATCTTAACTATGATGCTTCTAGTGTTTCCCAGTAAGAAAAATGCCGGCCTTTCACTTGAGATACCTGTCATTACTTAAGAAAATAGCTTTCTGTTCCAATTCATTAATGTACTTAGAAGGAATCATAAGGCTTATAAAGTTTGTTTTTAGCACTTATGGGAATTCCTTATAAATGGAATCGTTGGGCCCTTGAGGTATATTTATTTTTAAGGCTTTATATTTTTTGAAATTTATTTCCAAATTATCCTCCAGAATCCTTACATCCATTCAGATTTTGCAAGTGTGTATATGTGTCAATGTTTTAGATTTATGAAGCTTATCAGAAGGAATATGTGTTTTGGTGCATATAGTCTTCCATCTGGTGGCCCATACACAATCAGAGAACCACTAAGTTCCCTGGGTATCCTTCCAGAATCTCTTCAAGCACAAAATACAAATACATACTTGTCTCTCTCCTTTTTTCCAGAAGTGTATGTGGAATATATTTACATGTACCAATAGAGGGCCATCATTATATTCTTTAACAGCCGGACAGACTCTCAGGAATAGAGACAGCACCAGGTATTCAAATAGCCCCTGCTGATGGGCATGCCACCGGTTTTCAGAACTCCACAGTGGCAGAGAGTGCTGTCCCTTCCTCATTCACATAAATGTGGATATACTCACGGAAGCCTCAAAAGTGTGAAGCCCCGTCTGAGGCTGCATGCACGTGCGACTCCAACAGCTACTACTGAACTATCCTGCAAGAGGATTTTAATGATTTACAATCCTGTCATCTATGTCTGACCGTGGCCACTGGTACAGATTGACAACAGTATGACAAAATGCTTGACTTTTACGAAACACAGAGGCAGAAATGGTGCTTGGTGTAGTTTTTAGTTGCTCTTCTCATGCATGAGAAGAGCTGAACACCTTTCTACATGCTTGAGGGCCATTTGTAGTTCCCCTGAACTGTCCTCTCACCTACCCTTCTCTGGGGTTTCTACTGTGTCGTTAGTCATTTTATAAAAAGTTTCTTAGAGTTTTTTTTTTTTCCTAAGATTTTATTTATTTGAGGGAGAGTGAGAGGGAGCATGAGCAGGGGGGAGGATCAGAAGGAGAGGGAGAAATAGACTCCTCGCTGACCAGGGAGCCCAGTGTGGGCCTCCATGTGGGGCTCCATCCCAGGACGCTGGGGTCATGACCTGAGCTGAAGGCAGACACTTAACTGACTGAGCCACCCAGTTGCCCACTTAGAGTTCTTTATATATAACAGGTGTCAGTCCTTTTGGTATAGGAAGTATAAGCATTTTCTAGCTTTCTCACTTTTGATTTTGTTTTATGACTATTCTTATGCAGAAGGGGATTTTTGTAGATTTTTTTTACATAGTCAGATTTATCACTATTTTCCCGTATGACTTTTAAATTTTGAGCCATATAAAAATGGTTTTCTTCAATACAAAGCTGTTAGGTCACTATACCTCTGCTTCTTTTCATATGTTGATGGTTTAATTTCTTATATTCTAATATCTGATGATTTTGAAATTACACTAGTATAGGGTTTAAGGTACAGACTCATCCTTCATTTTTCTCTTGAGAAACATGTTGTTTGAAGAGGGTGAGGAATTTAGGACCAACTATTCTTTTTATCCTAATTTATTAATGGCTTTTTGCCCAGCTGCCCAAGGGATTTTTTATCTTTAAAACCATTAATGTCATTCATGTATAGCTGGAAGTTGACCATTGTCTGTCAACTTTCCATTCCACAAAATGGAGACTTTTAAATATGTAGATTCAAATCTTTCATTCCAGGAAAGTGACTGCTTTGCCTTGCCACCTTAAATATTTGTTGTACACCAGTCTGTTCAGATGCTTCTCTGGGGACTCCTATTATGTGAGTGTTACCATTATTTTTCTAGTCTTTCATTAACTCTCTTGTTCTTTTTTATCCTTTTTAATCCTTTGTTTTCCTTTCACTTTTTTCCCACATCTCTCATTTACTGCCTATCTCTTAGTAGACTAGGTGAAGTGTCTACTCTCCCACACTTCATTTTTTTTTTGATGCTTTTGTTTCTTTTCTTCCATTTTGTTCTGGAGTTATGCCAGCACTGTTGATCTCACCGGCTTGCAGTTTCTTCCTTCAGTCTTACACTTCTGAATTGTGATCTTTCCTCTCAGAGTTAACTATTTCAATGCCTTTTGTGTTGCTGCTACTGTTGTTTTTATCAGGGAAATAACTGGGAAATTTTTCATTGCTACATGGCAACACTTTTTTTGACAAGCAATCATGTGCTGCCAGGTTTTTTGCATTAATTTCTTATGTATCTGTGTCTCTGTTGTGTCTTCCTTTTTGCTTCTTAGTATTGGATGGGTTGGATCTTCTTAGATCCTACCATCGATTTCTGAGAGTGATGGGCATTGGAGAAAGACTAGTACAGCAGGGTAGCAAAGCAAAGTTCAAAGCTCAAAGGCTCTATAGTTTCTGCTGCCACAGAAACAAACAGTTTCCTTCTAATAAAATGTGGGGACCATTCTGTGTCCTACTTTATCTTTTTCCCAGATTCAGACTAGGTCCACAAACTATCCCACCACCATCCCTGCTCTTACTGGTGTCCAAATCATTGCTGTCACCCACAGCAAACACTGTCATTTCAGGGTGACCCTCCTGCCTATTCCAAGGTCACCTGCTGCATCTCCCACTAGTTCTGGCCTCTCCTCTTCCACTCCTCAGGCCAGAGTTTTTGCATGATCTTGGATTCTTTTTGACAGGTTTTATATATATTTTAGAAATCTTTGGATTTTCTGTGTGGCTAAACTCAACTAAAAGTGGAGTTGGTACTATTTTCTTTTCTATCTTCTCCCTGTTACTTTCATAGATCTCCTGAGAGGAGAAAAGAAATGAGCCTGACTTGTGTAGATATACTTTCTCCTGGGATGTACCCTGAGCACTTCCAACACAGAATTTTTTTCACTCATATTGTCTATTGTGGAATGCTCCATAGATTTGAAAATCTGGATTCCTCTTGTCTAGAGACATAGTGGTGGTTTTTTGTTTGTTTGTTTTGTTTTGTTTTTCACATTTTGACCATGTCTCCAGATAGGTAGCAAGAATGTATTATATCCTGGGATTCATACAAATGCAAATATACACTTTCATCTATGACAGGCAAGTCACAACTGCAGCACAGGTGTTCCCAACTTTATTGGCTGCACTGTGCCAAGATTCTCTGTTTTCATTTTATTCATTTCATTTTGTTCTGCCTTTTAAAAAAAATGCTAGCCATGTTCCATTAAATTCAGTTTATGATTCACTAGTAACTTACTACTCTCTGAAAATCTCTCATCTAGAAGATCTATTCATTCTGCACCTAAGATTCATGTGGGTCTTCTGTGGGTCACACACCGTGCTGGGTATTTTAATATGACTGTGTATAACGTATGCATTTAAATATGATCTCTGTCTTCATGAAAGTTTGCAAGAAGGCAACTACATGGTCAAGAGAATTAAGTACTTATAAAGACGATGGCTGTGACTCCACAATTGCCCTTCATTTATACTGTCTAACAGAGTTAACAAATAATTTGAACATTTTTATATGATTTATTTTTTAACATATCTGTGACAGTTGGGCAGACATGATGCTGTTCTTCAAATAAAAAAAAATATTAAGGTTCAGTGGTTTTATGACCTGCTCAAGATCACACAGTCAGTAAGTCACAAAACTAGACCAGAATCTTTATGTTTTAAGTCTTAGTCATTGACCTTTGTATCTCATTAAACATAGACTCAACTAATATGATTAGTTGTCAAAAAAGGTTAAAAGAGAAACCTTATTTGAAAGAGTAAAGTGTCAGCACTGCAATAAAAATAATTTTCATTAATAATCCAACATTAGTTCTAGGGGGCATATCTTAAAATGTTTGAGTAGTTAAAATTATAACAGCAACAACACCATCCCCAACACACTCACATACTCACACACACATACAACTCAGGAGTACTCTCTAGAGTGGAATCTTACCAGTAACCTTGTTCTCCTGAGACCTGATACCAGTCAATAACAAGATCAAGAGAAAATTGGCTGAATGATGCATTATATGGACACGTTTGTATGGAGGGCAGCTTAGGACCTGGAGGCAGCTGTGGACTATTTCTAACATTTGGAGTTTGATGTCAGCAGGAGACACAGGCCTAAGTTCCACTTCTAGAACCCTCACCTCCCGAGATTGTGAATCCCGGAATGAGCATTATCCTAATGGAGATCAACTCAAGATGCAGAGAAAGTTGACCACAAACCGTCCAAAGAAGACAGATCTATGCAGAAACAACAGGTGGCACCCATATCTGGATAGGGGGTAGGAAGGTGGAGGAAGGTGTTTGATAAGGTGAGCCAGGTTGGTAGAACCAAGATCCTTCTGTGAAGAATGGAGGAAGAAGCGATGGAACAGTTTTCATCAGAACAATAAGCCTCCCTCAGAAGCACTCCACGCTGACGTGGCATTTATGTAACCTGCACATAGGAAGCACCTTAGGTCTTCCAGTAAACCTTGGTTGACTGACCTGCTCATATTTGTGTTGGCTGTCCATGACTTGGCCTCAACCCTGGTTTTGCCTAAGACTAGTATCAGCCCCCACCAACCAGACACCCTTGAAAACTTGAGGCTGGTGGATGTCTTTGGTGGCTATGGCCCATCAGCAACAGTGCAATACAGAGCCAATTCCAGACACAGCTGCACACAGGGCTGAGGAGTTGAAAATCAGGAGATTATGAAAGAAAACAATAAAGCAGAGACGGGAAGGCTTTGCAGAAAGAGAAAAGAGAAACAAAGGCCAGACTCAAGTTGTATTTTTCCTCAGAGAGAGAAAGCCTGCATTATCACCACAGACTTCAATAGGGATGTCCAAAAAAAAATTAAAAACAAAATAGGGATGTCCAGATGTAGCTGTATGAGAATACATCGAAGGCACTTCATGCACTTGCTCAAGTCTCAACTCTGCCGTAGATAGGACCTTGAGATCCCACCTAAACTATGGCCAAGTTACTTTCCAGGGAACATCAACATGTACTTACTGGCCAACTGTTTTTTTGCCAGAGATTCAGCAGCACGATGGGGCAGTCGTACAGAAGTCCAATCAAATTATTTTATTTAACTAATACAAATCTAAAACTCCATGCAGAATTCATTCATTCATATATTAATTTGTTCTTCCTCTAAAGTATCATTTACTGTGATACTGCCAGAGACTGATCAGATCAGAGCCTGGTATATCGCAGGCATGCAATGAATATTTTATTGAATAAATGAGGGAATAGACAACAGATTATTATACAGATATTCTCGTAAGATACGGGAATCCAAAAAGAATCTATTCCTGGCCTTCAGGATATAGGGTATGGGAGACGTTCACATAAAACATATGGCACAGAAGGTGAGTGTCCTCCTCCAGCAATGCTGTCCCTGGGTGTTCTCTCTGTTTTCCTCCACTTATTTCCAGCTAAAATGAATTAGTTGTTGACTCTAACATCTATACCAGAGCACAGCCACTTGTGGGCTCTTGACTTATGTATCAAACTCCCTACCGAGTCCCTTGTCTTAGAAGTCCCACAGGCCCATCAAATCCAAATGGGTAAAACCTAACCTATCTTCTCTCCTTCAACCCAATAGCCTCCCTCCCACCCTATCTAAGCTTAGTTAGTTCTGTTGTGTCAAATTTTCTCTAATCTTTATGTCTCTTCACTTCACAGCAACTCCCTTCGTTCAGCCTCTGTAATGTCACTCTTACACATGAACTACCCTCTGGTCAGTGAGCCTCAATGATTTTCTCAGTTATTTTGCTAAAGATTGACCATGAGTAGTGTTCTGTCCTTACGACCTACTGACCAATTACCCACGAGAAGTAAGAGCGTGTGACAACCTGAGAATTCCTCGGGGGACTCCACTTGTTAGGCCTGGACCTCCTACGGGAAAGCAACCCTGAATCCTGTCCTGTGCCTGTTGAATGTGGGATGAGCAAATGTCCTATCTACCCAAGTGAGGCCAAGCAGCCGCAGTCTGCAGTAGAAGCAGGCTCCTGGCTGCATTTTCTGTTTCTGCCTCTCTTTGAATCACCTTGTTTCATCCTTCACACTCTCCAGAGGGCTCTGCACATGTCAAGGGGGAGTGAACACCGGCAGTGACAGATTTTCTCTTTCAGGGCCAACTGGGGCCTGGAGAGCCCATGCCTCTGGTTTCAGACCCCACCCCCCACCCCCAACCTCCATCTGCTTCGGAACCAAGACAGAGCACTGGGGGCCCAGGCCTTGTTGGGATGCGTTTGAAGTGCACGCAGAACACATTCTGCTCTTGAGGCCTCAGTGCTTTGAGGAGGCGGGTTCACATCACTCAGCGCTATTTCCCTGAGAGAATCAGCTGGCAGCTCAGGGACCAGCAACCTGTGCAGAGAACACATCCCATCCTGATCCTGCTTGGCAGCCCCCACGCCGCTGGCTGCCGGGGACTCCGCAGCTTTCCTCTGCGGAATATGGGAGCGAAATTTAGGGCACGTCTAAGAGTGCACTGTGTACTGGATTCAGCTCAGAAAACAATAAACGTTAAGGCCGAGATCCTGCATCCCTCCCTGGGTATAGGGCAAGCAGGCACCGACATCTCCTGCTCAAGTGACACCCAGCCCACATCCTCCCCACCCTCCCACACAGAGCGTTCGCGTCCTATCTGTACCTCGTGTTCGCACCTGCCCCCGCCCACGCCTGCCTCTTCCAGGCTCTGCTTCTCAACAGCCATTCATCTTTCAGATACATGTTCACATAATGCCCCGGTTTTCAGAGAACCAGACTGGGAGAAGGGAGACAAATGTGATGTAAGACGTGATAGACAAAAATGTTCCGTTTTATACGTGCACACACTCAGATGCACACGTCCGCATGTGTATTTTTGTGACCCTTTATAAAACACTTTCATTACTTCACTAATAGAATATCTTTTAAAGGGGGTGGTAGTATTGTCCCCATTTTGCAAAGAAGTGAGTCTGTAATTTCACAGAGGCCACAACATGCCTGAGGCCTGTAGCAAATCTGAAGGAAACATGTAGAATTTCTGGCCCTTGTCGCCCACACCTCCCTGATATTATGCTGTCTTTCTGCATCGTTTCTAACTCTAAATCTTTTGAGTTGTTTTCTAGAAGGACCCATGAATTATTTGGGGGTAGAGTTTTTAAATCTATTTCAACGGAAGAAATGAGATGCAGTGGGATGAGATCGGCCAGGAGCCAAAGGCCTTTCTGGTTGCCGGTCCGCAGTGTAAACATCAGCCGTCACCTGCGGGTGTGGCCAAGCACATCCAATGCTGAATATCCAAAACACTCAAGTGCCAGATATGAAACCTCCAGAAATGCCCATGTTAACTGTTCACTAAAATATGTGTGTCCCCTGCAAGTCTTTCACGGTCATTCAGCAACACATGCAGAGGCTACCATCCTTGACTCATGGGCACTTTCCTAGCTCAGGCCGGACACAGCAACACTCTGTCTTCCTGTTTGTACGTTCACGCTGTGGACAAGTGTCCTTTTCATGGTCTGTTTTATGTCACACTTTCCACATTTTTTTTGTTAGTTGCTTTTTGTTGATGATTTTGCTGCTTAAAATCAGCCACAACCATGTGCCAAAGTGCTGTCTAGTGTTTCTGAGTGCAAGAAGGCTGCAAGATGCCGTTAGGGAGGAAATTGGTGCATTAGGTAAGCTTCATTCAGGCACGAGGTCTAGTGCTGTTCTGTTCAATGTTAATGAATGAATACTGTACATTAAATAAGGTTTCTTCAAACAGTAACACCCATCAAGCAAGATTATATATTGATCGGTTGTGAAAAATGCTGTTACTAGAGGCTGTCAGGAACCTAACCTTGTATTTCCCCCAGGAACAATGGTTCGGTTATTTGCTAATTCATTATTTGCGATAACTTTGTAGAACATAACTACTG